>NC_041393.1:432838403-432914970 GCF_002162155.2 Triticum dicoccoides | reverse complement strand
AGAAGGGATCTTCTGGAGCATGAGTCCAATAGGCTTGGTCCTTTAGTAACATTACAAAGCAACATGTAAATTAAGGTGCGTGTAGAGGATAAGAATCATCGGGTGGAGCTCGAAAAGAAATGACAATTGTAATGGCAAAATATTTTCTCATTAGTGAAATCGGTAGCGCCGATCCTTTTCCATCGATGACACCAAGTTGGCAGTGTCATGGATGATGCATATCGGTCAGACCGGGTTCGTCCTTGTCAGTTGTATCGATGAACAGTACAAGGTACTTTGTAGTTTGGTATATCTGATAGGCAGAAATTGGTGAGGCCGAGTTCAATACAGAGGAAAAAATTTGTCACCTCAGCTCACTTAGCAAATAAGATCTCACAAAGATTTGCAAGGAATTAACTGAAGGATTTGCAATGAATTAGATGCAGAGAATGCAAACAAAACATATTAAAAGAAAAGAAATCTAGATGAAGTTTTTTTTGAGAGGGGAACAAACAAGCAAGAACCAAATGCAAGAACACAAAGAAACACTAGAGAAATTCATCTAGAATGGGTCAGCGACAAAGTCACCTATGTTAGAGTATATTGATTGAGGACTCAAGTGATAACACTTGATCGTAGGTCATACTCATCGTTTAAGCTCAAAATGGGGTTACCATTTTTCATTTAAGCATTCTGATGTATTCACATCTTGTTGAGCTGCTTTGACCCATGACTTGGGGTAAAGCTTCTCTAAGATGGAATAACATACCTTAGGTGGTGGTGTTGATCTTGGTCATGTAGTCGAACTTGTGTTGGATGCTCAAGGTTGATGTGGTTCATCAAGAGTTGGGAGCACCACTTGTAGTTTGAGTTCATCTTCCTACATGGGTTAGTCTTGCAAGGAAGAGCACTTGTGTATCCAAAATGACAATCATGAAACTTGATAACAAATGAAATTTGATATATAGAAATTGTCAAAGGATATGTTGAGTGGATTCATGCTTCCTTGTCTTCAACCACCATATTGTAGAGACTTGGTGATGTATAGATTGCTCAAGATGTGATTGAGTTGCAATCTCATAGATTTGGGCATATCCAAATACCTACAAGGGTTATACAACATGCAAGGGTACAAGTATAGATCCAAGACATATGATCATCATCATAGGAAAAATATCAAGGATTAGTCAAAAGACTCATGCCTTGCATGTGTCCAAATGGAGTTTCTACTCCAAGTTTGAGGCATCAATGATATTAAATTAACCTCTAAAACGGAAAAATACTATCTCATCAAGCGGTTTGGTGAATATATCCGCCAATTGCTTATCGGTACGAACATGCTTAAGATTGATGTCTCCTTTAGCAACATGATCTCAGATGAAATGAGGACAAACTTCAATTTGCTTAGTTCGAGAATGTTGCACGAGATTATGAGCAATCTTAATGTCACTTTCATTATCACAAAGCAATGTGACATGTTTCACATATATCCCATAGTCCTTAAGAGTTTGGGTCATCCAAAGTAATTGAGCACAACATGATCCGACGGCAATGTATTCCCCTTCGACGGTGGACAAGGATACCGAGTTTTGTTTCTTGGAGGACCAAGATACAAGAGATCTACCAAGAAATTGACAAGTACCCTAAGTGGACTTTCAATCAAACTTGTCACCGGCATAGTCCGAGTCGGAGTAGCCAACAAGATCAAAAGAAGACCTCTTAGGATACCAAATGCCAAAGTTTGGTGTATGAACTAAGTATCTCACTATCCTTTTCACAGCCTTAAGATGACATTCTTTAGGGGCTGATTGATATCGTGCACACATGCCCACACTTAGCATAATATCGGGACGGGAGGCACATAGATATAACAATGAACCAATCATAGAGCAGTAAACCTTTTGGTCAACCAGTTTGCCATCCTTAGTCAAGCCAAGATGTCCACTAGTAGTCATGGGTGTTTTCATACCTTTGCTTTCTTGGAAGTTGAACTTCTTGAATAAGTCCTTGTTATACTTTGTTAGGGAAACAAAGGTACCCTCCTTAGTTTGCTAGATTTGAAAACCAAGAAAGAATTTGAGCTCACTCATCATAGACATCTCAATCTTCTCCGACATTAGCCTTCCGAACTTTTCACTAAAATGAGGGTTAGTCAAACCAAATATGATATCATCCGCATAAATTTGGCACACAAATAATTCTCCATTAACCCTTTTAGTAAAAGGTGTAGAATCAATTTTCCAATCTCAAAGCCTCTTTCAATAAGGAACTTGGTCAAGCATTTATACCACGCTCTAGGAGCTTGTTTAAGACCATAAAGAGCGTTGTGAAGTTTGTAAACATGATTAAGTTTCTTGGGATTAACAAAGCTGGGAGGTTGTTTAACGTACACTTCCTCCTCAATTTCACCATGTAGAAAAGCACTTTTAATGTCATGGTGATTGGCATAAGCAAGTAAGATGCATATGCACTCAAGTTTAGCAACGAAGGCATATGTCTCACCATAGTCCATACCTTCGACTTGAGTGTAGCCTTGGGCAACGAGATGGGCCTTGTTGCGTACAACTTGTCCATCTTCATTTTTCTTATTCCGAAAGACCCATTTGGTTCCAATGACATTTTGGTTGTCGTCCGGCTTCTCTACCAATGTCCACACTTGATTCCTCTCGAAATTGTGTAGCTCTTCATGCATGGCGTTCACCCAATCTGGATCATCAAGAGCTTCTTCAACCTTCATAGGTTCAATAATAAGATGAATGAATAATGTCCACAAAAGTTAGCCAAATGAGTTTTAGAGCGAGTAGTTCTCCTGGTTTGAATATCATCAAAGATTTGTTCAACGGGATGATCTCTGGATACTCTTACTCTAACTCGTGAGAGCTCTTGTTTTGGTCGGCATGGAACATCCTCTTCATCATCTTGTTCTTCCTCTTGTCCTTCTTCATTGTTGTTGGTGTTGTTATTCTCTTGTGGAGGGTGGAGAAGGAGGTTGATGAGGTTCATCTTTGTGTACTTCCTCATTTCCTTCATCTTTGCGTGTTCCACTTGTGGATGCATCCAAGTCAACTTGTGGTTCACCTTGTCATGAAGTTGAGGCTTCCACTTGAATGGACGAGGTACTCTCCTTCACCTACGTTAGGCGAATCTTGCCAATAGACAAGTCTTGAATTGTTTTTGAGGGATCTTTATCTCCTACATCAATTGGCAATTGCTCTACTTGCGAGCCGTTAGATTCATCAAACTTCACATCTACCATCTCTTCAACCTTTCGGGTGAAATTGGTGTAGACATGGTAAGTGTGAGAGTTTGAGCCATAACCGAGTAGGAAACCTTCATGGGATTTAGGAGCAAATTTCGAACAACGATGCTTATCAAGAATGTAGCACTTTGAGACAAATACTCGAAAGTATCCGGCTTGGGGTTTGTTACCAATGAGAAGCTCGTATGCCATCTTGCCGAGGAGCTTGTGAAGATATAGACGATTAGTTGCATGACAAGCTGTCTCAATCTCTTTCGCCCAAAAGTGTTTTGGCATCTTGTATTCATCAAGCATCTTGTATTCATCAATGAGTGTTCGGTTCTTCCTCTCAACAACTCCATTTTGTTGAGGTGTGTACATAGCCGAGAACTCATGTGAAATCTTCTTCGTCAAGAAAGGTATCCACATTGTCGTTCTTGAACTCCGTTCCATTATCGTTGCGAACCTTCTTGATCTTCACTTAAAATTGATTTTGGGCCTTCCTAACGAAGTTCTTGAAGATCTTTTGGACCTGCGATTTATCATCAAGAAACAACACCCACGTAAATCTTGAAAAGTCATCGACAATGACTAAACTGAACAAGTTACCACCAAGACTTTTGTAGGCGTTGGGACCAAAAAGATCCATATGAAGTAGCTCGAGCAGTCTTCTCGTGGTCATAATCTTTTTCACGGGATGGCTTCCTCCAACCTGTTTTCCTGCTTGACAAGCACTGCAAAGTCTATCCTTGTCAAATATAACATCTTTAACTCCATGGATATGATCACCTTTAATAAGCTTATCAAGATTTTGCATGCCCACGTGACCTAACCTTCTATGCCACAACCAACCATTAGAAGATTTAGCAATTAAGCAAGTTCTAGGTTGTGCATTTTTAGTGAAATCAACAATGTATAGATCACCTCTACGTATACCAGTAAATACCATATTATAATTATCTCTTCGAAACACTTGGAAATCTACTTCAGTAAATAGGACATTGAAACCGAAGTCGGCTAATCTAGATACGGAAAGTGAATTATAGCCAAGAGATTCAACGAGCATAACATTTTGGATGGAGCTGTCATGTGAGATGGCCACCTTACCAGGGCCAACCACCTTACCCTTTGAGTTATCACCAAAAGTGACATAATTCCGAGGGTCATCTTTTCAGCAAGCTCACGAAACATATCCTTGTCTCCGGTCATGTGATTCGTACATCCACTATCAAGGACCCATTCATTTCCTCCAACCATATAGCCGCGAAGGTTAGCCATAAGACCAAAATGTCTCATAGACTCATCGAGATCAAAGTCACTATCATCATCCTCATCATAATATCCATGTTCAACATCGTCTTGTGATTGATCATCACCTATAGAGAGTGATTCATTAGATGTATGACCATGGCAATGTGCATCTTTATGAATTCTAATGACTTGAGAGATAATGCTACTATAATGACTCCAACATCTCCTTTGGCACGCATAAGATCACGAAGCTCAAATAGACAATCATCAAATTGAGGATCACTAGGTTTGATTTTATGAAAAGCTATGGACTTTTGAAGAATCACATCTAGATTTTTCAAGGAATAGTTTGGAAAATGTTCCTCACAAAATCTCCATATGGTGTAAGCACATTCAAGAGTAGGAAAGCAAACAATCAAATTTCTAGGCAATCCTCTTATGATAAGATTAATAGTTCTAAGATTGTGAATCATGTGAAGAGACTCGTCGGGGGTAAGATGCAAGGGATCAATAGGAGGCGCACAAGGGCTAGCAATATACTTGTTCAAGTGATATTCATTGAAAATGTCAAGCATCTCATTTTTCCAAGCATTATAGGACTCTCCATCAAGCATAGGCACTCTACATCTAAAACTCCCAATCGTAGACTCATCCATCTTCCAATGGTGATTAAACCAAAGAAGTGGAGACCAAAGCTCTGATACCAATTGAAAGGATCAATAAGAGGTGTCTAGAGGGGGGTGATTAGACCCTCAACAAGCAAAAGTAGCAGTTTTTAAATTCTTCATGTTGAGTTGGAGTTTTAGCACAAGTTTAAGCATTCACAATACATTTGAAGCAAGCATGGCAAGAGTATACGAGTAGCGAAAAGTAAAGCATGCAAGTTGCAAGAAAGTAAAGGGATGGGATTGGAGTGTGCAAACGCAATTGGAGACACGGATATTTTTGGCGTGGTTCCGATAGGTGGTGCTATTGTACGTCCACATTGGTGGAGACTTCAACCCACGAAGGCTATCAGTTGCGCGAGTCCACGAAGGGCTCCACCCATGAAGGCTCCATGAAAAAGCAACCTTGTCTATCCCACCATGGCCATCGCTCACGAAGGACTTGCCTCACTTGGGTAGATCGTCACAAAGTAGGCAATATCCTTGCCCTTACAAACTCCTTGGTTCAACTCCACAATCTTGTCGGAGGCTCCCAAGTGACACCTAACCAATCTAGGAGTCATCAATCTCCAAAAGGTAACAGATGGTGTGTTGATGATGAACTCCTTGATCTTGTGCTTCAAATGATAGTCTCCCCAACAATCAACTCTCTATCACAGATTTGGCTATGGTGGAAAGATGATTTGAGTGTAAAGCAACTTGGGGAAGGCCAGAGATCAAGATTCTTGTTGTTGGATTGGAATGTCTTGGTCTCAGCACATGAGTAGGTGATTCTCTCTCAGGAAATAGGTAGTGGAAGTGTAGGCACGTTTTGATGGCTCTCTCTTTAATGGAGAGGGGGTGGAGGGGTATATATAGCCTCCACACAAAATCTAACCGTTACACACATTTGACCCAACTCGGTTAGACCGAATAGATGAACTCGGTGAGACCGATTCAGTTCAAAATGTGAACGTTAGGATTTTCGGTGGGACCGGCATGATCAACTCGGTGGGACCGATGAGATAGGGCTAGGGCAAAACCTCATCTCGGTGTGACAGATTACACGAACTCGGTGAGAGCGATTTCAGAAATGTGCAACTCGGTGTGACCGATTGCACATTTCGGTGAGACCAAAATAATTGCAACAGGCAACAGAGAGTTTGCAAGGCCATCTCGGTGAGACTGGAGTGGTTAGGGTTTCTGGCAGTGGCTATGTCAAGGAACTGGGTGGCGCCAGATAGATTAAATTTAGTGGGGACAAGTTTGACTTTAGGTTTAACATATATGGAATTGAGAAAGTGGTTGAGGGCTTTGGAGCATATCACAAAGCACTTTGAGCAAGTAGATCATTAAGCAACACCTCATCCCCTTTTAATAGTATTGGCTTTTCCTATGGAATCAATGTGATCTTGGATCACTAAAATAGAAATGAAGAGTCTTGAGCTTTTGCCAATGTTTATCCTTGGCATCTTGAAGGGGTTCCACATCCTCTTGTCCATGCCATGCCATTATTGAACTTTCTGAAATATACTAGATAAATACATTAGTCCAACAAGAGATATGTTGACATTAATTACCAAAATCACCCAGGGGGCACTTGAGCTTTCACTTTGCCATAATAGGATTGGGCTACCTTGCTGCACTTTATTTACCGTTACCGTTACTTGTCCGTTACAAATTATCTTGCTATCAAACTACCTGTTACCGACTATTTCAGTGCTTGCAGAAAATACCTTGCTGAAAACGACTTGTCATTTCCTTCTGCTCCTCATTGGGTTCGACACTCTTACTTATCGAAAGGACTATGATTGATCCCCCTATACTTGTGGGTCATCAATGACCGGCATCGGCCGATCAACACATCGCAGTCCTACCTAGGCTCAATAGAGAGGCCAACACGTCGGTCTACATCCTAATCGCGCAGGGGTCTTGGGCCCATCGCCCTTAGCACTCATGCACGTTTGATGAACCACAAGTGTCGGGGATCTATGGTAGTCCTTTCGATAAGTAAGAGTGTTGAACCCAATGAGGAGCAGAAGGAAATGATAAGCGGTTTCTAGTAAGGTTTTCTCTGCAAGCACTGAAATTGTAGGTAATAGATAGTTTTGCGATAAGATAAATTGTAACGAGTAATAATCAATGAAAGTAAGTAAAGTGCAACAAGGTGGCCCAATCCTTATGTAGGAAAGGATAAGCCTGGACAATTTCTTATAATGAGAAAGGAGCTCCCGAGGACACATGGGAATTATCGTCAAGCTAGTTTTCATCACGTTCATATGATTCGCGTTCGGTACTTTGATAATTTGATATGTGGGTGGACCGGTGCTTGGGTACTGCCCTTACTTGGACAACCATCCCACTTATGATTAACCCCTATTCCAAGCGTCCGCAACTACAAAAGAAGTATTAAGGTAAACCTAACCACAACATTAAACATATGGATCCAAATCAGCCCCTAACGAACCAACGCATAAACTAGGGTTTAAGCTTCTGTCACTCTAGCAACCCATCATCTACTTATTACTTCCCAATTCCTTCCTCTAGGCCCAAGTAATGGTGAAGTTTCATGTAGTCAACGTTCACACAACACCACTAGAGGAAAAGACAACATACATCTCATCAAAATATCGAACAAATACCAAATTCACATGACTACTAATAGCAAGACTTCACCCATGTCCTCAGGAACAAACTAACAACTCACAAAGCATATTCATGTTCATAAGAAGAGGAGTAATAATATGCATTAAGGATCTGAACATATGATCTTCCACCAAGTAAACCAATTAGCATCAACTACAAGGAGTAATCAACACTACTAGCAACCCACATGTACCAATTTGTGGTTTGGATACAAGATTGGATACAAGAGATGAACTAGGGTTTGGAGAGGAGATGGTGCTGGTGAAGATGTTGGTGCAGATTGACCCCCTCCCGATGAGAGGATCTTTGGTGATGAAGATGGTGATGATTTCTCCCTCCTGGAGGGAAGTGTCCCCAGCAGAACAGCTCTGCCGGAGCTCTAGATTGGTTCCGCCAAGGTTCCGCCTCGTGGCGGCGGAGTTTCGTCCCGTAATCTTGCCCACGATTTTTTCCAGGGTAAAATCCCTCATATAGCAGAAGATGGACACCGGAGGGCCACCAGGGGGCCTAGGAGACAGGGGGCGCGCCCAGTAGGGGTGGGCGCGCCCCCCACCCTCCTGGCCAGGGTGTGGGCCCCCTGAGGTGTTTCTTCCGCTCAATAATTCTTATTAATTACAAAAATAAGTTTCGTGGAGTTTCATGATTTTTGGAGCGGTGCAGAATAGGTTTCCAATGTTTGCTCCTTTTCCAACCAGAATTCCAGCTGCTGGCAGTCCCCCTCTTCATGGTAAACCTTGTAAAATAAGAGAGAATAGCCATAAGTATTGAGATATAATGTGTAATAACAGCCCATAATGCAATAAATATTGATATAAAAGCATGATGCAAAATGGACGTATCAACTCCCCCAAGCTTAGACCTCGCTTGTCCTCAAGCGGAAGCCGGAATCGAAAAATATGTCCACATGTTTAGAGATAGAGGTGCCGATAAAAACAGAATACGGACATGAGGGCATCATGATCATTCTTATAATAGCAACATATATAGATTTTATCATATGATTTCTTATACTCAAGTAACAATCAATCCACAATGTCAAGTATGGTTCAGAAACTTCATTCAGAACTAAAAAACTATAATATCAGTCGTTGAAGCAATTGCAATTTATCATAACATCAGAAAGAGTCAAGAATAGAGCTTTTCATCAAGTCCACACACTCAACTATCATGTAGTCTTCTACAATTGCTAACACTCACGCAATACTTGTGGTTATGGAGTTTCAGCCGGACACTGAGAAAGATAGGGGCTTATTGTGTTGCCTCCCAACGTATTCACCTTTAGGTGATGTCAACAATAATAACCCATGCTAACTTACATCCAATTGGATATATATATATATCATGATCTTTCAAACACAAGGAGCTTGCCAAAGGATAAAATGAAAAAGGGAAAGGTGAAGATCACCTTGACTCAAGCATAAAGTAAAAACATAAAGTAAAATATAGTCCCTTCGCAGAGCGAAGCAAAGGTTGTCATGTGAGTTTAGGGTTGGATGCACAAAATCTTAATGCAAAAGAATGTCACTTTATATTGCCCCTTGTATGTGGACATTTATTGTGCAGTCCGTCGCTTTTATTACTTTCACAACAAGATCGTATAAAGCTTATTTTCTCTGCACTAATAAGTCATACATGTTTAGATAGCAATTTTTATTGCTTGCAACATGACAACTTACTTGAAGGATCTTACTCAATCCATAGGTAGGTATGGTGGACTCTCATGACAAAACTGGGTTTAAGGATGTTTGGAAGCACAAGTAGTATCTCTACTTGGTGCAAGGAATTTGGCTAGCATGAGGGGGAAAGGCAAGCTCAACATGTTTGGAAGGTCAATGACAATATACTTTAACTGAGATGTGAGAAAAGACAAACCATTACGTTGTCTTCCTTGTCCAACGTCAAATCTTTTAGCATGTCATACTTAATGAGTGCTCCCAATCATAAAAGATGTCCAAGATAATATATTTGTATGTGAACCTCTCTTTCCTTATCACTTCCTATTAATTGCAATGATGACCAAAACTATGTTTATCAACTCTCAACAACTTTTATGCCTCATACTCTCTATGTGTGAAGTCATCACTAACCACAAGTTCAATATGAACTCTTTTATTCTTTCTACTTTCTTAAGATCATAGAAACATAGAAAAGCCCTTGACTCAACACTAATCTTTATTATAGATAGCTCATGGACTCGATTACATAAAGAGATCACAAAGCAAAACTCAAAACTACTTGATATCAAAACTTCAATCTACTAGATCAAGATACTACTAAAGGAATCGAACTAAATAAAACGGTAAAGATAGGAGTGTGATGGTGATATGATAGCGGGGAACCTCCCCCAAGCTTGGCAGTTGCCAAGGGGAGTGCCCATACCCATGTGATTATGTCCTCGGAGGTGATGGAGGTGGTGATGATGATGGTGGATAATCGCACATCAAGCGTAAAAGCTCCTCTAGCTTGTAGATAATGCCCTTGAGTCCGGCGATATGATCCTTCAACAAAATATTCTCCTGTGTGAGATACTTGTTATGTATGCAGGCTAACTCAATCATCTTGAAAGCTTCAATCTCTGTTGGGTAAAGAGGTTAGGTAAAGGTTGAGGGATGTCTTCTTCTTTCACCGCCAGAGCTTGAACCTCCATGGCCTTCTTGATCCCTTCATCCTTGTTGATCTCTTCCAGTTCTTCTCTTTTCAGCTCTATCTTCAATAGCCAAGCATCCTTGTCTTTGTTGTTGGAGGAGGGTGACGTCATGGTGCTCTAGATCTGCAACGAAAACAGCTCGAAACGAAAATAGAGTATATTTGCGTGATACGGTGGTCAAAACCTTCGAGAGTTTATATAATGAATTTTTACCAACAAAAATATGTAACGTGCAACAAAACAGAGTCCAGGAGGCACATGAGGTGTCCACGAGACAGGGGGCGTGCCCAGTAAGGGTGGGCGCGCCCTCCACTCCCGTGGGAGCCTCGTGTCCCTCTCGGACTACTTCTTTCTTCTGAAAATTCTTAAATATTCCAAAACTGATAAAAATTGCCATGGGAGTTGTTTTTGAGTCTGTTTACTTACCGTACCACATACCTATTCCTTTTTGGAGTCTGGAACGTTCTGGAAGGTGTCCCTTATGTATTCCTCCGGGGTTACGGTTTCAATAATTTTAGTTTCAACATTGATAGGATTACCTGAAATGTAATGTTTAATTCTTTGACCGTTTACCACCCTCGGACTTGTGCCTTCGAAGTTGTTGACTTTTATGGCACCAGAACAATAGACCTCCTCGTCAACGTAAGGACCTTCCCATTTAGAGAGAAGTTTTCCTGCAAAAATCTTAAACGAGAGTTGAATAATAACACATAATAACCTACGTTAAACTCACGCTTTTGTATCCTTTTGTCATGCCAGTGTTTGACGTTTTCTTTAAATAGCTTGGCATTCTCATAGGCTTGGGTTCTCCATTCATCAAGTGAGCTAATATCAAATAATCTCTTCTCACCGGCAAGTTTGAAGTCATAGTTGAGCTCTTTAATAGCCCAATATGCTTTATGTTCAAGCTCGAGAGGTAAATGACACGCTTTTCCATAAACCATCTTATAAGGAGACATACCCATAGGATTTTTATATGTTGTTCTATAGGCCCATAATGCATCATCAAGTTTTTTGGACCAATTCTTTCTAGATCTATTGACAGTCTTTTGTAAAATTAATTTGAGCTCTCTATTGCTCAATTCTACTTGACCACTAGACTGCGGATGATAAGGAGATGCGATTCTTTGATTAACATCATACTTAGCAAGCATCTTACGGAAAACACCATGAATAAAATGTGAACCACCATCAGTCATAAGATACCTAGGGACTCCAAACCTCAGAAAAATAACTTCTTTAAGCATTTAATAGAAGTGTTATGATCAACACTACTAGTTGGAATAGCTTCTACCCACTTAGTAACGTAATCAACAGCAACTAAAATATGAGTGTAACCATTAGAGGCAGGAAAAGGTCCCATATAATCAAAGCCCCAAACATCAAACGGTTCGATAACAAGAGAATAATTCATAGGCATTTCTTGACGTCTACTAATATTACCAATTCTTTGACATTCATCACAAGATAAGACAAACTTACGAGCATCTTTAAAGAGAGTAGGCCAATAAAAACCAGATTGCAGTACCTTGTGTGTAGTTCTATCGCCAGCGTGGTGTCCTCCATAGGATTCAGAGTGACACTTACGTAGGATCTGTTCCTGTTCATGCTCAGGCACAGAACATATAATAACACCATCTACTCCTTCTTTATAAAGGTGTGGGTCATCCCAGAAGTAATGTCCTAACTCATAAAAGAACTTTTTCTTTTGCTGGTATGTGAAACTAGGAGGTATAAATTTAGGAACAATGTAATTAGCATAATCAGCATACCAAGGAGCAGTACGAGAAGCATTAACGACCGCTAATTGTTCATCAGGAAAGCTATCATCAATAGGCAGTGGGTCATCAAGAACATTCTCTAGCCTAGACAAGTTGTCTGCAACGGGGTTCTCAGCTCCCTTTCTCTCAATAATATGCAAATCAAATTCTTGGAGCAGGAGAACCCATCTAATGAGTCTAGGCTTAGCATCTTTCTTTTCCATAAGATATTTAATAGCAGCATGATCAGTGTGAATAGTAACTTTGGAATCGACAATATAAGGTCTAAACTTATCACATGCAAACACAACTGCTAAGAATTCTTTTTCAGTATTAGCATAATTTCTATGGGCAATATCAAGAATCTTACTAGCATACTGGATAACATTCAATTTCTTATCAACTCTTTGCCCTAGAACAGCACCTACAGCATAATCAGTAGCATCACACATAATTTCAAAAGGTAAATTCCAATCAGGTGGCTGGACAATAGGTGCAGTGATCAAAGCTTTCGTAAGTATTTCAAACGCTTCTACACAATCATCATCAAAGACAAAAGGAATATCTTTTTGCAATAAATTAGTCAGAGGCCTAGAGATTTTAGAAAAGTCCTTAATGAACCTCCTATAAAAACCGACATGACCAAGGAAACTTATTATACCTTTTATGTCCTTGGGACATGGCATCTTTTTCAATAGCATCAACTTTAGCCTTATAAACTTCAATACCTCTCTCGGAAATCTTATGCCCCAAGACAATGCCTTCATTAACCATAAAGTGGCACTTTTACCAATTCAAGACGAGACTAGTGTCTTCGCATCTCTGCAAAACTCGATCAAGGTTGCTCAAGCAATCATCAAAAGAGGATCCATAAATGGAGAAATCATCCATGAATACCTCACAAATCTTTTCACAAAAGACAGAGAATATAGCCATCATACATCTTTGAAAGGTAGCAGGTGCATTACATAAACCAAAAGGAATACGTCTATAAGCAAAAGTACCGAAAGGGCAAGTAAAAGTAGTTTTAGATTGATCCTTAGCTGACACAGGTATTTGAGAGAAACCAGAGTAACCATCTAGAAAGCAGAAATGTGTGTGTTTGTATAGCCTTTCTAGCATTTGATCAATAAAAGGTAAAGGGTAATGACCTTTCTTAGTAGCTTTATTTAATTTACGGAAATCAATTACCATCCTATAACCTGTAATAATTCTTTGCAGGATCAATTCATCTTTATCATTAGGAACAACGGTAATACCTCCCTTTTTAGGAACACAGTGGACAGGGCTTACCCATTCACTATCAGCAACGGGATAAATTATACCTGCCTCAAGGAGCTTTAGTATCTCCTTTCTTACCACTTCTTTCATCCTGGGATTCAGTCGTCGTTGAGGATCTCTAACTTGTTTAGCATCAACCTCCAAATTAATTTTGTGTTGGCATAACGTGGGACTAATGCCCTTAAGATCATCCAAAGTATATCCAATAGCGGCGCGGTGCTTCTTTAGAGTTTTCAATAATCTTTCTTCTTCTTGCTCTAAAAGGTTAGCACTAATAATAATAGGATATATTTTTTTTCATCAAGATAAGCATACTTAAGATTATCAGGTAATGGTTTGAGCTCAAACACGAGATCACACTTGGGTGGAGGGGGATCCCCTAGGATTTCAACAGGTAAATTGTGTTTCAGAATAGGACCCTGTTGAAGGAACACTTCATCTATTTCCCTTCTTTCATTCATAAACATATCATTTTCCTGGTCTAGCAAATATTGTTCTAACGGATCAGTAGGAGGCACGGCAATAGAAGCAAGACCAATAATCTCATCCTTACTAGGTGATTCTTTATCACGGGCTTGTCAACGAAACTTAGCAAAATTAAACTCATGAGACATATCCCCTAAGCCAATTGCAACAATATCCTTTTCACAATCAATCCTAGCATTAACAGTATTCAAGAAGGGTCTACTAAAAATAATGGGACAAAAGTCATCTTGTGGGGAACCAAGAATAAGAAAATCAGCAGGATATTTAACCTTACCACACAAGACTTCAACATCTCTAACTATCCCAACTGGTTTAATGGTATCCCTATTAGCAAGCTTAATAGTAACATCAATGTCTTCCAATTCAACGGGTGCAATGTCGTGCATATTTTTTTTGTATAAATCATAGTGTATAGCACTAGCACTAGCACCCATATCACATAAGCCATGATAACAATCATCTCCTATTTTAACAAAAATAATAGGCATGCCTACAACAGGTCTATGTATCTTAGTATCTGGTCTAGCAATATTAGCAGTCTCACCACAGAAATAAATAACATGCCCATCTAAATCATCATCCAAGAGATCTTTAACCATAGCAATACTAGGTTCAACTTTGATTTCCTAAGGAGGTGTATAAGTCCTAGTATTACTCTTACAAACAATAGTCGAAGTTTTAGCATGATCCTTTATCCTAACGGGAAAAGTAGGTTTCTCAACATAAGTAGTAGGAACAATAGGATCACTATAGGTGACAGTCTTTTCTTCAACTGTAATAGGTGCAACTACTTTTAATTCAATGGGAGGATTATATTTAAACCACTTCTCCTTAGGGAGATCAACATGAGTAGCAAAAGATTCACAGAAAGAAGCTATTATCTCAGAGTCAAGTCCATACTTAGCGCTAAATCCACGAAAAGCATTGGTATCCATAAAAGATTTAACACAATCAAACATAGGTGTCATACCTAACTCCTTACCATCATCGGAACCCCAATCTTCAGAGTTGCGTTTAATTCTTGCCAATAAGTCCCATTTGAAATCAATAGTCTTCAGCATATAAGAACCAGCACAGGAAGTATCGAGCAGATTGCGATCATTAAGAGAAAGCCGAGCATAAATTTTTTGAATAATCATTTCTATGGAGAGCTCATGATTGGGGCATGGATATAACATTGACTTAAGCCTCCCCCAAGCTTGAGCGATGCTTTCTCCTTCGCGAGGCCAGAAATTATATATGTCACGATGAACAAGATGCATAGGATAGAACTTCTGGTGAAATTCCAACTTCAATCGCTTATAATTCCAAGATCTCGTATCATCACCTAGCCTATACCATGTCAATGCATCTCCCTTCAAAGATCAAGGGAAGACCTTCCTCTTGACAACATCATCGGGAATACCTGCAAGCTTAAATAATCCACAAACTTCATCCACAAAGATAAGGTGTAAATCGGGATGCAATGTTCCATCTCCTGCAAATGGATTAGCTAGCAGTTTCTCTATCATAACCCGAAGGAATCTCGAAGTAACTATTTTCAAAAAGTTCAGTAGGTTGAGGAGCAACTCTTTGCTCTTCTGGTCGGCGTGAAGATACCCCGAACAAGCCCCTCAAAGGATTAGTTTCCATAGTGACAAGTAATAGAAAATTTCAGCACACTATATAAATGTTTCCTTACCAAGTTCCACTCACCAAAAGCGCCACACCCCCCGGCAACGGCACCAGAAAAGAGCCTTGATGACCCACAAGTGTAGGGGATCTATCGTAGTCCTTTCGATAAGTAAGAGTGTCGAACCCAACGAGGAGCAGAAGGAAATGATAAGCGGTTTTTAGTAAGGTTTTCTCTGCAAGCACTGAAATTGTAGGTAGATAGTTTTGCGATAAGATAAATTGTAACGAGTAACAAGCAATGAAAGTAAATAAAGTGTAGCAAGGTGGCCCAATCCTTATGTAGCAAAGGATAAGCCTGGAAAATTTCTTATAATGAGAAAGGAGCTCCCGAGGACACATGGGAATTATTATCAAGCTAGTTTTCATCACGTTCATATGATTCGCGTTCGGTACTTTGATAATTTGATATGTGGGTGGACCGGTGCTTGGGTACTGACCTTACTTGGACAAGCATCTCACTTATGATTAATCCCTATTGCAAGCGTCTGCGACTACAAAAGAAGTATTAAGGTAAACCTAACCACACCATTAAGCATATGGATCCAAATCAGCCCCTAACGAAGCAATGCATAAACTAGGGTTTAAGCTTCTGTCACTCTAGAAACCCATCATATACTTATTACTTCCCAATGCCTTCCTCTAGGCCCAAATAATGGTGAAGTGTCATGTAGTCGACATTCGCATAACACCACTAGAGGAAAAGACAACATACATCTCATCAAAATATCGAGCGAATACCAAATTCACATGACTACTAATAGCAAGACTCCACCCATGTCCTCAGGAACAAACATAACTACTCACAAAGCATATTCATGTTCATAATCAGAGGAGTAATAATATGCATTAAGGATATAAACATATGATCTTCCACCAAGTAAACCAATTAGCATCAACTACAAGGAGTAATCAACACTACTAGCAACCCACAGGTACCAATTTGTGGTTTGGATACAAGAGATGAACTACGATTTGGAGAGGAGATGGTGTTGGTGAAGATATTGGTGGATATTGACCCCCTCCCGATGAGAGGATCATTGGCGATGACGATGGTGATGATTTCCCCCTCCCGGAGGGAAGTGTCCCCGGCAGAACAGCTCTGCCGGAGCTCTAGATTGGTTCCGCCAAGGTTCCGCCTCGTGGCGGCGGAGTTTCGTCCCATAAGCTTGCCCACAATTTTTTCCAGGGTAAAAGCCCTCATATAGTAGAAGACGGACACCAAAGGGCCAACAGGGGGCCAGGAGACAGGGGCCGCGCCTAGTAGGGGTGGGCGCGCCCCCCACCCTCGTGGCCAGGGTGTGGGCCCCCTGAGGTGTTTCTTCCGCTCAATAATTCTTATTAATTATAAAAATAAGTTTCGTGGAGTTTCAGGATTTTTGGAGCAGTGCAGAATAGGTTTCCAATGTTTGCTCCTTTTCCAGCCAGAATTCCAGCTGCCGGCATTCCCCCTCTTCATGGTAAACCTTGTAAAATAAGAGAGAATAGCCGTAAGTATTGAGATATAATCTGTAATAATAGCCCATAATGCAATAAATATTGATATAAAAGCATGATGCAAAATGGACGTATCAATGTTGCATACGCGGCCGGTGTCAGTCCTGGCTACCTACTTATACAAGGCAGGTGCTTACACGGGCCACCCGGGCGTGCGCTGCTCAGTCGCTGACGTCCGAAGAGCTTTCGGCTGATACATACGACATAGAGTACCCATGCTTATTCCCGTGTGGTGGTCAGTGCGAAAAGGCCAGAGGCCTACTCAGATCACATATCCAAACCATTAGTGTCTTGGTAGTGCATGGTAACGAGTAGAGACTCACGATCATGTGACCCCGTCGCCCCATCTCGTGGTCTTACAGCATGGGCTCGGAATGCCTGGTCGTGCCATGTAATTTTCTCGCAGGTATCCTCCAGGTCAACCCGACTACACATCAACTCGCGGGTGCACTCACAGTCAACCTGATTTCACATTTCTCTCATGAGTACCCCTCGGGGCCGACCCGACTTCAGTCATGGTTCTGGCGTAAAGCCAAATGTAACTGTGTGTCCAAAACAACAAGGGGGAACCTGAGGAATCACCCTTGATGGATTCCCACTTGATGTAACCGTCAAGGTGGACTCGGAGGAACCACCCTCCATGGTCCACACTTGAGGGGTTGCACGACAGAGTCATTATTGGGAGTGGTGAAGGAGGAATCACCCTCGATGACCACGACCAAATAGCTACACTAGAGAGGTAACATCAAAAGTGTTATAAGAGGTATCACCTTCGACACTCGATAGTAACACGGTAGTGTCGTACAACTAAGGGGGCTGATGTGTTGTGTCGGGCTCTAGACGTCGATCATGTTGATTGAGTCATCAGAGATAAAGCGGGGGCAACTGGGACAAGGTGAGGGGGTCACTGATGGATCCCTAACCAACCTATACTAAGCATCTTAGGATAAGCACGGAAGGTACATAGCAGGTTACAAAATCAGGCTATGCATTAGAGTAGGATCATATGAAAGCAGTAGCAGTTCTAATGCAAGCATAAGAGAGAGGGGAAGGGGAAATATCAGAATGATCAAGGGGGTTTGCTTGCCTGGAAGCGCTACAAGGGAAGAAGTGTCGTCGCTGATGTAGTCGATCACAGAGGCAGCATCAGTCTCCGGGTCTACCGGAGAGAAGAGGGGGAAGAAACAATAAATGCAAACATATGCATCACTAAGCATGACATGACGATATGCAGTACTAGGAGTGTTCTAACGCGGTGCTACACATTGCAGAAGGAGAGAGAAAACATCCGGAGGGGTTTTCCCAGCATTTGGCATTTACCGGACATACGAAAGAGAGGGGACATTTCCATGTTCAGCATGCTAGGGGCATGTGACAAATGAATGGACTGCATAAACGGATTCACTGAATTTTTCTAAGCAATTTTCATATATAAATTATTTCCATCTGACTTATAGACTAATTTATATTAATTTTCAAAAAAATTAAGAATTTTATGAATTAATTTTACTTAAATAAATTCAAAATGAAAGGGGGGGGGGTATTTGCTATGGGTACACATAAGTGTACCTAGGGGTTTGATACTGTGACTGACCATAGGGCCCGGTTAACTGAGTCAACTGACGAGTCAGTAGAGGCTGACCGGTGGGCCCCTGCTGACTCAGCAGGGTAACTGGGCCGACCCTATCCACAAGAACAGTGGTGGGGCCCCACCTGTCATACCAAGGGGGGTTAAATTGGGGTTAGATTAATTAGTGGACTAATTAGCGGGTGGGCACCCCTTGTTAGTGTGTAGGTTAGTTAATTTTAAATGTTTTAATTAGCAGGTTAATTAAATAGTGCGGGGCCTACTGGTAGGGGGTTAGTGGTTAGCGGCCCAGGGCCCACACGTCAATGGCCCAGGGGTGGTGGCGCGTCGGCGCTGGGGCTCCGGCAACCTCCCGACGCGGTGGAGGCGCTCGGATCAGCGTCAAAAATCGCCTATGGTGGCCCATTTAGACCGGGGTTTGGCCCTACGGGACAGCCACGATGGCGCATGTTTAATGAGACCAACGGCGCGAGCTGAGACGGCCGGAGTTGGCTGGAGCGATGATGGCAAGCGGTGGTCAAGATCGGTCGAGTATGGGCTGGGCGTTTTGGATCACGAAAAAGGGAGCGGGCGACGGCGTTGGGTTGCTGGGGAGGTGTAGACCTCCATGACGGGCTCGAATACGAGATGTGCGTGCGGAGGCCATGGCGACATTGCAGGAGACTGTGGAAAGCTTCGAAAAAGGAGACGTGGTTACCTAGAGCACACATACGACGGAGGGGGGAGAGGGGAAAGGTAGGGGGCTCATGGAGGGGCTCCAAGCTCGGGGAGGTTGTCTTAGTCGGCATAGGTGGGGCCAAGGGACCTCCCAGTCACGGGTGGACGGAGGGCGGCAGCCGGTGGCCACGCGCATGGCGAGGACGCGGCGATGGCTAAGCTTGGGTGGGCGCAGCACGATGGATCTCGGAAGGGGAGCGAGAGCGAGAGAGCGAGGGGGAAAGTGGAGAGGGGGAGAGAGGACCGAGGCACCGGGGCGTCCATATCCCCCTCCGAGGAGCCGCCAGCGAGGTGGTCGAGCTGGAGCACGCGCCCGCTCAGTCGGCTTCCCCTGTAGCAAAGTGGAAGGAGACCAAGGGGGGAGCTGGGATGGATGGTCTGGGTGGGCTAAGGCCCACTGGGGCACGGGGCTTCCCTCTTTTATTTTCATTTTGTATTTTCTTGTTAGTTTCTATTTTTCTTTAAAAACTTGTTTTTCCATTTTATTTTCAAAACATTTTGGCTTTACAAAATACAACACTTGCAACTAAACTAGTATATTAACATAGGCCACAACCACAATTAGTTTAGGACTTAAATAAATTAATTTAGAAATTTTATATATTAAAAAGCATTTAAATAATTATTTAACCTATGTTTTAATTTGTTTAGGTCATTTAAAAACTTTGCAAAAAAAATTTGGTTCACCAGCAATATTAACCAATGAATATTTACCACAAGATGAACATTTTAGTTTTCATGTTTGAGAAATTTTGAATTTCACATAGTATTTGAATTTGAATTCAAGTGGAATTTGGAAAAAGATATTATCAAAGATGATCATGCACTATTTAGAAAAATGATTACGTCAACCCCAGGACTTATTGTAGCTCATCAGTACATGGGTGTTACATGCTACCTCTTGAGCACTGCATTGGTTTTCCCTTGAAGAGGAAAGGGTGATGCAGCAAAGTATCGTAAGTATTTCCCTCAGTTTTGAGAACCAAGGTATCAATCTAGTAGGAGGCTACATGCAAGTCCCTCGTACCTACACAAACAAACAAGAACCTCGCAACCAACGCGATAAAGGGGTTGTCAATCCCTTCACTGCCACTTGCGAAAGTGAGATCTGATAGAGATAATAAGATAAGATAAATATTTTTGGTATTTTTATGATAGAGATTGGAAAGTAAAGATTGCAAAATAAAGTAGATCAGAAACTTATATGATGGAAAATAGACCCGGGGCCATAGGTTTCACTAGTGGCTTCTCTCAAGATAGCATAAGTATTAAGGTGGGTGATCAAATTACTGTCAAGCAATTGATAGAAAAGTGCATAGTTATGAGAATATCTAGGTATGTTCATGTATATAGGCATCACGTCCGCGACAAGTAGATAGAAACGATTATGCATCTACTACTATTACTCCACACATCGACTGCTATCCATCATGCATCTAGAGTATTAAGTTCATAAGAACAGAGTAACGCATTAGACAAGATGAGATGATGTAGAGGGATAAACTCAAGCAATATGATATAAGCCCCATCTTTTTATCCTCGATGGCAACAATACAATACGTGCCTTGCTGCCCCTGCTGTCACTAGGAAAGGACACCGCAAGATTGAACCCAAAGCTAAGCACTTCTCCCATTGCAAGAAAGATCGATCTAGTAGGCCAAACCAAACTGATAATTCAAAGAGACTTCCAAACATAACCAATCATACATAAAAGAATTTAGAGGAGATTCAAATATTTCTCATAGATAAACTTGATCATAAACCCACAATTCATCAAATCTCGACAAACACATTGCAAAAAGAGTTACATAGAATAGATCTTCAAGAAGATCGAGGAGAACTTTGTATTGAGATTCAAAGAGAGAGAAGAAGCCATCTAGCTAATAACTATGGACCCGGAGGTCTGTGGTAAACTACTCACAGCTCATCGGAGAGGCCTAAAGCCCTCCATGATCGATTCCCCCTCCAGCGGAGCACCGGAAAAGGCTCCAAGGTGGGATCTCATGGGTACAGAAGGTTGCAGCGGTGCAAATAGGGTTTCGTGGTGCTCCTCGGTGTTTTCAGAGTATGCAAGTATATATATAGGCGAAAGGAAGCCTGTTAGGGAAGCCACAAGGGGCCAACGAGGGTGGGGGCGCGCCCTGGACCCTTGTGGCTGCCTCGGCTGCTTCTTGACGTCCACTCCAAGTATCCTGGATTAAGTTTGTTCCTAAAAGATCTCCCCCGGAGGTTTTTTTGGTGTTCTGGGAATGGGGGTCCCCATACTTTCCTGCCTACGGCCTGCGGCATGGCTCAAGTGGTGGCCTAGTACGGCCCATCTTCATCAACTCAAGCTCAAGACCCTCACGAGGGGCCAAGCCTCGCGGGGTGGACGACGCAAGGCTTCCTCAGGCACGGCCTCACCAGGCTGGCTCGCGAGGAGGCGGAGAGATCAAGGCAAGGGTACCTCGCAAGGTGATCATGACGCAAGCCATGACGATCGAGACCAGGCGGGCGCCAGGCGGGCGCCGGCCTGCGCAGTGTCCTTGCTTCCTCTTTGGTGCAAAGGGGGCAAGCGCAGGCGTGGAGTACCAAGGCATCAAGCAAAGGTTACCATTTCAGTGCAACAAGACCAAGACCAGCAGAGCAGCAGGGAGGAGGTCACCGTGGAGCCCAAGACGCCATCATCGCCAGTGCCTTTGGCAGCCGAAGACCAACTTTAGTCAGGATAACTTGTACTAGATGTTCTCCTTCAAAATGGTCGTTGTTGGCGTCCTTCCCGCTCAATATTTGGGAAGAGGACCAGGGCCTCTATATATAGAGTTAGCCACCGCAGTAGAGGGCATCGAGTTCTCATCAGATCGAGAGGCGATCGAGCTCACCCAAGTAGTTCACAACACCAGCTCAAGAACACCTCTCGCGAGGCTGTTCTTCCCCTGTATTGTTCATCATCAGCCCCTGAGGCAATCCACCACACCACACACTGGATTAGGGTATTACACCACAACGGTGGCCCGAACTAGTATAAACCTTGTGTCCCTTTTGTTGTTCATCGTTTAGCTTAGATTCTCAGCGAGGCATTGGGACGTGGATCGGTAGGGGGAAGATCTTCACGCGCACCCCAGAGTTCGAACCTTAAGGGTTTTGCCGGAACCCGATATCCGACATTTGGCGCACCAGGTAGGGGTGCGCCAGAGCTCTCTCTTCCGTCGACCAGCTCTTCATCAACACCGCGCTTCGCCCTCATGGCGGACAATGCGCCGCCCGCTCCGGATACCGACGCCGACACTGGGGCTAGGGGCTCCGAGCCTTCGCCCCCTCCTTGCGACAGGTGCGGTGGACGAACAAGTTCAAGCCAGAGATGCCGTCGCGCTACGACGGTGCGACGGATCCGCTAGCTTTCCTGTTAGCGTATGAGGAGGCCGTTCTCAAGGCCGTGGGCGACGACAGGGTCATGGCTAACTGGCTTCCCATGGCCCACACCGGCATTCCGCGCATGTGGCTGCTCCACCTGCCAACGACTTAGGTGGCTTCCTGGGAGGAGCTGCGCGGTCTCTTCCTCGCCCATTATGCTGCGTCGGCACCCCCGGTCATCACAGCTATCCTGGGTGGCTTGCAAGCGCCACCCTCGAGCCGTCACGCCAAGGCGTTCCTCTGCTAGATCGGCACCGCCCTCACGCGCTGCGAACCCCTCCGGGTTGGGTGGCGCCCAGGGCTGACCTGACCTTCAGCTTGGACGATCACCCTGCCAGCACCGCCTGCTCGGGTGCGCTCCCGATGCTGTGTACTCCCACCATCTGCCAAGTGGCCGTCACCAGGACCCTCATCGACGGTGGTGCCAGCCTCAACGTGCTCTCGGTGGAGGCCTTCACCCTCCTCCACGTGCCCCTGGAGCGACTCCGACCCAGCAAGTCCTTCAAGCCCTCAGCAGGACCGTCCTATCAAGCATAGTGCAACCACGGGAGGAGCTCCCTCAACCGCCTGCCTTAGGGGCCCCAGCATGTGGCCCGACCTCAGGAGCAGCTTGCTCCTAGCACTGGAGCCTCAGGAAGGATGCTGGACTACAGAGCTCAAGGATTACCTGATGCAAGGGACTCTACCAGAGAAAGAAGAGGACGCGGAACGCGTGGCCCGGCAGGCCACGGCCTACTGCATCCAAGATGGAGAGCTCTACCGGAAGCGATCCAACGGTGTTTCCCTGCGTTGCATCTCCAGAGAACAGGCGAAGGAGTTGCTGGCAGACATTCATGGTGGAGACTGTGGGCACCACTCGTCATCACGGACCCTCGTCGGCAAGGCATTTCGCAGCGGGTTTTATTGGCCTACAACACTCAACAACGCAATCGAGCTGGTGAAGGCTTGTGAAGCCTGTCAATTCCACGCCAAGCAGATTCATCAGCCAGCTCAGGGCCTGCAGACCATTCTACTCTCGCAGTTGTTCGCGGTCTTGGGGATGGACATTTTGGGCCCGTTTCCTCGAGCGCGAGGGGCTATCGCTATCTCTACGTCGCCATTGACAAGTTCACCAAGTGGGCAGGGTGGAAGCTGTCCGCACCATCCTAGCTGGCTTCATAGTCAAGTTCATCAAGGGCCTCGTGAGACAATTTGGGGTGCCTAATCGCATCATCACCGACCACGGTTCCCAGTTCACCAGCAATCTCTTTAAAACATATTGTGCTAACCTTGGAACGCAGATATGCTACGCCTCAGTGGCACACCCTGGGAGCAACAGCCAGGCTGAACGCGCCAACGCAGAGGTCCTAAAAGGCCTCAAACCCTGGGAGCAACAGCCAAGCTGGAGGCCTGCGGCAGGGGCTGGTACGACGAGGTCCTGTCCGTGCTATGGTCTATCCGCACTACCGCCACCAAGTTGACCGGCGAAACCCCGTCCTTCCTCGTCTATGGAGCGGAAGCGGTCCTCCCTCACGAGGTCAGGCGTCACTCCGCACAGGTCCTGGCGTTTGAGGAAGCGCAGCAGGATGCCATGCGGGGATGGATCTTGTGCTGGGGGAGGAATACCGTCGAGAGGCCGCGCTGCGAGCGGCAAGATACCAGCAGCTGCTGCGGCGGTACCACTGCCGCAACATCCGCCCCAGAACTCTTGAGGTAGGTGACCTCGTGCTCAGGCGGGTGCTCTCCAGGGAAGGGTTGCACAAGCTCTCGCCCATGTGGGAGGGCCTGTTCAAAGATTGTTCATGTTTCCAGACCTGGCGCCGCGCGCTTGGAGACCCAGGAAGGGGTGCCCATTCCGAACGCGTGGAACATTCAGCACCTCCGGATATTCTACCCTTAAAGTAAGGCCCAGCGCCTATAAAGAAGGCCCGGTGCCTGTGAAGAAGGCCAATGCCTGTGAAGCTCGCCGCCCGTGACACTCTCACGTAATAATGAGTTGGGGTTTTACATGCCCTGGAGTCTCCGGAGTGCCGCCCTTGGGCCTCGAGGGCTCCCGCCCACGCCCAGTGGTAGCACTTAGCTCTGCGCTACTAAGAAGACGTCGAAGACTAGATTAGGTGCCGGACGTGGCTTTTCATTTGCTTTCCGCAGTTGGTTTGTTCACCCTTGTTCGAATCTTTATTGGAGTTGCTTTTAGTGTTGTTTGCCATCCCCAGACCGTGATTCCTTGTCTTTGTTTTTCGCCTGGCTCGTCCTCTCTGACGCAAGCCTCGCGAGGGGGCTGCGCGGGTGCCCTCGCGAGTACCTTCTTGCCTAATTTTGTGAGGCTTCCTCACTCAAGTTCACATCGGGAGCACCGCTCCCAGTCCATGCCCCACGGGCATCGCGACGCAAACGCAGGACCTGAGCCGGTCATCCTCACGACAAAGGTTCAAAAGCTATCCTCCCGGCTAAATTTGGCAGGCTTCAAGACGCTCGGTGAGGCATCAGGCTGGTACCTCGCGAGGCGAAAACAGCAGCGAGCCCCTCAAGCTAAGTTGTTCCTATGCACAAGCATGCGGCCGCAACACCACAACACAGCATGGGAATAATAGAAATAGCATAATAATTAAGGGCAATAGTCCAGCACACCCCAACGGGGCTCCATACTTCTCTCCTTCTCTCTATGCAGGAAAAGGATATAATCAAAATGAACACAGCATGGTCGGCGACGGCTCATGAGGGGGGACTCACGCCGCCCTCCTGAGCTCAGTCAAACTCCTCCTCATGCTTAATCGAGGCACGGCGGTGGGATGATCCGCTACCACCCTCGAAGAAAGCGCGGCTGCGTGGTGGTTGGTCACGTCCACCGCTGGAGGAGCTGTCACCAGAGGGGGAGCCGCTGAAGCTTGGCGAGCTACGGGCGCCACCGACGGCGTGCTCGCCTTCGTCCTCGTCGCGGCCGTCACCGAGTCCCAGCACCCGATCGCCGTGATTGTCTTCAAGGTAGCACTTGACACGGTGGCCTTCTTCTCCAAACACCCTCACGTAGAGGGTCGCATCACTGTCAAACTTGAAGTGCTGGGTGCATTGCCGGCCCAGGCCGCGCGCGCGGGCAAACGTCTGCCAGCCGCGGGCCAAGGCCACGTTTCCGGTGACGGAAGTCTCCATCGAGACCCAGGATGCCTGGATGTAGTAGCTGTCTGCCTAGAGCCAAAGGCCGCCAAGGGCGCCAGCCGGGAGTTCGCTGGCGAAGAACCGGGGAAGCTGGAGCTAGTTGCTAGCCGGATCTGCCGCCCACACGAAAAACTCTGGCAGCACCTCTGCTGAGTGGAAGCGCGGTCTGGGAGGCCGCGCGGCCACAATGCGCCTTCTCTCACCCACCGGGCGGCCATCACCACGTGAAGGACCACCGCTGCGACCACGAGGAGCCACCACAAGAGTCGCGGGGTGCTTGCGAGGGCAACCCTGGACGCGCTTGGGCGGAGGGGAGCCAAGGCCTTCCCGACGAGCCTTTCCCTTCTCCGCGGCCGAGAACCTCTTCGTTGGCGGCATGGGACATGGCGGGCGACTGGAACAGGGAGGAAGAAGAAGCAAGCGGGGGAAGGGAGATGTGTAGCGGGGGCCTGCACCCTCCCGCATTTATAACCCAAGGGAAGCCAACCGTCGGCCTCCACGATCGCAGGTAATCATGACTCTTTTTGCATGCAGCAGGGACTCGTCAAATCGGGCAGTTGTCGAGGCAGCATGGGGAAGCGGAGACGCCCACATCCAATCAACCGCCACGCGGCGACCAAGGCCACAGGCTGTTGGGGCCCGCAGCGCTCCGCACTAGCCCCTTTGCTTCGCTGCTAAGCCAAGTCCGAGTGTGCCTTGGGCCCAGGGGCTACTGTCGGAGTTCTGGGAACGGGGGTCCCCAGACTTGCCTGCCTGTGGCCTGTGGCGTGGCTCAAGTGGTGGCCCGGTATGGCCCATCTTCATCAACTCAAGCTCAGGACCATTGCGAGGGGCCAAGCCTCGTGGGGCGGATGACACAAGGCTTCCTCAGGCACGACCTCACCAGGCCGGCTCGCGAGGAGGCGGAGAGATCAAGGCAAGGGTACCTCGCGAGGTGCTCATGACGCAAGCCATGACGATCGAGACCAGGCGGGCGCTAGGCGGGCGCCGGCCTACGCAATGTCCTTGTTTCCTCTTTGGTGCAAAGGGGGCAAGCGCAGGCGTGGAGTACCGAGGCATCAAGCAAAGGTTACCATTTCAGTGCAATGAGGCCAAGACCAGCAGAGCGGCAGGGCGGAGGTCACCGTGGAGCCCAAGATGGCGTCATCACCAGTGCCTTTGGCAGGCGAAGACAAACTTTAGTCAGGATAACTTGTACTAGATGTTCCCCGTCAAAATGGCCGTTGTTGGTGCCCTTCCCGCTCAATATTTGGGAAGAGGACCAGGGCCTCTATATATAGAGTTAGTCACCGTAGTAGAGGGCATCGAGTTCTCATCAGATCGAGAGGCGATCGAACTCACCCAAGTAGTTCACCGCACCAGCTCAAGAACACCTCTCACGAGGCTGTTCTTCCCCTGCATTGTTCATCATCAGCCCGTGAGGCAATCCACCACACCACACACTGGATTAGGGTATTACACCAGAACGGTGGCCCGAACCAGTATAAACCTTGTGTCCCTTGTGTTTTTCATCGTTTAGCATAGATTCTCAGCGAGGCGTTGGGACGTGGATCAGTAGGGGGAAGATCTTCGCGCGCACCCCAGAGTTCGAACCTTAAGGGTTTTGCCGGAACCCGATATCCGACAGGTTTCGTTCCGTTTGGACTCCATTTGATATTCCTTTTCTTCGAAATACTGATATAGGCAAAAAAAACAGCAATTTGGGTTGGGCCTCCGGTTAATAGGTTAGTCCCCGAAATGATATAAAAGTGTATAGTAAAGCACATAAACATCCAAAACGTGTAATATAATAGCATGGAACAATCAAAAATTATAGATCCATTGGAGACGTATCAAGCATCCCCAAGCTTAATTCCTGCTCATCCTCGAGTAGGTAAATGATAAAAACAGAATTTTTGATGTGGAATGCTACCTAGCATATTTGTCAATGTAATTTTCTTTATCGTGGTATGAATGTTCAGATTCAAATGATTCAAGATAAAAGTTCATATTGACATGAAAACAATAATACTTCAAGCATACTAACAAAGCAATCATGTCTTCTCAAAATAACATGGCTAAAGAAAGCTATCCCTACAAAAAAATATAGTCTGGCTATGCTCTATCTTCATCACAAAAGTATTTAAATCATGCACAAACCCGATGACAAGCCAAGCAATTGTTTCATACTTTTGATGTTCTCAAACTTTTTCAACTTTCATGCAATACATGAGCGTGAGCCATGGAAATAGCACTATATGTGGAATAGAATTGTTGTTGTGGAGAAGACAAAAAGGAGAAGATAGTCTTACATCAACTAGGCGTATGAACGGGCTATGGAGATGCCCATTAATAGATATCAATGTGAGTGACTAGGGATTGTCATGCAACGGATGCACTAGAGCTATAAATGTATGAAAGCTCATCAAAAGAAACTAAGTGGGTGTGCATCCAACTAGCTTGCTCATGAAGACCTAGGGCATTTTGAGGAAGCCCATCATTGGAATTATACAAGCCAAGTTCTATAATGAAAAATTCCCACTAGTATATGAAAGTGACAACCTAGGAGACTCTCTATCATGAAGATCATGGTGCTACTTTGAAGCACAAGTGTGGAAAAAGGATAGTAACACTGTCCCTTCTCTCTGTTTCTCTCATTTTTTTTATTTTGGTGGACTTCTTTGGCCTCTCTTTTTTTGGGCTTCTTTGGCCTCTTTTATTTTTCATAAAGTCCGGAGTCTCATCCCGACTTGTGGGGGAATAATAGTCTTCATCATCCTTTCCTCACATGGGACAATGCTCTAATAATGAAGATCATCACACTTTTATTTACTTACAACTTAAGATTACAACTCAATACTTAGAACAAAATATGACTCGATGTGAATGCCTCCGGCGGTGTACCGGGATATCCAATGAATCTAGAGTGACATGTATGAAAGAATTATCAAGGTGGATTTGCCACAAATACGATGTTAACTACATGATCATGCAAAAGCAATATGACAATGATGGAGCGTGTCATAATAAACGGAACGGTGGAAAGTTGCATGGCAATATATCTCGGAATGGCTATGGAAATGCCATAATAGGTAGGTATGGTGGCTTTTTGAGGAAGGTATATGGTGGGTATATGGTACCGGCAAAAGTTGCGCGACAAAAGAGAGGCTAGCAATGGTGGAAGGGTGAGAGTGGTATAATCCATGGACTCAACATTAGTCATAAAGAACTCATATACTTGTTAAAAAAAATCTATTAGTCATAGAAACGAAGTACTACGCGCATGCTCCTAGGGGGATAGATTGGTAGGAAAAGACCATCGCTCGTCCCCGACCGCCACTCATAAGGAAGACAATCAATAAATAAATCATGCTCCAACTTCATCACATAACGGTTCACCATACGTGCATGCTACGGGAATCACAAACTTCAACACAAGTATTTATCAAATTCACAACTACTCCACTAGAATGACTCTAATATTACCATCCTCATATCTCAAAACAATCATCAAGCATCAAACTTCTCATAGCATTCAATGCACTCCATATGATAGTTTTTATTATACCCAACTTGAATGCCCATCATATTAGGACCAATTTTATAACCAAAGCAAATACCATGTTGTTCTAAAAGACTCCCAAAATAATATAAGTGAAGCACGAGAGATCAATAATTTCTACAAAACAAAACCACCGCCGTGCTCTAAAAAGATATAAGTGAAGCACTAGAGCAAAATTGTCTAGCTCAAAAGATATAAGTGAAGCACATAGAGTATTCTAATAAATTCCGATTCATGTGTGTCTCTCCCAAAAGGTGTGTACAGCAAGTATGATTGTGGTAAACTAAAAAGAAAACACTCATATCATACAAGACGCTCCAAGCAAAACACATATCATGTGGTGAATAAAAATATAGCTCCAAGTAAAGTTACCAATAGAGGAAGACGAAAGAGGAGATGCCTTCCGGGGCATCCCCAAGGTTAGGCTTTTGGTTTTTCTTGAATTACCTTGGGGTGCCATGGGCATCCCCAATCTTAGGCTCTTGCCACTCCTTATTCCATAGTCCATCAAATATTTACCCAAAACTTGAAAACTTCACAACACAAAACTCAATAGGAAATCTCATAAGCTCCGTTAGTGCAAGAAAGCAAACCACCACTTTAAGGTACTGTAATGAACTCATTCTTTATTTATATTGGTGTTAAACCTACTGTATTCCAACTTCTCTATGGTTCATACCCCCCGATACTAGCCATAGATTCATCAAAATAAGCAAACAACACACGAAAAACAGAATCTGTCAAAAACAGAACAGTCTGTAGCAATCTGTAACTTTCGAATACTTCTGGAACCCTAAAACTCCTACCAAAATAGGAAGCCCTAGGCAATTTGTCTATTAATCCACTTCAGAAAGAATCAACTCGAAATCACGTTTCTGTGATTTATTAAAATTACTCTCGTGCGTGCAAAAGTTTCTGTGTTTCAGCAAGATCAAATTAACTATCAGCCAAGATGATCCTATAGGTTCTACTTGGAACAAACACTAATTAAAACATAAAACAACATGTAAACATAGGCTAGATGAATTACTTATAACTAAACAGGAACAAAAAGCAAGGAACAAAAATAAAATTGGGTTGCCTCCCAACAAGCGCTATCGTTTAACGCCCCTAGCTAGGCATTGAGATTTCGATGATGCTCACATGAAAGACAAGAATTGAAGCGCAAAGAGAGAATCATGAAACACATGACAAACACATCTCAGTCTAACATGATTCCTATGCATAGGCATATTATAGGCAAAAAAAATTATCATAGCAAGCAAAAACTAGCATATGCAAGAAAGCGGAAAGAAACAATAGCAATCTCAACATAACGAGAGGTAATTTAGTAACATGAAAATTTCTACAACCATAATTTACTCTCTCATAATAATTACATGTGGGATCATAAGCAAATTCAAGAAAATAGCTATCACATAAAATATTTTGAGCATGATCCACATGCATGCGAAGTTGACACTCTTCCAAAATAGTGGGATTAACATTAACTAAAGTCATGACCTCTCTAAACCCACTTTCAATAATATTGCAAACACTATTATCAATCTCATATTTATCATGGGGCTTAAAGAAATTTTCAAGATCATAAAAAGAATCACCCCAATCATGATCATTGCAACAAATAGTAGACATAGCAAAACTAACATCCCCAAGCTTAAGGTTTTGCATATTATTAGCACAATTGACATAATTGCAATCATGATTTTTATTCAAGGAGCTATCGTGAATCTCTTCATAAATTTCTTCATCACAATTTTCAGATTCATGAATTTCAAGCAAAACCTCATAAAGATAATCTATTGCACTCAAATCACTAGAAATTGGTTCATCATAATTGGATCTCTTAAAAAGATTAGCAAGGGGATGAGGATCCATAAACTTTTAGCAAGCCAAGATGCAAGCAAAAAAGAAGGCACATGGTAACACAAGATCGAACGGAAGGAGGGCGAAGAAAAGGCAAAGGTGAAGTGGGGGAGAGGAAAACGAGAGGCAAATAGCAAATTATGTAATGCGAGGGAGAAGAGTTTGTGATGGGTACTTGGTATGTCTTGACTTGTGCGAAGACCTCCCCGGCAACGGCGCGAGAAATCCTTCTTGCTACCTCTTGAGCACTGCGTTGGTTTTCCCTTGATGAGGAAAGGGTGATGCAGCAAAGTAGCGTAAGTATTTCTCTCAGTTTTGAGAACCGAGGTATCAATCCAGTAGGAGGATACATGCAAGTCCCTCGTACCTACACAAACAAACAAGAACCTCGCAACCAACGCGATAAAGGGGTTGTCAATCCTTCACGGCCATTTGCGAAAGTGAGATCTGATAGAGATAATAAGATAAGATAAATATTTTTGGTATTTTTATGATATAGATTGGAAAGTAAAGATTGCAAAATAAAGTAGATCGGAAACTTATATGATGGAAAATAGACCCGGGGGCCATAGATTTCACTAGTGGCTTCTCTCAAGATAGCATAGGTATTATGGTGGGTGAACAAATTACTGTCGAGCAATTGATAGAAAAGTGCATAGTTATGAAAACATCTAGGCATGATCATGTATATAGGCATCACGTCCGCGAAAAGTAGATTAAAATGATTCTGCATCTACTACTATTACTCAACACATCGACTGCTATCCAGCATGCATCTAGAGTATTAAGTTCATAAGAACAGAGTGACGCATTAGGCAAGATGACATGATGTAGAGGGATAAACTCAAGCAATATGATATAAACCCCATCTTTTTATCCTCGATGGCAACAATACAAGACGTGCCTTGTTGCTCCTGCTGTCACTGGGAAGGACACCGCAAGATTGAACCCAAAGCTAAGCACTTCTCCCATTGCAAGAAAGATCAATCTAGTAGGCCAAACCAAACTGATAATTCGAAGAGACTTGCAAAGATAACCAATCATACATAAAATAATTCAGAGGATATTCAAATATTTCTCATAGATAAACTTGATCATAAACCCACAATTCATCGGATCTCGACAAACACACCGCAAAAAGAGTTACATCGAATAGATCTCCAAGAAGATCGAGGAGAACTTTGTATTGAGATTCAAAGAGATAGAAGAATCCATCTAGCTAATATCTATGGACCCGAAGGTCTATGGTAAAATCCTCACAACTCATCGGAGAGGCCTTGGCGATGATGTAGAAGCCCTCCGTGATCGATTCCCTCTCCGGCGGATGCCGCGAAAGGCTCCAAGATGGGATCTCGCAGGTACAGAAGGTTGCGGCGGTGGAAATAGGGTTTCGTGATGCTCCTCAGTGTTTTCAGGGTATGCAAGTATATATAGGCGAAGGAAGTCGGTCAGGGGAGCCATGAGGGGCCCATGAGGGTGCGGGCGCGCCCTGGACCCTCGTGGCCGCCTCGGCTCCTTCTTCACGTCCACTCCAAGTCTCTCCGGAAGGTTTCAGTCCATTTGGACTCCGTTTGATATTCCTTTTCTTCGAAACACTAAAATAGGCAAAAAAAACAACAATTTGGGTTGGGCCTCCGGCTAATACGTTAGTCCCAAAAATGATATAAAAGTGTATAGTAAAGCCCATAAACATCCAAAACGGGTAATATAATAGCATGGAACAATAAAAAATTATAGATACGTTGGAGACGTATCATTACATCATACTAGCATGCAATCGTGCTCATCTTTCAAAGATTATTTGCCAAACATTTTATTGAATTCTTCTTCTATCAATTAAGCATAATTTTTCAATCCATCATTTTCAATAAAGACATGATAAAGGCGAAGAATATGAGGCAACCTCACATCCATTTTTTGTAGTTTTTTTATAAAACAAACTAGTGATAAGACAAGAAACTAAAATATTCTATTACAAGATCTAAAGATATACCTTCAAGCACTCACCTCCCTGGCAACGGCGCCAGAAAAGAGCTTGGTGTCTACTACACAACTTATTCTTGTAGACTCGTGTTGGGCCTCCAAGCGCAGAGTTTTGTAGGACAGTAGCAATTTTCCCTCAAATGGATGACCTAAGGTTTATCAATCCGTGGGAAGCGTAGGATAAAGATGGTATCTCTCAAACAACCCTGCAACCAAATAACAAAGAGTCTCTTGTGTCCCCAACACACCCAATACAATGACAATTTGTATAGGTGCACTAGTTTGGGGAAGGGATGGTGATAAAAAGTGTAGTATGGATGGTAGAAATATATTTTTGTAATCTGAATAATTAAAGACAACAAGGTAACTAGTAACAAAAGTGAGCAAAAACGGTATTGCAATGCTTGAAAACAAGGCCTAGGGTTCTTACTTTCACTAGTGCAAGATCTCTGAACAATGATAACATAATTGGATCATATAACAATCCCTCAATGTGAAACAAAGAATCACTCCAAAGTTCCTATTGCGGAGAACATAAGATGAAATTGTTTGTAGGGTACGAAACGACCTCAAAGTTATTCGTTCTGATCAATCCATTGAGCCATTCCTATAAGTGTCACAAACAGCCCTAGAGTTTGTACTAAAATAACACCATATGACATGCATCAATCAAACATAATGTCACCTAGATACTACAATGTCACCACAAGTATTCGTGGGTTAATTATACGATGTGCATCACACAATTTCTGATTCATAATATTCAATCCAACACAAAGAACTCCAAAGAGTACCCCATGATTTCTATCGGAGAAATGAATACGAAAACGCGTATCAACCCCTATGCATAGATTACCCCAATGTCACCCACGGGAATCCGCAAGTTGATAACCAAAACATACATCAAGTGAATCAATAAAACATCCCATTGTCATCATGGATATCCCATTGCAAGACATACATCAAGTGCTCTCACATCCAAAAGATTCAATCCGAGATAACAAAATCTCAAAGTAAAAGATTCAATTCATCACAAGAAGGTAGAGAGGGAAGAACACCATAAGATCTAAATATATTAACAAAGCTCGCGATACATCAAGATTGATCCAAATCTAAAACACGAGAGAGAGAGAGAGATCAAACACATAGCTACTAGTACATACCCTCTTCCCCGAGGGTGAACTACTCCTTCCTCATCATGTTGGCCATTGAGATGATGAAGATGGCCTCCGGTGATGATTTCCCCCTCTGGCAGGGTGTCGGAATAGGGTCCCGATTGAGGTTTTGTGGCTACAGAGGCTTGCGGCATCAGAACTTCTCATCTTGGGTTCTTTTCAATGTTTAGGGTATTTATAAGAATTTTTGGCGATAGTCTCACGCAAGGGAGGGTGCCCGAGGGGCCCACAAGCTCGGGGGGCGCGCCCTGATGTCGCTTGAAAATGCGTCGGTATTTCCCCAAAGAGGAAAGGATGGTGCAGTACAGCCATGATAGGTATTTCCCTCAGTTATGAAACCAAGGTATCAATCCAATAGGAGGCCAAGCCAAGCTATGTAAATGGTACCTGCATACAAAGAACAAATACTTGCAACCCGACACGTAAGAGGGGTTGTCAATCCCTCCTCGGGCAAAAGATAGATGGGTTTGTATGATTTTGGATAAATAGATCTCGCAGTAACACAAAAAAATAAAGAATGAAGAAGTGCAACAAGGTATTGTTGGTTTTTCGGAATATTAAATCTGAAAATAAAAGCAAATAAAAATAGATCCGAAAGCAATATGATAAAGATAGACCCGGGGGCCGTAGATTTCACTAGCGGTTTATCTCGAGAAAATAGTGAAAGGGTCGAGAAGAGGTGTTTAGAGGGGGATTAGACCCTCAACAAAGAAAAGTAGCAGTTTTTAAGTTCTTCAAGTTAAGGTGGAGTTTTAGCACAAGGTTAAACATTCACAATACATTTCAAGCAAGCATGGCAAGAGTATATGAGAAGCGGAAAGTAAAGCATGCAAGTTGCAAGAAAGTAAAGGGATGGGATTGGAGTGTGCAAATGCAATTGGAGACACGAAGATTTTTTTCGTGGTTCCGATAGGTGGTGATATCGTACATCCACGTTGATGGAGACTTCAACCCACGAAGGGTAATGGTTGCGCGAGTCCACGGAGGGCTCACCCATGAAGGGTCCACGAAGAAGCAACCTTGTCTATCCCACCATGGCCATCACCCACGAAGGACTTGCCTCACTAGGGTAGATCTTCACAAAATAGGCGATCTCCTTGCCCATACAAACTCCTTGGTTCAACTCCACAAACTTGACGGAGGCTCCCAAGTAAAACCTAACCAATCTAGGAGACACCACTCTCCAAAAGATAATAGATGGTGTGTTGATGATGAACTCCATTCTCTTGTGCTTCAAATGACAGTCTCCCCAACACTCAACTCTCTCACACATATTTGGCTATGGTGGAAAGATGATTTGAGCAGAAAGCAACTTAGGGAAGGCTAGAGATCAAGATTCTTGTGGTTGGATTGGAATGTCTTGGTCTCAACACATGAGTTTGTGGTTCTCTCTCAGAAAATGAATGCTGGAAGTGTAGGCACGTTCTAATGGCTCTCTCTATGAATGGAGGAAGGGTGGAGGGGTATATATAGCCTCCACACAAAATCTAATCTTTACACTCAATTTACCAAACTCGGTGGGACTGAATAGTGAAACTCGGTCAGACCGATTTAGTTCAAAATGTGAACGTTAGGCTTTTCGGTGAGACCGATGTGCTAGGGTTAGGGTAAAACCTTAACTCGGTTTGACCGATTACACAAACTCAGTGAGACCGATTTTGGTAATGAGCAAACAGAGAGTTGGCAAGCAAACTCAATGGGACCGACTGCATATCTTGGTGGGACCGAAATGATTGCAACAAGCAACAGAGACTTTGCAAGCCCATCTTGGTGAGACCGATATCCCATCGGTGAGACCGAACTGATTAGGGTTTCCGGCAGTGCCTATGTCAAGTGAACTCGATGGCGCCAGATAGATCAAATCGGTGTGGCCGATTTTGGTTTTAGGTTTGGGACATATATGGAAATGAGAAAGTGGTTGAGGGCTTTAGAGCAAATCACTAAGCACTTTGAGCAAGCAAGCCATTTTTTTTGACTATGAACTGTCAGGAAACTCCCCAGAGCCTTGAAATTTTATTCCACAATAATACAGTATTTACAAGTGGTTACCAAAAGTAACCAGCAAAGAAAAGGTGGTGGAGCGGAGTTGGAAGGACTACTCACCTAATTACAAAAGAGGTGAAATAAAAATACATCAAGAAGGCAGGTAAGTCACCCACCTAACTAGATCATCCCTAAGTCTAGGCTTGAATCTATGAGCAAGCAGGGACATATCATTGATAAAAGCACTCCTCCAATGGTTAAAACTTGGTCTCTCCTTCCCGAACACCTTTCCATTCCTTATCAACCAGATATTCTAGCATGCAGTGAAGACCACCTCAAAAAAGAAAGTTTTGGAAAAATCCCTCCTAGCATGAACATCAATTTCAGACATAGTAGTACCCAAACCCCAATCAATCTGCAAGTAAGTCCATATACGCTGACTGAAATTACATGTGAAGAAAAGATGGTCTCTATCCTCCCGAGACTGAGTTGGGCAGAGCACACATTGTATCCCAACATCAATATGTCAGTGCCTTCTCTCCACCATATCCTTTGTGTTTAATCTGTCCATGATAAGCATCCAAGCAAACACTTTAATCTTCATAGTGCAGCAACTCTTCCAGACCCACAACATTAATTGGTTGAAGGAGAGGTTAGAGTGCATGGCAGTGTAAAAGAGCTTTGGAGTATAAGGCTTGTTAGAGCCATTGCAAAACCAGACATCCTTAGAGTTGGGATTTCCCTCATGTGAAACAATGAGGGACTGCAAAGAGTTGAACTCCTGGAAAGCCTGCTCAGACAGAGGGAGGTTAAACCAGTCAATGAGCTCAGAACAAAGAAGGCCATCTTTAACAAAAACCATAGGGTCCTTGACATAAGAAAAGGCCTTGGGAATCTGTTCTATAGAGGAAGTGAGGGAGTCCCGGATTAAGGGGTCCTCGGACAGCCGGACTATATACATGGGCCGGACTATTGGGCTATGGAGATACAAGATAGAAGATTTCTTCCCATGTCCGGATGGGACTCTCATTTGCGTGGAAGGCAAGCATGGCAATTTGGATATGAAGATTCCTTTCTTTGTAACCGACTTTGTGTAACCCTATCCCCCTCCGGTGTCTATATAAATCGGAGGGTTTGGTCCGTAGGACAATAATCATAATCTCATAGGCTAGGCTTCTAGGGTTTACCCATTACGATCTCGGGCATATCAACTCTTGTAATACTCATATTCATCAAGATCAATCAAGCAGGAAGTAGGGTATTACCTCCATAGAAAGAGCCCGAACCAGGGTAAACATTGTATCCCCCGCCTCGTGTTACCATTAGCCTTAGACGCACAGTTCGGGACCCCCTACCCGAGATCCGCCGATTTTGACACCGACATTGGTGCTTTCATTGAGAGTTCCGTTGTGTCGTCGCCAGAAGGCTTGATGGCTCCATCAATCATCTACAACAACGTAGTCTAGGGGGAGATCTCCCTCCCGGACAAATTTTCGTATTCGGCGGCTTCACACTGCAGGACAACTCGCTTGGCCATCTAGAGCAGATTGATAGCTACGCCCCTGGCCATCAAGTTGGATTTGGAAGCCTGAATTTTGTAGCCGATATCCACGGAGACTTGATCTCCAATGGATTCGAGCCCATGACGGCTGTCCCCTACCACCACGATGAACATGACTTAAAATCTGTCATCTGGCCGTGCTCTGGAGATAGCGCCCGTAACTGCTCTAGCCCTAGATCCGGAGCGGACCGCGCCATCCGAGGACGGGAGGCTCAACCCCGCCATGAAAACCGTAGACTCGGCGGCACTCGAGCCGCACACAGACCCAACATCGAGCTGGGCTTGTGTCGCTCGAACCTCGGACTCATCTCTGGCCATAGGTTCCAGACCGCGTGCATCCGCGCCAATCGAACCTGATTGGGTGCCGATCTTGGAATTCAGCTCCGCAGACATCTTCCAGCACTCGCCTCTTGGCGATTTGTTAAACTCATTGAAATCCCTCTCCTTGTCAGGGGACTCTCGGCCGAACTATGTTCGGCTCGAATGGGAAGCGGACGACGAAGAGCTTCGTTTCCCACCCACCGCCTACTTCATCACCACTGTCGAGGACTTAACCGACATGCTCGATTACGACTCCGAGGACATTGACGGTATGGACGACGATGCTGGAGAGGAGCAGACACAAAAACCACCACCCATAGGGCGATGGACAGCTACATCCTCATACGATATATACATGGTGGACACACCTAAAGAGAAGGAGGCCGACGGTGATAACAGTATGCCTGTTGATGAACCTCCCAAGCATCGGCGTCAGAAGCACCGACCTCGATCTGGCAAAAGGAAAAACAACAACATTGTCATGAACGATGATGATAATCCGGACCAAGCCGAGGACCCCGCAGACCCAACTTTGGAGCAGAACGTGTGAGAGGACGGCAAACATGGTCCGGAGATGTTGTCTGACTACAGGATGCCGAAGATAGAAACTATCAACATGTCTCCAAAGAGGAGACTAGTCTGGGCGCCGACCTCATTAGAACAAGAGCGCCTCCATCAAAGTCTTATCGCCACTGCAAGGAGACTGAAAAAGCAGAAGTAGCAACTTAAAGCCGCAAAGGATACACTCAGTGACAGATGGAACAAAGTGCTAGACGCTGAGGAGAAATACGGCGGTAATGCCAAACAAAGAGCTATCCTAAGCGTAAGCTGCTACCCGAATTCGATGACGAGGCTATTGCGCCTATACCGCCGAAAAACAATACAAGCCGGACACCACCTCGTGGTCGAGACGGAGCGGCTAGCAATGCCGCACACAAACCCGCACCCCCTCCCCATAAAGGAAGGGAGGTTGCCGCTCAGGACCAGACACACGATCTACGGCAAACCCAGGTCCATCTATGGATCCAGGGAACGTGCTCCTATACGGGTTCACGATTATCAAACCAAATACGCCGGTCACTTACTAGTTCGGAACCAATACCAAACATTACAACCGTCGGACCCATGCCATGACACAGCCAAATATAGGGGTGCCGCACACCCCCTGTGCTTCACCGATGAGCTGCTGGAACACGATTTTTGATGTGTACTACACAACCTTCTTCTTGTAGATGTTGTTGGGCCTCCAAGTGCAGAGGTTTGTAGGACAGTAGCAAATTTCCCTCAAGTAGATGACCTAAGGTTTATCAATCCGTGGGAGGCATAGGATGAAGATGGTCTCTCTCAAACAACGCTGCAACCAAATAACAAAGAGTCTCTTGTGTCCCCAACACACCCAATACAATGGTAAATTGTATAGGTGCACTAGTTCGGCGAAGAGATGGTGATACAAGTGCAATATGGATGATAGATATAGGTTTTTGTAATATGAAAATATAAAAACAGCAAGGTAACAAGTGGTAAAAGTGAGCGTAAATGGTATTGCAATGCTAGGAAACAAGGCCTAGGGTTCATACTTTCACTAGTGCAAGTTCTCTCAACAATAATAACCTAATTAGATCATATAACTATCCCTCAACATGCAATAAAGAGTCACTCCAAAGTCACTAATAGCGGAGAACAAACAAAGAGATTATTGTAGGGTACGAAACCACCTCAAAGTTATTCTTTCCAGTCAATCCATTGGGCTATTCCTATAAGTGTCACAAACAGCCCTAGAGTTTGTAGTAAAATAACACCTTAAGACACACATCAACCAAAACCCTAATGTCACCTAGATACTCCAATGTCACCACAAGTATCCGTGGGTATGCTTATACGATATGCATCACACAATCTCATATCCATCTATTCAAACCAACACAAAGAACTTCAAAGAGTTCCCCAAAGTTTCTACCGGAGAGTCAAGACGAAAACATGTGACAACCCCTATGCATAGGTTCACAAGGTCACTGAACCCGCAAGTTGATCACCAAAACATACATCTAGTAGATCATGTGATATCCCATTGTCACCATAGATAAGCACATGCAAGACATACATCAAGTGTTCTCAAATCCTTAAAGACTCAATCCAATAAGATAACTTCAAAGGGAAAACTCAATCCATTACAAGAGAGTAGAGGGGGAGAAACATCATAAGATCCCACTATAATAGCAAAGCTCGCGATACATCAAGATCGTGCTGAATCAAGAACACGAGAGAGAGAGAGAGAGAGAGAGAGAGAGAGAGAGAGAGAGAGAGAGAGAGATCAAACACATAGCTACTAGTACATACCATCAGCCCCAAGGGTGAACTATTCCCTCCTCGTCATGGAGAGCGCCGGGATGATGAAGATGGCCACCGGTGAGGGATCCCCCCTCCGGTAGGGTGCCGGAACAGGGTCCCGATTGGTTTTTGGTGGCTACAGAGGCTTGCGGCAGCGGAACTCCTGATCTATGGTGCTCCTGGATGTTTTCGGGGTATATGGATATATATAGGCGAAAGAAGTCGGTCAGGGGAGCCACGAGGGGCCCACGAGGGTGGGAGGCACGCCCGGGGGGTAGGGCGCGCCCTGGACCCTCGTGGACAGCTCGTTGCTTCCCTGACGTCTACTCCAAGTCTCTTGGATTGCTTTTGTTCCAAAAATAACTCTCCTGAAGGTATCATTCCGTTTGGACTCCGTTTGATATTCCTTTTCTGCGAAACACTGAAATAGGCAAAAAAACAGCAATTTGGGATGGGCCTCCGGTTAATAGGTTAGTCCCAAAAATGATATAAAAGTGTATAGTAAAGCCCATAAACATCCAAAACAGGTAATATAATAGCATGGAACAATCAAAAATTATAGATACGTTGGAGACGTATCAAGCATCCCCAAGCTTAATTGTTGCTCGTCCTCGAGTAGGTAAATGATAAAAACAGAATTTTTGATGTGGAATGCTACCTAGCATATTTCTCAATGTAATTTTCTTTATTGTGGCATGAATGTTCAGATCCAAATGATTCAAAATAAAAGTTTAATATTGATATAAGAGTAATAATACTTCAAGCATACTAACAAAGTAATCATGTCTTCTCAAAATAACATGGCCAAAGAAAGTTATCCTTACAAAATCATATAGTCTGGCTATGCTCTATCTTCATCACACAAAATATTTAAATCATGCACAACCCCAGTTTTAGCCAAGAAATTGTTTCATAATTTAGTATTCTCAAACTTTTTCAATCTTCACGCAATACATGAGCGTGAGCCATGGACATAGCACTATATGTGGAACATGATGGTGGTTGTGGAGAAGACAAAAGAGAATATAGTCTCACATCAACTAGGCGTATCAACGGTCTATGAAGATGCCCATTAATAGACATTAATGTGAGTGAGTAGGGATTTCCATGCAACGGATGCACTAGAGCTATAAATGTATGAAAGCTCATCAAAAGAAATTAAGTGGGTGTGCATCCAACTTGCTTGATCACGAAGACCTAGGGCAATTTGAGGAAGCCCATCATTGGAATATACAAGCCAAGTTCTATAATGAAAAATTCCCACTAGTATATGAAAGTGACATCATATGAGACTATCTATCATGAAGATCATGGTGCTACTTTGAAGCACAAGTGTGGAAAAGGATAGTAACATTGTCTCTTCTCTCTTTTTCTCTCGTCATTTTTTTATTTTTTTTATTTTGGTGGGCTTCTTTCGCCTCTTTTTTTATTTGGGCTTCTTTGGCCTCTTTTATTTTTCATAAAGTCCGGAGTCTCATCCCGACTTGTGGGGGAATCATAGTCTCCATCATCCTTTCCTCACTTGGGATAATGCTCTAATAATGAATATCATCACACTTTTATTTACTTACAACTCAAGAATTACAACTCAATACTTAGAACAAAATATGGCTCTATGTGGATGCCTCCGGCGGTGTACCGGGATATGCAATGAATCAAGAGTGACATGTATGAAAGAATTATGAATGGTGGCTTGGCCACGAATACCATGTCAACTACATGATCATGCAAAAGCAATATGACAATGATGATGCGTGTCATATATAATGGAACGGTGGAAAGTTGCATGGAAATATATCTTGGATTGGCTATGGAAATGTCATAATAGGTAGGTATGGTGGCTGTTTTGAGGAAGGTATATGGTGGGTGTATGGTACCGATGAAAGTTGCATGGTACAAGAGAGGCTAGCAATGGTGGAAGGGTGAGAGTGCGTATAATCCATGGACTCAACATTAGTCATGAAGAACTCATATATTTATTGCAAAAATCTACAAGTTATCAAAACAAAGTACTACACGCATGCTCCTATGGGAAGGGTTGGTAGGAGTTAACCATCGCGCGATCTCGACCTCCACACATAAGGAAGACAATCAATAAATAAATCATGCTCCAACTTCATCACATAATGGTTCACCATACGTGCATGCTACGGGAATCACAAACTTTTAACACAAGTATTCCTCAGATTCACAACTACCCCACTAGCATGAATCTAATATTACCATCCTCATATTCAAAACAATCATCAAGCATCAAATTGATCATAGCTTTCAATGCACTCTATATGATAGTCTTTATTATACCCAACTTGGATGCCCATCATATTAGGACTAATTTTATAACCAAAGCAAATACCGTGATGTTCTAAAAGAGTCTCAAAATAATATAAGTGAAGCATGAGAGATCAATAATTTCTATGAAATCAAACCACTGTCATGCTCTAAAAAGGTATAAGTGAAGCACTAGAGCAAAAGACAAACTACTCCAAAAGATATAAGTGAAGATCAATGAGTAGTCAAATAATTGTGCAACTATGTGAAGACTCTCTAACATTTAAGAATTTCATATCTTGGTAATTTATTCAAACAGCAAGCAGAACAAAACAAAATGACATTTCAAGGATAACAAGCATCATGTGAAGAAGCAAAAGCTTAGGTTCAACCGATACTAACCGATAATTGTTGAAGAAGAAAGGTGGGATGCCTACCAGGGCATCCCCAATCTTGGATGCTTGAGACTTCTTGAAATATTATATTGGGGTGCCTTGGGCATCCCCAAGCTTGAGCTTTTGTGTCTCCTTAATTCCTTTTATATCTCGGTTTCCTAAATCTCGAAAGCTTCATCCACACCAAACTCAACAAGAACTCGTGAGATCAGTTAGTATAAACCAATGCAAAAACCTTATCATTTTCTACTATAAAAAATCACAAAAATTATTATTCAACATTGCATACTAAATATCTCTACATATTTAATACTCTATCCTCAAATAGAATCATTAAACAAGCAAACATATGCAAACAATGCAAACATAACAGCAATCTGCCAAAAAAGAATAGTCTAAAGAATGCAAGATTCATCATACTTCTCTAACTCCAAAAATTATGAAAGTCTACCACACTGTAGAATATTTATCAGAGCTCAATATGCAAAAAGTTTCAACATTTTATCATTTTCATACTTTTCTAGGGAATTTTTGCAACAGCGGTAAACTTTCTGTTTTGAAACAGCAACATGTATACTTGCAAAATAAGCATGGTAAAGGCTATTCTTGATATTTTTATTGAAACTATAGAATCAAAACATTATTATAAATAACAGCAAGCAAATACTAACAAAAGAAAATAATGCTCCAAGCACAACACATACCATGTGGTGAATAAAAATATAGCTCCAAGTAAAGTTACCGATGAACGAAGACGAAAGAGGGGATGCCATCCGGGGCATCCCCAAGCTTAGGCTCTTGGTTGTCCTTGATATTACCTTGGGGTTCCTTGGGAATCCCCAATCTTACGCTCTTGCCACTCCTTATTCCATAGTCCATCGAATCTTTACCCAAAAATTGAAAACTTCACAACACAAAACTTAACAGAAAACTCGTAAGCTCCGTTAGTATAAGAAAATAAATCACCACTTAGGTACTGTTGTGAACTCATTCTAAATTCATATTGGTGTAATATCTACTGTATTCCAACTTCTCTATTTTTCATACCCTTTGATACTACTCATAGATTCATCAAAATAAGCAAACAACACATAGAAAACCGAATCTGTCAAAAACAGAACAGTCTGTAGTAATATGTAACTCTCGAATACTTCTGTAACTCCAAAACTTCAACCAAATTAGGAAAACCTGAGAAATTTGTGTACCAATCCATATAAAAAAGAATCAGATCAAAATCACGTTTATTTGAATTATCAAAACTAATTTACTGGGTGCAAAAGTTTCTGATTTTCCGCAGGATCAACACAACTATCACCATAAGCTATCCTAAAGGTCTTACTTGGCGCTTTATTGAAATAAAAGCTATAAAACATGATTACTACAGTAGCATAATCATGTGAACACACAAAAATAGTAAAGGTAAATATTGGGTTGTCTCCCAACAAGGGCTTTTCTTTCATGCTTTTTAGCTAGGCATGATGATGACAATGATGCTCACATAAAAGATAAGAATTGAAACATAACGGGAGCATCATGAAGAATATGACTAACACATTTAAGTCTAACCCACTTCCTATGCATAGGGATTTTGTGAGGAAACAACTTATTGGAACAATAATCAACTAGCATAGGAAGGCAAAACAAGCATAACTTTAAAACTTTAAGCACATAGAGAGGAAACTTGATATTATTGCAATTCCTACAAGCATAAATTCCTCCCTCATAATAATTTTCAGTAGCATCATGAATGAATTCAACAATACAACCATCACATAAATCATTATTTTCATGATGCACAAGCATATAAATTTTACTACTCTCCACAAGCAAACTTCTTCTCATGAATAGTAGTGGGAGCAAACTCAACAAAATAACTATCATGTGAAGCGTAATCCAATTGAAAATTAAAGTCACGATGACAAGTTTCATGGTTATGTTTATTCTTTATGGCATACGTATCATCACAATAATCATCATAAATAGGAGGCATGCTTTCATCATAATAAATTTGCTCATCAAAACTTGGGGGACAAAAAATATCATATTCATCAAACATAGCATCCCCAAGCTTGTGGCTTTGCATATCATTAGCATCATGGGTATTCAAAGAATTCATACTAACAACATTGCAATCATGCTCATCATTCACATATTTTATGCCAAGCATTCTATGTAATTCTTCTTCTAGTACTTGAGCACAATTTTCGGAATCCTCATTTTCACGGAAGACATTAAAAAGATGAAGCATATGAGGCACCCTTAATTCCATTTTTTTGTAGTTTTCTTTTATAAACTAAACTAGTGATAAAACAATAAACTAAAAGATTTGATTGCAAGATCTAAAGATATACCTTCAAGCACTCCGCTCCCCGACAACGGCACCAGAAAAGAGCTTGATGTCTACTACACAACCTTCTTCTTCTAGACGTTGTTGGGCCTCCAAGTGTAGAGGTTTGTAGGATAGTAGCAAATTTCCCTCAAGTGGATGACCTAAGGTTTATCAATCCGTGGGAGGCGTAGGATGAAGATGGTCTCTCTCAAACAACCCTGCAACCAAATAACAAAGAGTCTCTTGTGTCCCCAACACACCCAATACAATGGTAAATTGTATAGGTGCACTAGTTCGGCGAAGAGATGGTGATACAGGTGCAATATGGATGATAGATATAGGTTTTTGTAATCTGAAAATATAAAAAAAGCAAGGTAACAAGTGGTAAAAGTGAGCGTAAACGGTATTGCAATGCTAGGAAACAAGGCCTAGGGTTCATACTTTCACTAGTGCAAGTTCTCTCAACAATAATAATATAATTAGATCATATAACTATCCCTGAACATGCAACAAAGAGTCACTCCAAAGTCACTAATAGCGGAGAACAAACGAAGAGATTATTGTAGGGTACGAAACCACCTCAAAGCTATTCTTTTCGATCACTCCATTGGGCTATTCCTATAAGTGTCACAAACAGCCCTAGACTTTGTAGTAAAATAACACCTTAAGACACACATCAATCAAAACCTTAATGTCACCTAGATACTCCAATGTCACCACAAGTATCCGTGGGTATGATTATACGATATGCATCACACAATCTCAGATTCATCTATTCAAACCAACACAATGAACTTCAAAGAGTGCCACAAAGTTTCTACCGGAGAGTCAAGACGAAAACACGTGCCAACCCCTATGCATAAGTTCACAAGGTCACCGAACCCACAAGTTGATCACCAAAACATACATCTAGCAGATCACGTGATATCCCATTGTCACCACCGATAAGCACATGCAAGACATACATCAAGTGTTCTCAAATCCTTAAAGACTCAATCCGATAAGATAACTTCAAAGGGAAAACTCAATCCATTACAAGAGAGTAGAGGGGGAGAAACATCATAAGATCCAACTATAATAGCACAGCTTGCGATACATCAAGATCGCGCCGAATCAAGAACATGAGAGAGAGAGATCAAAGACATAGCTACTGGTACATACCCCCGGACCCGAGGGTGAACTACTCCCTCCTGGTCATGGAGAGCACCGGTATGATGAATGTCCACCGGTGAGGTATCCCCCCTCTGGCAGGGTGCCGGAATAGGGTCCCGATTGGTTTTTTGTGGCTACAGAGACTTGAAGCGGCGGAACTCCCGGTCTATGGTGCTCCTGGATGTTTTCGGGGTATATGGATATATATAGGGGCAAGTAGTCAGTCAGGGGATCCACGAGGGGCCCACAAGGGTGGGCGGCGTGCCCAGGGGGGTAGGGCGTGCCCTGGACCCTCGTGGCCACCTTGTTGCTTCCCTGACGTCTACTCCAAGTCTCCTGGATTGCTTTTGTTCCAAAAATAACTCTCTCGAAGGTTTCATTCCGTTTGGACTCCGTTTGATATTCCTTTTCTGTGAAACACTGAAATAGGCAAAAAAACAACAATTTGGGTTGGGCCTCCGGTTGATAGGTTAGTCCCAAAAATGATATAAAAGTGTATAGTAAAACCCATAAACATCCAAAACAGGTAATATAATAGCATGGAACAATCAAAAATTATAGATACGTTGGAGTCGTATCAATTTTCCAAAAGGGTTCAAACCCGTAACCATCGAGGCATATGATGGAATGATGGACCCTGTGGTTTGGATAGAAGACTTTATTTTTCACATCCACATGGCTCGTGGAGATGATCTCCACACCATCAAATACTTACCCCTCAAGCTAAAAGGACCAGCTCGGCACTGGCTAAAAAGCATCCCTAAAAATTCCATCGGAAACTGGGAAGAACTTGAGGATGCTTTTTGGGCCAATTTCCAAGGGACCTATGTCCGGCCCCCGGAGGCAGACGATCTAAGTCACATAATCCAACAACCCAGAGAATCAGCCTGTAAGCTTTGGAACCGGTTTCTCACTAAGAAGAACCAAATGGTCGACTGTCCGGACGCCGAAGCCTTAGCGGCCTTCAAACACAGTGTCTGGGACGAATGGCTAGCCAGGCACCTTGGCCAGGAAAAGCCGAGGACAATGGCAGCCTTAACTACACTAATGACCCGCTTTTGCGCGGGCGAGAACAACTGGATAGCCCGTAGCAGCACCAGTGACCCCGGAACATCTGAAGTCAGGGATGGCAATGGAAAACCACGACGCAACAAAAACAAACGTCGGAACAATGAAGAAAGCCCAGACAATACGGCGGTAAACGCCGGATTCAGGGGCTCCAGACCTGGTCAACGGAAGAAGCCATTCAAAGGCAACAAAGACGTTCCATCCAGCCTGGATAAAATCCCCGATAGGCCCTGCCAGATCCACGACACTCCTGATAAACCAGCCAATCATACCAACAGAGAATGTTGGGTCTTCAAGCAGGCCGGCAAACTCAACGCCGAACACAAAGGGAAGGGACCTCAGAGTGAAGACGAGGGCGAATCTCGACAGCCAAACACGGGGGGACAGAAGAAATTTCCACCGGAGATCAAAACAGTGAACATGATCTATGTCACTCATATCCCAAAGATGGAGCGCAAGCGCGCACTCTGAGATGTCTATGCCGTCGAGCCCGTCGCCCCCAAATTCAACCCATGGTCGGCCTGTCCAATCACCTTTGATCGCAGTGATCATCCGACTAGTATCCGTCACGGGGGTTCGGCTGCCCTAGTGCTCGACCTAATAATCGACAGATACCACCTTATCGAGTCCTTATGGACGGCGGCAGTAGTCTCAATCTGATATATCAGGACATAGTCCGCAAGATGGCGATAGACCCGTCAAGAATCAAACCAAGCAGCACTACCTTTAAAGGAGTTATACCAAGCGTAGAAGCCCGCTGCACGGGCTCCCTGATATTGGAGGTTGTATTCAACTCTCCCGACAACTTTCGAAGCGAAGAACTAACCCTCGACATAGCTCCGTTCTGAAGTGGCTATCATGCACTACTCGAAAAAACGACATTTTCCCGTTTTAACGCAGTCCCGCATTATGCTTATCTAAAACTAAAAATGCCTGGACCACGTGGGGTCATTACGGTCAGCGGGAATACAGAGCGCTCTCTTTGTACAGAAGAATACACGGCAGCTCTAGTGGTCGAAGCACAAAACGACCTATCCAAGCCGAATAGCTCATCGGTCGTCAAGACCGCGGACACAGCTAAACATATCTGGCGCACACCTCAGTGCAGAAGCTCAGATAAACCCGAGCTCGATTAGCAGCTACGCCCTCATCGACCGCCCCATAAGGAGATAACACACGTGCCACATATACATAAATATACACTCAAAACTCCTTGGGTGGCGACGGGGGCACACTACACACAAAAATTCCATAGCTCGGCTCGACCCTATTCGGACTCCAGAAGTTATATTTCACGGTTCATTAAAATGAACCAACTTTGCTTACGGCCACACCAGATTCTTTTACCAGGTTTTTTCTCTTTTTAACAGATGGCCATCACACTATACCCTTGAAGGACACCTCACAACAGAGAAAAAGGTGCAGACATGTAGCAGGGCCCCGCATTAAGGTTTCTTTTTTCGACTAAGACCCTATGTAAACCTTTTTTATCTCTCTTTGTTTTATACTTTCCTAGCATGTAAAATGTCCAAGAAAGATATCGGCATTACCTGTAAATATACGGCTCGCCATACTAAAGTGGATGTTATAGAAGAAGCTTGGTTCGTATTGTGTTTTGAGATCTATACTCTCACCACCTGCGCTCTTTCCCCAGGTCAGATTGCCACACGTGCCTTGATACCAGGTTCTATCACCAGGGGCTGTATTCAGCCCGGTGTATATTGTAAAGTCTGAACACCTATAGGAGTGTTCGGCGTCGCGAGGTTGGCCTTATATGCATCAGCTCCGAATCATGTCTATGGTCAATAGTTGGGTTGCCCGGCTCCTGTGCTTACTACCTTACGTTCTGCTATATCGGCTAGGGTAGTAAAGGGAGAACTACTGCGATTTTGTCCTGGTTCATCCGGATGAGCACCCCAGTAGAGAAAGCCGAAAACTGACTGTCATGATGCGGCAAGAGTTGGTCAACCACTCGATGACTAAGCGATATCTTTGCGATTCCTTCTGCATTAATGAAGGACCATTTTTTCGGTCACGTATGTAAACACGCCGTATACAGATAACTGCGTACGTACTAGGGGCTATCTCATAGACCCACAGTCAAACTCCTATGGCTAAGTGAAAGTGTTAAAGCCCTATAGTCCGATTGCCTGGTTCGTCGCACTGACACCTCCTTAATGGACCAAGAAGTTGGGTCAAGAGTGATCAAGTGCTTTTCTGAACACCCCCATGTTATACGCGAGGGGGCTGAAGCCGACGACTGGCAAACTTTCAGATTATATATATATATAAAATGGCCGCACATGAGGCAAAAAATTTTTGGGCAAAAGTATAAAAACATAGCCTTAAAATATATCATAACATTGTTTTTACAATTTCCGTACACTTCACTCGAACATAATATCTTTCGAACATTGACCCTCTATCAAGCGGGCACCTTCTAGGACATCTTCAAAGTAATGTTCTGGCATGTTAGGGTCCTTGCCTTCTGGTGGACTCTGCGCTGCAATATCGGTGGCCTTCATATTCGCCCAATACGTCTTGACGCGGGCAAGCACTACAAAAAAAAGACACATCCGTGACATTTTGGGCCGAACGAATTTTTTTTCTGTCATACATATGACACTTCTATGACGATAATTGTGACAAAACCCGGTATCATCATAGATGTGGTGGGCTCCTACTTCTACAAAAAAAAATCATGACAGAAAATGGGCTTTTCGTCCTGGGCAGGCCAGAGACGCACCTGCATGACATTCTTTGGGCCATCCATGACGGAAAAAACCATGGTAGAAGCGAGGGGGAGGAAAATTTCGGGGAGTTGCCGGTTACGGTGGGAGGTCGGGGGCGGAGTGATGCGCGTTTCTCTCATACGTACGCGTGTGTGTGCGAGGCGTTGGCTCTAACTGAAGCCGAGCGAGGCGTTGGGCTCTAACTGAACCCGAGCAATTGCACTACAAGCTACGCGTTACTGAACCCGAGCGATCGATCGATCGAGAGATTCCTTTGCTACTGCTGCTAACTGATGCCGATCGATTGGATGAACAGTGAGCGTTGCGAGGGGTTTGGATGAATAGTGAGCGGTGGCGTTGCCTCTAGATGAACAGGAACCCGTGGTGTGGAGGGCTGGATGAACAGTAGATGGTGGAGGGGTGGTTGAATAGGACCCCGTGGTGTGGAGGGTTGGATGAACAGTAGACGGTGGAGGGGTGCCCGTGGAGGGGTGGTTGAACAGTAGCCGGTGGAGTAGCGCGCGGTGGAGGCTGGATGAACAGGAGCCCGTGGAGGCTGGAGGAGGTCGACGGTAGCCCGTGGAGGCTGGAGGAGGTCGACGGTGGAGATGAATAGTATCCCGTGGAGACCCGTTTTGCGGTACGCCACACCCCTCCCCCCCGTTTCGACCGTAGCACTCCAACACAAGTCCGTTTCGTCCGTTTTGCGGTACACCACAGCCCTCCCGATAAACAGGACCCCCATTTCGACCGTAGTGCTCCAACACAAGTCTGTTTCGTCTGTTTTGCAGTACGCCACACCCCTCCCGATCAACAGGACCCCCGTTTCGACCGTAGGAGGTCCGTTTTGTTCGTTTTGCGGTATGCCACACCCCTCCCGATCAACAGGACCCCGTTCCGAATGTAGGAGGTTCGTTTCCTCCGTTGTGCGGTACGCCAGGCCTCGTTTCCATCGCCTGTTCTGTCCAAGCCCTCCCGATGAACACGACCACACATTCCGTTCCGACCCAGCCGGTTGGCTCCCACGCGTTCCGTTGCCTCCCGATGAACACGACGCATTCCGTTGCCTCCCCATGAACACGACGACGATGGTGTTTCTCCATTCCGACCCAGCCATGTACATATGCGCGAGTAGGCGTTTGAGACCCTGCCCATATGTACGTACATGGCCGTATTTTCTTTCTTGCACCCTCACCGCTGTACGTACGTGTACGTGCGCGCCTCTACTACGACCAGTATGTATGTACATGTTCGCGACCAGAATGACAACACTATGTACGCTTCGACCAGGTGGGTCCCGACTGTCAGGCACTTCCTTGCGTGCGACGATGTAGCTGGTGGGTCCCAGCAGTCAAGGGGGCGAATTGATTTTTTCGAACGCACTTCCTTGCGTGCGAGGATGTAATTGGTGAGTCCCAGCAGACAGGGGGAAACTTTTTTTTTCGCTAAATACAGTGGCCCGTCCGGTGGGTCCCCGCTGTCAAGTGGAGGAATAATTATTTTGCGTGTAATAAGGAGGCACTTCCTTGCTGCGGTCATGGACCCAGCTGTCAGCCTCTCCACGTACAGTCCACGTCCGATGGAAGCCATTCCTTGACCACGTTGACCACACCGCGCCGAGAGCACCAGGGCGGTGGACGACGGCAAGGCCTTGGAAGGGGACGACGCGGAGCAGGGGAAGACGCGGCAGTGGATGCCCACGCGTAGAGGAGTATGAGGGTTCACTCGTTCGGCTGCGGTGTGAGGTTGCCGTCGCCGCAGAATAACAGGGGGTGTGGCTGCCGGGTGCGTAGAGGGATGGCCTGGCCAGCGGTGGGAGTAGTAGGGGGCGGTGAGGCCTCCGCGGCATCACAGCCGCCCACGGGCGGCAGGAGTAGGCCGCACGATCAGCGCTTCTTTGGGCGGTACGAGCAGGTGGCACGACCGACGCTACTTTGGGGGGCTAGAGAAAGAAGACCAGAGGTTGAAGAAGCACTACGACCGTTGGATGGACATCGTACGGTCACTGGAGCTATAATCATTCATATATTGACTAAAGTTGACAAAGGCCTCCGTCCCAGTCAACTTAGTAGGCCCACAAGTCAGCCTCCCACCAAGGTTGGTCCCAGCTAGCAGGGGGTATTCATTTTTTTGTGCGTAATAAGGAGGCACTTCCGATGGGTCAGAGCTGACAGCGGGGGGGAACGTTTTTTTCGCGAAATACGGTGGCCCGTCCTGTGGGTCCCAGCAGTCAGGGGAAACATTTTTTTTGCGAAATACTGGTGACCCTTCTGGTGGGTCCCTGCTGTCAGGTGGAGGAATAATTATTTTCCGCGTAATAAGGAGGCACTTCCTTGCGGCTGCCGTGGACCTAGCTGTCAGCCTCGCCACGTATAGTACTCTTCCGATGGAAGTCGGTCGTTGACCACATTGACCATGCCGCGCCGAGAGCACCACGGCGGTGGACGACGGTGAGGCCTAGGAAGGGGACGACGGGGAGCCGGGGAAGATGCGACAGTGGAAGCCCGCGCGGAGAGGAGTACGAGGGTTCACTGGTTCGGCTGCGGTGTGAGGCTGCCGTCGCTGCAGGGCCTGGCCAGCGGTGGGAATAGTAGGGGGCAGTGAGGCCTCCGCGGCAGCACAGCCGGCCACGGGAGGCAGGAGCATGCGGCACGACCGATGCTGCTTTGGGCGGCTGGAGCAAGAACACCAGAGGTTGAAGAAGCACTACGGCCGTTGGATGGCCATCGTACGGTCACTGGAGCTAGAATCATTCATATTGACTAAAGTTGACAAAGGCCCCCGTCCCAGTCAACTTAGTAGGCCCACAAGTCAGCCTCCCACCATGGTGGGTCCCAGCTAGCAGGGGGTATTCATTTTTTTGTGCGTAATAAGGAGGCACTTCCGGTGGGTCCGAGATGACAGCGCGGGGAATGTTTTTTTGCGAAATACGCTGGCCCGTCCGGTGGGTCCCAGTAGTCAGGCGGGAAACGTTTTTTTCGCGAAATAAGGTGGCCCGTCCGGTGGGTCCCTGCTGTCAGGTGGAGGAATAATTATTTTGCGCGTAATAAGGAGGCACTTCCTTGCGGCCGCCTGGACCCAGCTGTCAGCCTCTCCACGTACAGTACTCTTCCGATGGAAGTCGGTCGTTGACCACGCCGCGCCAAGAGCACCAGGGCGGTGGTCTGGACAACGGCGAGGCCTAGGAAGGGGATGATGCGGAGCCGGGGAAGATGCAGCAGTGGTAGCCCGCGCGGAGAGGAGTACGAGGGTTCACTGGTTCGGCTGTTGTCGCCGCAGAATAACAGGGGGTGTGGGTGAGTAGAGGGATGTCCTGGCCAGCGGTGGAAGTAGTACGGGGCGGTGAGGCCTCCATGGTATCACAGCCGGCCACAGGAGGCAGGAGCACGCGACACGACCGGCGTTGCTTTGGGTGGCTGGAGCAAGAAGACCAGAGGTTAAAGAAGCACTACGGTCGTTGAATGGACATCGTACGATTACTGCAGCTAGAATCTTTTATATTGACTAAGTTGACAAAGCCCTTGGTACGTATCAACTTAGTAGGCCCACAACTCGGATTTGGCAGAGAACATATAACCCATTTGCGATTTGTAAGAATGTACATCCCATTTTTCAATTCTAATGGAATTTACTACATCCCATTTACAGGTTTGTTAAAAGTACAGCCCAACTTCTAGGTAGGACAACGATTAATAATTTCAAACAACCGCTCAAAACAAAATTCAAAAAAAATTCCCACATTTTGATGGGATCCAAAATATTTTTATCCGAAATTTCTAGTCAGGTTAAATGTAATTGCAAAATAAAGTTGTATCATGTTAAAATCCAACGAAATATTGCGCGTGCAACAAGTAATGAAATTAAAATTTCTAAATTCCAAAAATAATATATTTTTCAAACTAATTACATGTTTGGTGCATAGTAATTGCCCAGTTATTATAATTACAACCCATTTATTATTTCTTAAATTCCATTTTCTTGTTAAGCCTAATGCATACCTCCTAGGAAACTTTGCAGCCCAGCGGGGCGGATAACATGTTGACCCGGATATTGTGTACAACTGTCGGCCCAGTTGCATGTCGTGTGGGTACTTGGCAGATTACAATCTTCTGCAAAACAAGGTCCGTCCAACTGACGTAGTAATCTAGATGACTTGGACTGCGATGGTAATACTCTATATAATCCAACGGAGGAAGGATAATCTCATGGGAGGTCTGGAAGTTCACGAGCACCAACTTTTTACCGTCTTCTCTGAAGGCAGCCATCCAGTAGGAGTTCATGCCGACCCAATACATACCTGCCAAGAAGTTTCCGGCGATGGTGAACGGATCTGTGTCGAGGGAAATGATGTACGGCGACACACTACATAACTGCAAAGAAGTTTCGGCTAATGGAGATCGGATTGAAGTCGAGGGGCATCATGCACTCCTCCATATCATGGTGAGACAATCTCGCAAGACCAGATAGCAGCAAGCAGGGTGTCTTGAAAAGCTTAGGCCTCACTTCGACGATGGCCGTGTGCATGTCCCTCGAGCATGTAGCTAGCCGCAGGGCGGTCAACATATCCATACACGAACAACAGAGGTCGAGGATGTCACTGGGGAGATTGCTCCAATTGTGGCTCATATGGATGCTGCATGGTTCACGTTCGGCCATGGTGGAGTTTGGAAGGGGGTTTGATTTATGGGGGAGAAGGATGTCGGTGCTGGAGCGCCTAGCGAGGGAATAGTGGTACTGGGGGAGGCGAGTGAGGCAACGGTACACGGGGGCACAGTGAGATGGAGCCGGAGACGGAGACGGAGAAGGAGATGGAGATGGAGTGGTGCTATGGGAGTGGAGAGGGAGACGAGGCGAGGCGCCAATGTGCTGTACAGCGGCGGTGACATACTGCACAATGCACAGGGTGAGGCTGACTTTGGTAACCCGAACACGCCGGCTCACCTGGAGTAGTGTCAGGCGCAGGGTATTGTCACTTCACTGTGATGACCGGATGAATAGTATTTTGACCATCGAGTGTACCACAGTTGTACTACTACTACTAGTAGTAGTAGGAACATGAGTACTCCAGTATTGTATAGCGGAAATAGGTCTCCCGTGCTAGCATGCCTGTTCACTTCATCGTTCAGGTATCATCCATATTGCGAGCAGAACCAAATTCTCGTGCATGCCCAATCAACGCCCTGCCGCGATGGATGCAGTGGTCGTTCTGGTGCATCAAGGATGGCATGCAGATCGTTCCACACTTGAGAAGAGGAAAAATGGAAAGGTAGAACGCGGCAGCAGAGGAAGAGAACGCTGGCTAACGAGGCTGGCAGGGGATCGAGCAGGAAGTTAATGCTCCACGCCTAAAGGTTTTGGGAAAACCTGATTTTCATAAGGTGACTTATACTCACCTAAACGGAGGGAGTATTCCTTAACCAGAGAATGTTGTGTCTCCCACTCACGGGCTCAAAAAAAAGCTACGACACATTTTTTATCTGTTTGCATAGGTCCCACCTATCAGGAAGGATGGGCACGTACACAAACAGGTACGACTCCTCAGTCTACCCGCATAGCCTTTTCATTTAGTCTACCTAGCCGTCTATTCAACTGCCTGCACGCCACTTCTCCCATTTACTTCTCCATCGGGAACCGATTCGCCTCGGCTTCTTCACCTCCCCTTCGTCTTCATTTGCATCCAAACCCCACTGCGTTCACATTGTTTTAACCTCTTTAAATAATCATCTACTACTTCAGTTAGACTAGCCATCTAATCCTAATTCTCCAAACCGTAGCCCTCCGTTCCAGCGGTTCCAAATGGCGAAAGAGATCTAGATGCAGGTTTTTAGCGTCCAACATGTCCTCGTCAAAGGCTCGATGCGCATAGTTGCCACTGTCACCGTCAACCCAAAGGTTGTTCGGCAGTGGATCAACAATGTATCCAACTCCCTCGAAAAGGTAGAGATGAGGGTCATCGGTCTCGACGCAGAGTACACGGAGCGTGCTGTCACGACCGGCTTTTCAATAAAATGCTTATTGATAAAACCGATCTTTTAAACCCAGTATAGGAAAAGTCATCCTTTCTGGTAGACAAATATTTGATAAACAGAGGACCAGTAGCATCAAATATATTACAGGGTTGAGCTGAGGCTGCTCAACAATTTATTACAAACTCGCCAATATCTTACATAAAGGCAGTTATGGCACAGGGGTGTGGTGATATGCTACTAGCTCGCAATAAAGTGGTGGAGGATAACTTGACTTCTACTGGCAGTCCATCGAGCGTCGAGGTGAGGCTCGATGAATTTATTCTGGGATAGCGGAAGCGGATATGATACAAAGACCAAGGCAGGATCGCACGGGACTAACTGGGACTCCTCTAGGCGTCTGACTCGCTATTGAATTCCTCATCCATAAGATCTCCTTCGTCAACATCTGGCCAAATCAACAAGTCAGGTGAGTACTTTGAAAGTACTCGCAAGAAAGTTCGGACAAAAGATATAACAAATGCATGCATGAATGCGCCATGAGCAAAAATAATAATGCTCAAAACAATGATAAGGATTTGACAAGGTAGAATAAATAACTGAAAACCGATCGGGTGTCTGGAGCGATGCCTCGAAAGGTAAACAAATAAAATGCATGCCACAGTCGGGCGTCTAAGCGACACCACATAAAAGGGCTTTAAAATAAATGCCACAGTCGGACGTATGAGCGACATCACATAAAGGGCTTTAAAAGAAATGCCACAGTCGGACGTCTGAGCGACATCACATAAAGGGCTTTAAAATAAATGCCATAGTCGAACGTCTGAGTGACATCACATAAAGGGCTTTAAAAGAAATGCCACAGTCGGACGTCTGAGCGACATCGCAGACAGGGCTTGTAACAAATGTAAATAACAGGTATGCCACCGTCGGACGTCTGAGCGATATCACAGACAGGGCTTATAACAAATGTAAATAACAGGTATGCCACCGTCGGACGTGTGAGCAACATCACAGACAGGGCTTATAACAAATGTAAATAACAGGTATGCCTCCGTCAGACGTCTGAGCGACATCACAGACATGGCTTATAACAAATGTAAATAACAGGTATGCCTCCGTCGGACGTCTAAGCGACATCACAGCCAGGGCTTATAACAAATGTAAATAACAGGTATGCCTCCGTTGGACGTCTGAGCGACATCACAGACAAGGCTTATAATAAATGTAAATAACAGGTACGCCACCGTCGGACGTCTGAGCGACATCACAGACAGGGCTTGTAACAAATGTAAATAACAAGATTAGTCCATCCACAAGAATAATCTTTTAGCCAGGTTTACCACCCAGGTAGTCCACCGGAGTTTTTGTCACTGAGACTGATACCTGACAAGATAAGATGAGTACAGTACTTGGACAAGTACAAGATGATTTAAAGGAGTTGTGACTCTGCAGAGTTTGTACTTACTGTCCACAGCCAACGGATTTCCGTAGTCACGAAGGACTAGTTCCGTTTACGGTATTTCGGAAGAAACACATTTAACTAGTACACACCCATTCCACCTCACGATGCCAGGAATCACCCTAGGCAACGTCCAAGAAAAACTTTGAGACGGGGAGGCCACAACCTCGAATAGCATGGGATCAAATTTCTATACGCACGCTCTCAGGGGTGCCCCCCTCTCGGTCCCAACCAGAAACACCCATGCTCCCTGACCGGATGACGGGCTTTAATCCAGGGCCATGGAACCCTCATCCTGGCCTCTCTACTTGGTGTGTACCAGGAAAACGGTTGCAACTTACTATGCCATATTCCTTGCGGAAAACATGTGGCAGCACAAGAAGGAAATGAATGGGAATATGATTTGATCACGATGACACTGCTGTCAAATGGACTGGCATAAGACTGGCATGTCACAACACTGTCATCTTACCCATCCTCATGCCATCTCATGGCCTTGCCAATATGTATCCAACAACATATGGCTTTCCGAAACTTACTTTCCACTTATGAGCATAAAATATATCATTCAAAGAAATGCTCATAAACATGCCATGACTATACTAAAATGCAAACATGCAACAAGAACTTCATCATATCGGTGGTTCAAACATGCTTGCCTGGTTCGGAGTAGTCAGAGTCTAACTATGCGAAGTTTGCAGCTCCGTCGCTTCCTCCGGAATCTACGGTATAAGAAAAATATGCACGTAACGTAAATACCGCGAGTGTACAGAAAATATTCCAAATAAATTCTCAAATAAATCTGATAAAAAACTAGACAAAAATCTAAAGAGACCAGAAAAAGATTCAATCAAAAATACTATTCTGTTTAAAAGTTATAAGAGTTTTGGTCCAAGGACCCATCTGTAATGAAACAGAAAGTTTCCAGGGGGCTCTGTGGAAAAGTACAGAAAACGCTTCATTTGAAAAAACGGCTGAGAGACTGACAGGCGGGCTCCACCCGTCAGGTTTGAATTTTCAAACGAGGGAAAAATAGAGCGCGACAGCGCCCGAGAGGTGCGGTGGTCGCCGGCGGCGATCCACGGTGAGGCAAGATGATCGGGGGTTACCTTCGTGATCAGTGCACCTTTCCGCGTCTGTGGGTGGTGGTAGAGGTCACCGGCGAGCACCACGTCAACGGCGGCCCTTGCTCCGGCGGGCGGCGGTTCGGTCAGTCGTGGATCTCGCCAGAGAGAGCTGCGGGGTCAAAATTGAAGCGGGGGTTAACCTATTGGAGGTGGTACGAGGCTACGGGCGAGAGTAGGGCGGCGGAGGAGTTCTCACCGGAGAGAACGATGCTGGAGCCCGAGGCGGACGGAGGTGGCCGGAGCCGAGGAAGAAAACCCCCTCGAGGCTCTTCCAGTGGCTAGGCGGGGTCTGGTGAGGTGGTCGAGCCGTGCGGGGGCGAGAGCAAGCTCGGGGGTGCTATATATAGCCGGCCTGTGTCGGTTGCCGTGAACGGATAAGTCCGGCGAGTTGATTACGGTGGCGCTATGGCTGGACGGTCGGCTTAGGGGCTTGAGCATCGCCTAGGTGGAGTATCGGTGCCGTTCCCGTGTCCAACTCAGCACAGGAGGGTTGGTTACGGTCTGCCCTGGACGGAACGACCGCACGGCCCGTCGGTGGCAGAGAACGCTCTCTGCACATGCCAGGCCACGGCGACGGTGCCGCATGCGTGCGATGGCAAGGATGTGGCCATGCGGAGCCACCAGGACGCTTGGGCGCCGCCGAACGGCGTTGCGCCGCAGTTCTTCTCCCTGTCGGCCGCTATGGTGGTTCTGCCGCCGCAAAGCACGCCGGCGCAGACGGGCCAGGGCGCCACCGACGCCAGGAACGCGCCAAGCACTCGTGTGGTGCTCCGGACAAGAGGGATAGGCTGCAACCAACGTGCCAAGGGCACTGTGGACATGTGGCTGAAGTTACTGACGGAGAACGACACTGAAACTCTGAATTTACTGAATGTGAACAGTACTAGTGCATACAAGGTGTTCGACAGAATGATTTTGGCATGCAAGGATTTTTCCTTGAGCTGGTTTTTGGTGGAGTGGTCTCTCATTGCAGCTAGAGATGGCCTAAATTTTGGTGGAATTTTTAGAGAAGTGTAGATATGAATTTCACCAAATTTGGCAAATCAGGTCCAAACTTGCAGAGAGTGAAATTTGAAATATTTGAAAAGAAGAAGAGTGGATCAAGATGGTTCTAGGTTGTTGGTACAAAGGACTATCCAGAGGAGTTGAGTTGAGGTCAAAAATCAAATGCATTAAGGTACTTGCTTTGCAAACTACCTAGGCTCCAAAAGAAAGACAGAATTATTTTGGAAAATGAATTTAATGGAATAAAATCCAAAAATGGATTTTATTAGTTTGGACAGAATGTTGGGTTGTACCAAAGTGGAAGGAGGGGTTTTGGGAAAATTTCACCATAGGAGTCATGGTAAAATTTAGAAAGGATCAATACCAAATAAAAGCCCAAAAACCAAAAAGGGTTTTCTTTTTAGGAGAAACTAAATCCAAGAAAGATTTTTGCTGAAAACAAAACCACAAAAAAATTTGGAGTGTCACAGCACCTACCCCCTTAGGAAAAATCTCGTCCCCGAGATTTTAGCTGATCCTTAAACAGGTGTGGGTGCTCTGTGCGAAGAAAATCCTCTCTCTCCCAAGTTGCTTCATTCTCGGTGTGGTTGCTCCACTGAACTCTGAAAAATTTGATGGTTTTCTGTCGGGTCCTCCTTTCAGACTCTTCTAATATTTTTATTGGGTGCTCTCGATAGGTGAGGTCCGGTTGCACGTCAATATTTTCATGTGATACCTGCTTCTCTGGATTGCCTACGTACTTCCTCAATTGTGAGATGTGAAACACATTGTGGATATCGGATAAATCTCTGGGTAAGTCTAGCTGGTAGGCTACCGTGCCTCTTCGAGCCATTATACGGAATGGTCCGATGAATCTTGGTGCTAGCTTTCCCTTAATCCTGAATCGTTGCAGACCCCTCATAGGAGAGACTCTTAGGTAAACAAACTCTCCGGGTTCAAAACTGATTTCCTGATGCTTTCGATCGTAATAACTCTTTTGTCGACTTTGAGCTATCTTGAGTCAATCTCTAATCGTCTTAACTTTCTCTTCAGCCTCTTTGAGCATATCTGGGCCAAAGATATGGCTGTCTCGGTCTCTGACCAATTTAGCGGGGTACGACATCTTCTGCCATATAGAGCTTCAAAGGGTGCCATTTGCAGGCTGGCTTGAAAACTTTTGTTGTATGCGAACTCTGCATATGGTAAGCTTTCTTCCCAACTAGTCCCGTAGGTGAGGACACAAGCTCTCAGCATATCTTCCAGGATTTAGTTTACGCGTTCAGTCTGCCCATCAGTCTGGGGATGGAATGCGGTGCTGAATGCTAGTTGGGTACCCAGTGCCTGTTGTAGGTGATCCCAAAATCTAGAGACGAACTGTGTGCCTCTGTCGGATATGATAGTCTTTGGGACTCCATGCAGGCAGACGATACGGGCAAGATAAAGTCTGGCCAGTCTCTGAGTGGAGTAAGTTGCCTTCACCGGAATAAAATGTGCCACCTTAGTTAGCCTGTCGGTTATGACCCAAATGGCATTATTTCCATGACTTGACCGTGGTAGTCCTACAATGAAATCCATTCCAATCTTGTCCCACTTCCATTCGGGTATTTTGTTTGGCTGCAACAGCCCGGCTGGTTTCTGGTGCTCGGCCTTTATGCGTTGACAAGAGTCGCAACATGCAATGAACGTGGCTATGTCTCTCTTCATACCGTGCCACCAAATTTTTTCTTGAAGGTCTTTGTACATCTTTGTCCCTCCAGGGTGGATGGAATACGGAGCGGTGTGGCTTTTAGACAGAATCTGATGTTTGAGGTCCTGGATATTTGGTACGCAGATTCTTTCCCCGTACCATAATATTCCCTGCTCATCTACGTTGAATTCCGAGGCCTTGCCCAAACTTACTTTCCTTTTTATGCCATCAATGCTGGGGTGTCCATGCTGAGCTTCCTTAATCTTTTCCATCAGGGTAGGCTGTATTTCCAAATTTGCCACACTGCCTTCGGTAACCATTATTAAATTGAGCCTGGCAAATTCCTGTTGAAATTCTGGCCTCAGCTTTGGTACACAGTCGTTGTCTGTGCTGGGATTCCGACTCAGGGCATCTGCCACAACATTTGCTTTTCCAGGATGATAGTGGATTCCAACATCATAATCCTTCACCAACTCCAACCAGCGTCGTTGCCGTAAATTTAGTTCCGGCTGTGTGAAAATATACTTAAGACTCTTATGGTCTATGTATACTTCACAGCGGTTTCCAAGTAGAAAGTGTCTCCATTCCTTGAGTGCATGGATGACCGCTGCTAACTCTAAGTCATGAGTGGGATAATTCTCCTCATGCTTGCGAAGTTGTTTGGAGACATATGCAACTACCTTGCCTTCCTGCATCAATACGCATCCGAGGCCTTTCCGGGATGCGTCACAATATACTTCAAAATTCTTGTGTATGTCTGGTACATTTAATACTGGTGCCATTGTTAATTTGCTTTTTAGCTCTTGGAAACTTTTCTCACAGGCTTCTGTCCATTCAAACTTCTTGCCTTTCTTGAGCAATTGTGTCATGGGCTTTGCCATGGTGGAGAATCCTTCAATAAATCTCCGATAATAGCCTGCCATTCCCAAGAAACTCCGTATGTCCGTTATGTTAGCTGGTGGTTTCCAGCCAAGTACGGCCTTGACTTTTTCTAGGTCTACTGCAATACCTTCTTGGGTTAGCACGTGGCCTAGAAAACCCACCTGTCTTAGCCAAAATTCACATTTGCTTAATTTGGCGTACAATTGATGTTTCCTGAGTTCTCCTAGTACAATCCTGAGGTGCTCAGCGTGCTCTTCTGGTGTTTCGGAGTATACCAGAATATCATCGATGAATACCACAACGAACTTGTCCATATACTTCATAAATACTTTGTTCATGAGGTGAACAAAATATGCGGGGGCGTTGGTTAGCCCGAATGGCATTACTGTGAACTCATACAACCCATATCTGGAGGTGAAGGCTGTCTTGGGAATATCTTCTGTTCGCACTTTTAATTGGTGGTATCCTGATCTCAAGTCATTTTTTGAGAAGACTTTGGCCTGTGCGAGTTGATCAAATAAATCATTTATTCGGGGCATTGGGTGGTTGTTCTTGATTGTGACCATGTTAAGAGCCCGATAGTCAATACACAACCTCAGTGTTCCATCCTTCTTCTTGGCAAACAAAATTGGAGAACCCCATGGTGAGGAGCTGGCTCGTATGTATCCTTTCTACAATAATTCTTTTATTTGCTTCTTCAACTCTACCAATTCGGGTGGTGCCATTCTGTATGGTTTCTTGTAAATGGGAGCGGTTCCGGGTGCTAGCTCAATGCTGAATTCTATTTCTCTGTCTGGTGGCATGCCTGGTAGTTCTTCTGGAAATACATCTGGAAATTCACACACTACTGGAACCTTGTCTAGCTCAGAAACGTCCACCTTGTTTAATCTTGGTTGCCGAGGTATTTGTCTCTCTTTGGTTGAAACTTTTATTGTCTTCCCGCGATGGTGTGTGAGAATCACGGTTCAGTTGAAGCAGTCAATAAAACCTTTGTTGGTGGTCAACCAATCCATCCCTAGAATGACATCCAGTCCTTTGCTTTCTAGTACAATAAGGTTGGCGTAAAACTTCAATCCTTCAAATTCAATAACCACACCTTGACAGTAACTCTGGGTCACTTGCTTAATTCCAGGGGACTTGATGATCATTGATTTTTCCAAAGGAAGCATCGAAAAATTATTTTGCAAAGCAAAACTCTTTGAAATGAATGAGTGAGAAGCTCCAGAATCAAACAAAACCATGGCAGGTATTGTGTTGACAGGGTACGTACCGAGTACGATATCTGGGCGTTCTGTGCTTCCTCTTTTGTCACGTGGTTCAGATGACCCTTCCAGTGGTTGTTATTGGGGTTGAAATTGTTTTGCTTTGGCGCTGAATTATTGCCACCATTGTTAGGCTTTGGGGTTGAATTTCTTGGCTTGGGGCACTGCTATGCGTAGTGCCCTTCTTCTCCACAGGCGTAACAAGTAACGCCTGGGCGATATGTGAACTCCTTGTCTCTTGCATGGAAATTCTTGGCTGGGCGTGAATTATTCGTCGGGGTTTTGTGTGAATCCCCCTTCTGAAATTCCTTCTTGCTTCTGTGATTGCGAGCAAAAGTAGTCTGGTCCCTTTTTCGTTTGCGGAAATCTTCCAGGCTACGTCGCTCATTTTCCAGGGTAATGGCCTTATCCACAAATGTTTTAAAATCTGGGAAGGTATGTACAACCAGCTGGCATCTAAGAGCGGGTGCCAGGCCTTCCAAGAATTTTTCCATCTTCTTGCTCTCGGTCATGCACTCTTCACTAGCGTAGCGAGACAGCAAAGTGAATTGGCTGTTATATTCTGACACTGTCATGGCCCTTTGCTTGAGTTCATCAAATTCTTTCTTCTTGATTTTCATGACGCTCTAAGGAATATGTGCCCCACGAAAACCTTCTTTGAAATTTTCCCATGTGATCTCATTTTCCTTGGTGTGCATGTGCAGGAAGTTTTCTCACCACGATGCGGCTGCTCCTGTGAGATAATGTGGTCGGTATATATAGCTTTCTATGCTATGCAAATTTAGAGCTCCCCATCACATGTTGAGATTACAATGTCCATTAAATCGTTGCGTGCATGTATAGTAAAGAAACAAATATCGAGTTTGGCATGAGTTCGTGCTGCGGGAGCACCACAAGCCCTAGCGCAGGAGTTACATTTCCCTCTCAGGGCCATCGGGACTGAGCTTCAGCGCCTTACTACACCTACCTTTGAGTCAATAACATGTGGACCCGATAGGTGACTGGTCCACATGTAATGCTCCCGAAGGCAGAGGGGCAGTGGGGACAAGAGGGGTGAGCCGCAGGTCAGGGGACGTGTGGTTTCATGGATTCGAGCGGTGTCGTGGGAATCGCGGGTGGTTGTGGTAGAAACTTGATGCTCCCGCATTTTAGGTGGCCCACATGTCATGCACACAAAGGCAGAGGGGCGGTGCGGCCGAGAGGGGTGAGGCGCACGTCGGGGGGCGTGGTGCCGTGAGTTGGAGAGGCGTCGTGGGAATCGCGAGATGAAACATGATGGTCGCCGTAGTTGAACTTCCATGGACAAGCTGTCATGTCTACGGACACATGCACTGTATACTGATCACTGGAAGGAGTAGCATAGAAAGCTATATATACCGATCACTGGAAGGGAGTTGTGAAGGAACGTTCTGTGCGCGTCATAATAGACGGAGGGAGCTGCAACAACTTGGCTATCATGGAGATGGTGGAGAAGCTTTCTCTCACCACAAGACCACATCCACATCCTTACTACATCCAATGGTTCAACAATAGCGGCAAGGTTAAGGTAACACGTACTGTTTGTGTGCATTTTAGTATCTCTACATATGCTGATTATGTTGATTGTGATGTGGTACCTATGCAAGCATGTTCCTTATTACTTGGTAGACCATGGCAATTTGATAAAAATTCTGTAAACCATGGTAGAAACAATCACTATACTCTTGTTCATAAGGATAAAAATATTACTTTGCTTCCTATGACTCCTGATTCCATTTTGAAAGATGATATTAACAGAGCTAATAAAGCAAAACAGGAGAAGAATAAGAGTGAAAATCAGATTGTGGCAAAAGAATTTGAGCAACGAATGAAGCCTAATAATAAACCATCTAGTGTTGCTTCTGAAATTAAATTGAAAAGTGCATGTTTATTTGCCACCAAATCTGATATTGATGAGCTAGATTTCAGCAAATCTGTTTGCTATGCTTTTATGTGCAAAGAGGCATTATTTTCATTCGAGGACGTGCCTTCCTCTTTGCCTCCTGCTGTCACTAACATTTTGCAGGAGTTCGCTGATGTCTTTCCACAAGACGTGCCACCGGGATTACCGCCTATTCGAGGGATTGAGCATCAGATTGACTTAATTCCCGGTGCTTCACTGCCAAACCGTGCACCATACCGTACCAATCCAGAGGAGACGGAGGAGATTATGCGTCAAGTACAAGAGCTTCTCGACAAAGGTTATATACGCGAATCCCTTAGTCCTTGTGTTGCTCCTATTATTCTAGTGCCGAAAAAGGATGGTACATCATGTATGTGTGTTGATTGTAGAGGCATTAATAATATTACTATTCGTTATCGTCATCCTATTCCTAGGCTAGATGATATGCTTGAGGAATTGAGTGGCTCTACAATATTCTCCAAAGTTGATTTGCGTAGTGGATACCATCAAATTCGTATGAAATTGGGAGATGAATGGAAAATAGCAGTTAAAACTAAGTTTGGACTATATGAGTGGTTAGTCATGCCTTTTGGGTTAACTAATGCACCTAGTACTTTCATGAGATTAATGAACGAAGTTTTACGTGCTTTCATTGGACGATTTGTGGTAGTTTACTTTGATGACATATTGATTTATAGCAGATCTTTGGAAGAACATTTGGAACATTTACGTGCTGTTTTTATTGCTCTACGTGATGCACGTTTGTTTGGTAACCTTGGGAAGTGCACCTTTTGCACCGACCGAGTATCTTTTCTTGGTTTGTTGTTACTCCACAGGGAATTGAAGTTGGTAAAGCCAAGATTGAAGCTATTGAGAGTTGGCCGCAGCCCAAAACGGTCACACAAGTGAGGAGTTTTCTTGGCCTCGCTGGATTCTATAGGCGTTTTGTGAGAGATTTCAGCACCATTGCTGCACCTCTCAATGAGCTTACAAAGAAAGATGTGTCTTTTCTTTGGGGTACCGCATAGGAAGAAGCCTTCACGGTATTGAAAGATAAGTTGACACATGCTCCTTTACTCCAACTTCCTGATTTTAATAAGACTTTTGAGCTTGAATGTGATGCTAGTGGAATTGGATTAGGAGGTGTGTTATTACAAGATGGCAAACCTGTTGCATATTTTTCTGAAAAATTGAGTGGGCCTAGTCTGAATTATTGTACTTATGATAAAGAATTATATGCTCTTGTTTGGACTTTAGAAACATGGCAACATTATTTATGGCCCAAAGAATTTGTTATACATTCTGATCATGAATCTTTGAAACATATTAAAAGTCAAGCTAAACTGAATCATAGACATGCTAAATGGGTTGAATTCATTGAGACTTTCCCTTATGTCATTAAACACAAGAAGGGAAAAGAAAATGTTATTGCTGATGCATTGTCTCGTCGCTATACTATGCTTTCACAACTTGACTTCAAAATATTTGGTTTGGAGTCCATCAAAGATCAATATGTGCATGATGCTGATTTTAAAGATGTAATGCAGAATTGTAAAGAAGGAAGAATGTGTAACAAGTTCATCGTTAACGATGGATTTATGTTTCGTGCTAACAAGCTATGCATTCTAGCTAGCTCCGTTCGTCTTTTGTTGTTGCAGGAGGCGCATGGAGGAGGATTAATGGGACACTTTGGCGTGAAGAAGACGGAGGACGTACTTGCTACACATTTCTTTTGGCCAAAGATGAGACGGGATGTTGAGCGTTTTATTGCTCGATGCACTACATGTCAAAAAGCTAAGTCACGACTCAATCCTCATGGTTTATATATGCCTTTGCCTGTACCTAGTCTTCCTTGGGAGGATATATCTATGGACTTTGTTTTAGGTTTACCTCGAACAAAGAAGGGGAGGGATAGCATATTTGTTGTCGTGGATAGATTCTCGAAAATGGCACACTTTATACCATGTCATAAAAGCGATGATGTTGTTAATGTTGCTGATTTGTTCTTTCGTGAAATTTATTCGCTTGCATGGTGTGCCAAATACTATTGTTTCAGATCGTGATACTAAATTTCTTAGCCACTTTTGGAGATGTTTATGGGCTAAGTTGGGGACTAAACTGCTTTTTAGTACTACTTGTCACCCCCAAACTGATGGACAAACTGAAGTAGTCAATAGAACATTGTCTACTATGCTTAGGGCTGTTTTGAAGAATAATAAGAAAATGTGGGAGGAATGCTTGCCTCATATTGAATTTGCTTATAATCGTTCATTGCATTCTACTACTAAGATGTGCCCTTTTGAAGTTGTGTATGGTTTCCTACCTTGTGCACCTATTGATTTGTTGCCTCTTCCATCTTCGGAGAAGGTTAATTTTGATGCTAAACAACGTGCTGAATTGATTTTAAAAATGCATGAGTTAACTAAGGAAAACATTGAGCGTATGAATGCTAAATATAAACTTGCTGGAGATAAGGGTAGAAAACATGTTGTGTTTGCACCTGGAGATCTTGTTTGGTTACATTTGTGTAAAGATAGATTTCCTGATTTGCGCAAATCAAAGCTAATGCCACGTGCTGATGGTCCCTTTAAGGTGTTAGAGAAAATAAATGATAATGCATACAAACTTGAGCTGCCTGAAGATTTTGGGGTTAGTCCCACTTTTAACATTGCAGATTTGAAGCCTTATTTGGGTGAGGAAGATGAACTTCCGTCGAGGACGACTTCATTTCAAGAAGGGGAGGATGATGAGGACATCAATACCATTGTTACACCCACAGCCCCTGCTGCTATACATACTGGACTAATTACTAGAGCTCGCGCACGCCAACTAAATTACCAGGTACTTCCGTTTCTTGGTAATGATTCTAATGTTCATGAGAATATGATGCTGCCTAAATTGGATACATTTGTTTTGCTTACAAATGAAGGGCCTAGCTTGGAGAAGGATGAACATTGGAGCAAGAGAAAGCATGGAGATGATGGCATGCGCAAGGGGAACAAGAACGGAGTTATGATTGATGATTTCAGGTCTTTGAAGCCACCATAAGAGTGCATGAAGCCTTTGACGAAATATACAAGATGCCACTTCATAAATTTCGTCCAGAGGCTATTATAGGTGCTGCGTCACCTTTTTATTGGGCCAGGCCCATGTAATTTCGAAATACATTAGTATAGGCTATTTTTAGAGTCCGTATGTGTGGGGAATCAAGAGATAGGGTTGATTTCGGACCCCTCCACCAAGGGCCACGAAATTCCCCCTCTCTTCCTCCATATATACAGCCCTTAGGGCACCGTTTAGACTTTGGGGTTTTGTTTAGATTAAAGTTCGCCATAGCTGCAACTTCGCGTACTTCGTTTGTGTTCAACGACCAGACAAAGGCGTCACAGAACCCCACCTTGATCAATAAAGCTTTCATCTTATATTCGCAATATCCAGATTGCAATCTCAGTTTCTTGCTTGTTCTTCATTTGCTCCTAGGAAACAGACCCTCGTGGTCAGGTTGATCGTGCTTCGGCGTGGTCAATAACCTCTCGGAGTTGGTTTAGCGAGTGCTAAGGCACGACGTCCTCACACGTTCGTAGTCGGATCGTCAAGGTCGACTTCCACCAAAGCGAAATCCATCATCTCATCAAAAGATGGGACACCTTTGCCTCTATCAAGTGAAGGGCTCGAAGAACCATCAGTTAGGCGACTCCCTAGGCGACCACCGCTGGTGGCCACTCCGGCGCCGTCGGCCACCACCACCCCCTCCTCTGTCACGGGCCACTCCGGCCGTGGCATCCACCATCTACTCATGGAGAGTCTCCTTCATTGGGATTTCTCTCCGGGATTGGCGATTGAATCTCAGGTACGTGCCAAGTTTGGGTCTTCGGTGCACTTCTCTTTGGCAAACCCTAGATCCCACAAGGAATTCTTCCTTGTTGTTTCTTTCTCGTCGACTTCATTCAAGTTGACTGAGGAATCTGTGGCCCTAGCGCTCCAATCTTGCATTGGTGGCCTCGCCTCAAGGTTTAGGGTTTTGCAACTAAGTGATCGTCGTTTTCGGTTCTCGGTTGCCTCCAACCGTGTGGGACACTTTATTTATGGTCTTAAGGATCGGATTTGGCCAGATTTTATCTGTCATTTTCATCTGTTTCGTGGAGTCCCTAATCACACTGGTGTTCATCATGAAGTTGGTTGGCATGCGGATAGTTTTCTTCATGAGGTGGGATCCCGTTCTTTGGCTATCAAATCCAAATGGCTCCAAGATCAACAAAGTAAATTTGACCAGCTGAATTCAGTTGCTCAACATTTGGCGCCTTCACATGATGATACACAAAGTTCCTCGCCGGAGTTGAGTCGACCGCCAGCCGTCGAAGGGATCTTTTTTGGGCAGTTCAATTTTCCAGTGATTGCGGATCAAGAGCTGAATATCCGGTTGGGAGATTTTGTTTGCTCTGGAAAGGAAAGTGTGCATGCCCTACCTTCTTTCAAGGGATCTCGTTTTCGTGATTCATACTGGGATTCCATTTCTGACGAAAAGTAATACCATATTTTGGACAGTTGGCAAGCGGGTTATTCTAATGCTGAAGTCGCCTCTATGGTCCAGATTGTTGATGTCCCAACTCAAGATTATATTGACTCTCGTTTGCTCAAATGCTACAAATGCTCGCGTCATGGCCACCTTGCCCCGGACTGCCCAGGTATTTTTTGCCAACATTGTATCTGCCTTATCGATCAATGTTTATGTTCAGAATATCTTCCTGATCGGGGCGGCGCATGCATGTTGGGCCGTAAACTCCAAACCTGTCTAGCGTGTAACAGTAGGGACCATTTGAGTCGTAGTTGTCCTGGCATCCAGAGATGCAGCTCGTGTAACTTGTTGGGCCATGTTGCTTGTCGGGGGGGTTGGATTGGGCCCGCCTACTATTGGCGGCCCAAGACCTTCAAACTGCCTAGGCCTCATCTAGTGGCACAGAATGATATCAGCTGCCAGGGTCGGCGGGATATACATGGTAAATACCAGGGTTTGTTATGGAAGGTGAAACAGAAAATCCCATGTACCTCTGACGTGTCCACTCCCCATTGCTTGACGCTCCGAATACCCCCCCCACCCCTCCATTGCAGCTGTCAACTCCACCGCCCTGGGGGCCCAATCAGAATCAGTCTCCCCAGTTTCATCCGCCTCCTCCTTCTCCTCTGCCCCTGCATCCCCTGCTCCAAGACCGGAGTCCTCGAAAAACCCTACTGGCATCGCCATGGCGAACTTTCCAGTCAGGCCGTTCGCCTTCACTCCCGTCGTCTCACACATTGAGCGAGGGCCAGATCATCGCTTATAGAGGAGCACAATGGTGGTGGATGAGGCGCCACTGAACCACGAGAGGTATGCTCTGATTGAAATCACTCCCCCTGTTCCAGATCATCAGAAAAGGTTTTGGTTAGAAGAAGTCTGCCGGATTATTAGGGAGGATTTGGAGTATCAGATTGAGGACGAGTTTGTTTATCCGATTGCGGTGGGCTGTGTTGCTTTTGTTGATGTTCAGAGTAGAGATGACGCCATTAGAGAGGGGCCGCATGCATTGATTGATGATTCTTACTTCACTTTAATCCCCCATGACAAGGGGATTAACATGAGAATGCCTGCTTTTCAATATGAAGTCTGGATCTTGATGCTTGCTTTTCCTATGGATTACATGACTGAACATTATGTGCATAAGGCGGTCTCGCGTTTCGCGTTTTGGTAAACTGCTGTCGTGGCCAAGACCGAATGAGAATAAAGCTAGGGTTCTAGTCAAGTGCCACATTAAGGATATTGCTGAAGTCCCCCATAGTCTGCTTGTCACTAAAGTTGGATTGTTGCCGGGTTTGGGCCGCTCTTGGTCTGTCCCTGTTTATGTCCTGAATGGCAGAGATACTATACCTGGTCTGCAAGGAACAGAGGATAATCCCCCTCTCCTCAATGCTTCTCCGCACCCGTACGCTCTGCCCAACTATACGATCATGCAACAAGCTCGAATCAATTAGATGGAGGCCCAACAAGCAGCTAATGAGGTAGAGTGGAATGGCAATCAGCACGTCCAGGATCAGGATCAGGCCATTGGCTGGAGTCTGTGGCCAGTGGTGCCACCGCCATACACAGGATTCAGTTTCAGAACTTATTTTGAGTATGATGGTCCGTCTTTGATGGATGGTGTGCAGTAAGAAAATAATCTGGTTGACAATCTGTCTGATGTGTGGTCTGAGCTTTCTTATGTCGAGGAGTTGGCTGATAATTTCGTAAATGGTGTCCCTTCTGCAGCCCATGCCTTTGTCCGAGCTGGAGGCTCTGTTTCTGTTGTGTTCTTTGTCGCTGACAGCGATTTTCTCTCTTGGATGGGGGGGGGGGTGTTAAAGAGGATATACACCAGAGCTATACTACCTGCTGAGATCCCTCGCACAGCGTGCTATCCTCTTAACCCTTTCACTGGTTTTCAGCTCCATTTTGATCGTATGCGATTGGCTGTGCTTGCTCATATGCGGCCTGAAGTTGATGTCTTCGGACGCATCTTTGGTTCAGTATTTCAGATGGGTAAGGTGACTGTTCTGTCTACTTGGTTTGGAGAACCTACATCTGATCTGCCTTTGCTTGACACCCCAAGGTTGGCCCACAATGTGAATTTGGAAGTCCCTGATTCTGTGGCTCAGGATGCAGGCCCAATCGGGCGTATGATGCTCAAGGAGACAGCCAATGTGGACACGGTCCTCCTTCGTCGTAGTGCACGCGCAAACAAATATGATGGGTTCAGGGTGCAAGAGATTGCCAATTTCCAAGGTCAAGCCCAGGAAGGACCCCTCTGTTACTGGCCTTTCCACTGCTGGCTCTTCTTCTGCTAGGAAAAATGAAAAGGTATCTGATACTGTGCCACCTCCCACTCCTATCCATGCTATTCAGTCCATTGGGACTAATATGTGTGGTGTTCATCCAAGCCAGTTGAGTGAAGACAAGCTGCTTGCTACGAAAGAGATGCACAAGAGCAACACTGGTGGCCTGGATGTAGCTTAAGGCATGGAAGGTTCTATGCTGGAATGTCCGAGGGATTAACTCCGACAAGAAGGTTTTGCCGCTAAACAATGCTATCAGTTCTAGTGGATGTTCAGTTATTTGTCTGCAAGAAACTAAGCGTGCTAGTTTCGATCTAGCTGTTGTTAAACTATTCTGTCCGAAAAAATTTGATAAGTTTGAGGTTGTGCCCTCCCAAGGGGCCTCTGGTGGTCTTATTGTGTTATGGGATAGCTCTATTTTCTCTGGTTGTGTTTTTTGCTCTGAATTTTTTGCATTGGGCATTCAGCTAACCTCTGTGCACACTGGCAAGTCCTGGAAAATTGTTAATATCTATGGACCTTGCGTTGGGCAAGGCAGATCAGATTTCACATCTTGGCTGTTTGATCTAAATATACCTGATGATGAGGACTGGTTATTTTGTGGAGATTTCAATTATATTAGAGTGCCAGATAATTGCAACAAGCCAGGAGGGGATGCAAATGATATGCTCACTTTTAATGATTTCATACACGCTCAGTCTCTGGTTGAGTTACCAATTAGGGGCAGGCAATATACGTGGAGTAATATGCAGTCTGATCCATTGCTTGAACAAATTGACTGGTTCTTCACCTCGTCTAACTGGACCTCCAACTATCCAAACACCACAGTGGGTCCCCTTCCTAAACCAGTGTCTGATCATACACCCTGTGTGATTTCGATTAAATCCTCGGTACCTAAGTGTAAGATATTTAGGTTTGAAAACTTCTGGATTTCTCATCCGGGTTTCTTTGAGCTGGTTCGATCAACCTGGGAGAAACATTGCTTTGCACCGAACTTAGCTCAACTCTTGTGCAAAAAGTTCAAGAATCTAAGGTATGCCCTTAAACGTTGGAGTAAACGGATTTCTAGGCTGAACCTGTGTGTTGATAACACCAACTAGGCTCTCCTGGAACTTAACAATATCGAGGACAAAAGGCCACTCTCAGTCCCAGAAGCAAACTTCCAAAATATTCTAAAAACCCACCTGGTCACCCTCCTTGACTACAAACGAGAATATTGGAAAAAGAGGTATACAATCCGATGGTTTGCTTGCGGGGGTGACAACACCAAATTCTTTCATTCGGCGGCCTCGGAAAGATATCGCAAGAACTCCATAGCCTCGCTGAAACTTCAAGACGGTTCGCTGGTAACGGATCATTTGGGTAAAGCCAATGAGCTGTTCAGTACCTACAGAGAGAGATTGGGCACGAAAGGTGAGTTTGAGATGAAATTTGATCTGTCTATAATCATTAAGAAGGTGGAGGGACTGGAGGAACTAACCACGCCTTTCACACACGAGGAGATTGACACTGTGGTTAGAGAGATGCCATTGGATAGAGCGCCCGGCCTGGATGGCTTTAACGGGTGTTTTCTGAAGTCGTGCTGGCACATTATCAAATACGACTTCTACAGATTATGCAATGACTTCTATGAGGGTGCCATTGATCTCAGGAGTCTGAACTTAGGTTTCATAACTCTCATCCCGAAAACCTAGTCGCCTGAAACCACCAATGATTTCAGACCCATCACGCTGCTCAATTGTTGCCTGAAACTGATAACTAAATTGCTGGCTAACCGTCTGTAGAAGCTGGTTCTCAAAATCATACATCGGAACCAATACGGTTTTTTGAAGGGGAGATCGATCTAGGACTGCCTGGCATGGGCGTTTGAATACATACATCAGTGCCAGTCGTCGGGGAGAGCGTGTTGCATCTTGAAACTAGAATTTGCGAAGGCCTTCGATACCATCCAGCATGAACCAATGATTGAGATCATGAAACATATGGGTTTCGATGAGAGGTGGTTTGGGTGGATCAAATGCATTTTTTCATCGGGTAGCTCTTCGGTTTTGCTCAATGGAACCCCCGGGAAATAGTTTGACTGCCTTTGTGGGGTCCGACAGGGCGACCCTTTGTCCCCTCTGATCTTTGTCCTCGCAGCGGACCTGCTCCAGTCAGCGATCAATGATGCCACGAGGAATGGATTGCTTCAGCTACCTCTCCCCACTTCTGATAGCAACTACCCCGTCATTCAGTATGCAGACGACACGATCGCTATGCTCCCGGCCTCTGTCTCGCAAGCGCAAGTTATGTAGTCCATCCTAGTTGACTACGCGAAGTCGGTGGGGCTAAAAATTAACTTCCACAAGTCGACTTTAGTGCCCATCAATTCTGACCCGGTGCTGGCAAGGGAGATTGCTGCAATTTTTGGTTGCTCCATTGGCACCATGCCGTTTACTTATTTGTGCCTGCCCATGGGTACCACATGCCCGAGCTTGAATGATCTAATGCCAATGGTAGCCTCCGTTCAGCATAAGATGCCAGCTGCAGTCTCGCTTCTAGACTATGGTTCCAAGCTTACGCTGCTCAACTCTGTGGTCACCTCCCTGGTTGTTTATGCCATGTGTTCCATCAAGATAAACCCCAGGATCATTGAGCACCTTGATAAGCTGAGGAGGTCATGTCTTTGGGTGAGAAAATCTGACGATGGGATCAAAGGTAGCTCCTTGGCAGCTTGGGATATGGTGTGCAAACCCAAGAGCAAAGGTGGGCTTAGGATCATTGACCTTAAAACCCAAAACCAAGGGCTTCTATTAAAGCAACTTCACAAGTTTTATAATAAACATGATGTTCCTTGGGTTAAACTGATTTGGGACTCATACTATGTGGACAAAATACCTCATGCCTCTGACCCGTGTGGATCCTTCTGGTGGAGAGACCTTATGTCAATATCTGATATATACAGAGGAATCACTAAGTCTGAAGTGTTTTCTGGCGATACGATCTTGTTTTGGAAGGACAATTGGAGCACAGATACTCTTCAAGACAGATACCCGAGAGCTTTTTCGTTTGCTCGAAATCCAGATGTGTCTGTTCGACATCTCCTGTCTTCGGAAAGATTGGGGGAGGTGTTCCACTTGCCCCTATCGTTGGAAGCTAAGAATGAAGTAATTCAGATACAATCGGAAACCCTGGATATGTCATTGACTGAGGACAGGGATGATTGGTCCTGTGTTTGGGGGGGAACAAATTTTAAATCTTCCAAATACTATGAGTACTGCTTTAGACAGGTTCAGGCAGACGAGGTCTTTGGTTTGATTTGGAAAACCAAGTGCACGATGCAATGGAAGGTGTTTCTGTGGCTGTTGCTGGCTGACAGGCTGAATACCAGGAATATGCTTCGGCGCAGACACTTCAGAATCCATAATGATGACTATGCCTGTCTTCTCTATAACCAGCCGCCCGAGGAAGACATTGCTCATCTCTTTTTCACTTTCCCTTTCAGTCAGAGGTGCTGGGCTGCGCTGGGAATACAATGGCCAAGTGACCCTGACTGGATTAAAATGGTGCATGAAGGCAAGGACAAGTGGACAGGGCCGATGTTTTTTGAAGTCTTCACAGTTGCTGCTTGGGGGATGTGGAAGGAGAGAAATAACAAACACTTCAGGGGTATTCAGCCTTCCTTTGATTCCTGGAGGAATAGATTCAAGAAGGACTTTGCTATGCTGGCTCATAGAGCAAGGCAGGAACTGGCCCCCTGCATCACTTCCGTTGTCAACTTGCTTTGATTTTCTGTTCTGTTGAGTTGTATAGCTA
>NC_041393.1:432824322-432838150 GCF_002162155.2 Triticum dicoccoides | reverse complement strand
AATACAAAGGCAGTGAGAGTTGCTCACTGTCATCAGTTCTCAAAAAAAAAACTTGTTGCTGGTGGCAACGATCATCTGGTCCAACTGAAAGTCGTAGTTGGCATCGACGGGGCCATCCACCAGCCGGTCTCCAACACCGTCTCGAGATGATCCTTGGCACCATGCCCCAAGCCGGCGTCGTGGACCATCTGGCTCAGCCGCTGGCCGCTCACACGTATCGCCGGCATGGGTCTGGAGCGAGCTCTTTTGCGCTTAGTGTAGGTTCTTAGGCAAGTGCTTAGGTGCGTAGGATGTGGTAGATGCATTGGAATGGAGGAGGGGCACCTTTATATGAGGGCAATGAGGGCAAACTGTGTTGCATTCACATCGTGCAGCCTCTTTTCCCGAACCTCCTCCCATTACTTCCCTCATGCATTAATTGAAGGAGGATGCATTGGCCGTTCAACATATCGGGAACCGCTACTCCCTCCCTCGTCTACATTAAAGGCGTATCGGGAACTGCGCCGCCCGCTGTCAAATCGAAAACTCCCTCTGTCTAGGTGAGTATTGTAAGTCATCTTACGAAAACCAAATACTAGTAAGACTAGCCACCATGGGAGTACTTCAGTAGTAACATCGAGTCCAACTCAGCAAATTTGCTTATGTGGCTAGTTACTGTAACATCACATGTCCCAATGCAATATGAGTCTATAAACTAATAAATGAAGCTTTGCATGTTACCACACTTATGTTACTACTACCTCTGTCCAGGTTTATTGGTCCCCATTGTATTTCATGCCAAATTTTGACCATAGATTAAACTAAGAAAATGTTCACGCATGTCACCAAACATTATATTTTTCAAAACTATGTTCAAAGACGAATCCAATGAGATAATTTTTCTTGACATGCATTAACATTTTGTTAGTTAAATCTTTAGTCAAAATTTGGCACAAACTATAAAAGGGACCTATAAACTATAAAATTTCACGAGCGCTCTCTATATGTACCACCTTTTTATTTAATTTCAAGTTTTGCTCCATGGCGCAATCCATCGATACTACAACTGTACAAAAGTGGAGTATATACATTTTTTAAAAGGCTAGAGGGCGGGGATCTCTAGCTCGATCGGTTTCACCAGAGGCGAGGGCCTTTGTGATTTGATGGCTCATTAATGCTGTCAAATTGAATAGTACTGCGCCACCCGCTGCACGCCCGATGCCTCCATTAAACCCCTCCGTTAAACCAGCACGCAAACCGAGAATCCTACACCGGCCACACGTCTGTTCATGAGCGGGCCAGAATTAAACGCAACACTGATACGTCTCCAGCGTATCTATAATTTTTGATTGCTCCATGCTACTTTTATCTACTGTTTTAGGCAACATTGGGCTTTATTATCCACTTTTATATTATTTTTGGGACTAACCTATTAACCGGAGGCCCAGCCCAGATTTGTTGTTTTATGCCTATTTCAGTGTTTCGAGGAAAAGGGATATCAGACGGAGTCAAAACGGAACGGAATCAACTGGAGAAGTTATTTTTGAAAGGAAAGCCACCCGGGAGACTTGGAGTCCACGTCAAGAAAGGAACAAGGAAGGCACGAGGTAGGGGGGCGCGCCCACCCCCCTAGGCGCGCCCTCCACCCTCGTGGGGCCCTCGTGGCTCCCCTGACGTATTTCTTCCTCCTATATATATATACCAATATACCTTAAAACTTCCAGAACAGAAAATAGATCGGGAGTTCCGCCGCCGCAAGCCTCTGTAGCCACCAAAAACCAATCGGGACCCTGTTCCGGCACCCTGCCGGAGGGGGATCCCATCACCGGAGGCCATCTTCATCATCCCGGTGCTATCCATGACGAGGAGGGAGTAGTTCACCCTCGGGGCTGAGGGTTTGTACCAGTAGCTATGTGTTTGATCTCTCTCTCTCTCATGTTCTCTCTTGTGTTCCTCTATGGCACGATCTTCATGTATCCTGAGCTTTGTTATTGTAGTTGGATCTTATGATGTTTCTCCCCCTCTACTCTCTTGTGATGAATTGAGTTTCCCCTTTGAAGTTATTTTATCGGATTGAGTCTTTTATGAACACTCGATGTATGTCTTGCGTGGGATAACCATGGTGACAATGGGTTATTCTATTGATCCACTTGATGTATGTTTTAGTGATCAACTTGCGGGTTTCGTGACACTTGGGAACCTATGCATAGGGGTTGGCACACGTTCTTGACTCTCCGGTAGTAGCTTTGGGGCACTCTTTGAAGTACTTTTATGTTGGTTGGTGAATCTGAGATTGTGTGATGCATGTCGTATAATCATGCCCACGGATACTTGAGGTGACAATGGAGTATCTAGGTGACATTAGGGTTTTGGTTGATTTGTATCTTAAGGTGTTATTCTAGTACGAACTCTTTTATAGATCGATCCTGGTGGTTTCGTACCCGACCATAATCTCTACGTTCGTTCTCCGCTATTAGTGTCTTTGGAGTGACTCTTTGTTGCATGTTGAGGGCTTGTCATATGTTCTATCTATGTTATTATTGTTGAGAGAACTTACACTAGTGAAAGTATGAACCCTAGGCCTTGTTTCCTACCATTGCAATACCGTTTACGCTCACTTTTACCGCTCACTACCTTGCTGTTTTTATTATTTCAGATTACAAAAACCTATATCTACTATCTATTTTGCACTTGTATCTTCATCTGTTCGGCGAACTAGTGCACCTATACAATTTACCATTGTATTGGGTGTGTTGGGGACACAAGAGACTCTTTGTTATTTGGTTGCAGGGTTGCTTGAGAGAGACCATCTTTATCCTACGCCTATTACGGATTGATAAACCTTAGGTCATCGACTTGAGGGAAATTTGCTACTGTCCTACAAACCTGTGCACTTGCAGGCCCAACAACGTCTACAAGAAGAAGGTTGTGTAGTAGACATCAAGCTCTTTTCTGGCGCCGTTGCCGGGGAGGTTAGCGCTTGAAGGTATATCTTTAGATCTTGCAACCGAATCTTTTTGTTTCTTGTTTTAGCACTAGTCTAGTTTATAAAAGAAAACTACAAAAAATGGAGTTGAGTTCGTCTCATATGCTTCACCTTTTTAATATCTTTCGTGAGTATGATGGAAAGGATAATTGTGCTCAAGTACTGGAAGAAGAAATCTATAGAATGTTTTTATATGATGAGCATGATTGCAATGTTGTTAGTATGAATTCCTTGAATATCCATGATGCTAATGATATGCAAAGCCACAAGCTTGGGGAAGCTATGTTTGATGAAGATGATATTTTTTGTCCCCCAAGCTTTGATGAGCAAATTTACTATGATGACAGCATGAATCCTATCTATGATGATTATTGTGATGATACGTATGCTACAAAGAAGAAGTTTGCTTATGTGGAGAGTAGAAAATTTTATATGCTTGTAGATCATGAAAAGAATGCTTTACGTACTGGTTATATTGTTGAATTCATTCATGATGCTACTGAAAATTATTATGAGAGAGGAACATATGCTTGTCGGAATTGCAATAATATCAAGTTTCCTCTCTATGTGCTTCAAGTTTTGAACTTATGCTTGTTTTACCTTCCTATGCTTGTTGATTATTGTTCCCATAAGTTGTTTGCTCACAAAATACCTATGCATATGAAGTGGGTTAGACTTAAATGTGCTAGTCATATGCTTCATAATGCTCCCGTTATGTTTCAATTCTTATCTTTTTTTGTGAGCATCATTGTCATCATCATGCCTAGCTAGAAAGGCATTAAAGAAAAGCGCTTGTTGGGAGACAACCCAATATTTATCCTTACTATTTTTGTGTGTCCACATGGTTATGCTACTGTAGTAATCATGTTTTATAGCTTTTGTTTCAATAAAGTGCCAAGTAGAACCTTTGGGAAGACTTGGGTGAAGTCTATGTGATCTTGCTGTGAAAAACAGAAACTTTTGCGCTCACGCGAATAGCTGCCATTTTTTACTGGAGAGAGATTTTAGGTTGATTCTTTTTGCAGATGATTAATAGAAAAATTTCTCAGGTCCAGAAATTTATTTCATAATTTTTGGGTTCCATAAGTATACCTTTTATACAGATTACTACAGACTGTTCTGTTTTTGACAGATTCTGTTTTCTATGTGTTGTTTGCTTATTTTGATGCATCTATGAGTAGTACCAGAGGGTATGAACCATAGAGAAGTTAGAATAAAGTAGATATTACACCAATATGAATTTAGAATGAGTTCATTGCAGTACCTAAGTGGTGGTTTTATTTTCTTATACTAACGGAGCTTACGAGTTTTGTGTTGAAGTTTTGTGTGGTTGAAGTTTTCAAGTTTTGGGTAAAGATTCGATGGACTATGGAATAAGGAGTGGAAAGAGCCTAAGATTGGGGATTCCCATGGCACCCCAAGGTAATATTCAAGGACAACCAAGCAACTAAGCTTGGGGATGACCCAGAAGGCATCCCCTCTTTCGTCTTCGTTCATCGGTAACTTTACTTGGAGCTATATTTTTATTCACTACACGATATGTGTTTTGCTTGGAGCGTCATTTTATTTTGTTAGTTTTTGTTTTATGTTAGTTAGAATAATATTTTTCTTAGTTAGTTTCAATAAAAAAGTCAAGGATAGCCTTTGCCATGCTTATTTTGCTAGTTTACATGTTGCTGTTTGAAAACAGAAAGTTTACCGCTGTTGCAAAAATTCCCTAGAAAAGTAAGAGCATGGTCTACGTTGAATATTTTTGCATATTGAGATATGATAAATTTATTACAGTGGGAATTTTAGTTAATAATTTTTGGGGTCAGGGAAGTATTGATACTCTTGCATTCTTTACAGACTGTACTGTTTTGGCAGATTGCTGTTATGGTTGCATTGTTTGCATATGTTTGCTTGTTTAATGATTCTATTTGATGATAGGAGTATTAAATATACAGATGCATTTAGTATTCAATGTTGAATAATAATTTTAGTGATTTGTTATAGTAGAATATGATAAGGTTTTGCATTGGTTTATACTAACCTATCTCACGAGTTCTTGTTGAGTTTGTTGTGAATGAAGCTTTTGATAAAAGAAGAGAAACCATGATATGAGAGGAATTAAGGAGACACAAAAGTTCAAGCTTGGGGGATGCCCAAGGCACCCCAAGATAATATTTCAAGAAGTCTCAAGCATCTAAGCTTGGGGATGCCCCGGTAGGCATCCCACCTTTCTTCTTCAACAACTATCGGTTAGTATCGGTTGAGCCTAAGTTTTTGCTTCTTCACATGAGTTGTGTTATCCTTGCATGTAGTTTTATTTAGCTTTGCTTGATGTTTGAATGAAGTACCAAGATCTGAATTATTTAATGATAGAGAGCCTTACATGATTTGGAATTTACTCTATGTGCTTCACTTATATCTTTTGAGCTTGATAGTTTTGCTCTAGTACTTCACTTAGATCTTTTAGAGCACGGTGGTGGTTTTATTTTGAAGAAATATTTGATCTCTCATGCCTCACTTAGATTATTTTGAGAGTCTTTAATAGCATGGTAATTTTCTTAATGTTAATATACTTGGTATTCAAGATATGTGAAACTTTATTTTGAGTGAATTGAATACTAAGATAAGTTTGATGCTTGATAATTGTTTTGAGATATGGAGGTGGTAATATCAAAGTCGTGCTAGTTGGGTGATTATGAATTTGATAAATATTTGTGTTGAAGTTTGCAAATCCCGTAGCATGCACGTATGGTTAAAGTTCTGTAACAAATTTGAAACATGAAGTGTACCTGGCTTGTGCATCCTTATGAGTGACGGTCGGGGACGAGCGATGGTTTTTTCCTACCAATCTATCCCCCTAGGAGCATGCGTGTAGTACTTGAATTATCGATGACTTCTAAATTTTTGCAATAAGTATATGAGTTCTTTTGACTAATGTTGAGTCCATGGATTATACACACTTTCACCTTTCCGCCTTTGCTAGCCTCTTCGGTACCGTGCATTGCCTTTTCTCACCTTGAGAGTTGGTGCAAACTTCGCCGGTGCATCCAAACCCCGTGATACGATACGCTCTATCACACATAAACCTCCTTATATCTTCCTCAAAACAGCCACCATACCTACCTATTATGGCATTTCCATAGCCATTCCGAGATATATTGCCATGCAACTTCCATCATCATCATCATGACATGCATTACTTTTGTCATATTGCCATTGCATGATCATGTAGTTGACATTGTATTTGTGGCAAAGCCACCATGCATTATTTTTCATACATGTCACTCTTGATTCATTGCACCATCCCGGTACACCGCCGGAGGCATTCATATAGAGTCATATCTTGTTCTAAGTTTCGAGTTGTAATCCTTGTGTTGTAATCTATAGAAGTGTGATGATCATCATTATTAGAGCATTGCCCAAAAAAAGGAGAAAGGCCAAAAAAGGCCAAAAAAAGAAAATAAAAAAGGGCAATGCTACTATCTCTTTTTCCACACTTGTGCTTCAAAGTAGCACCTTGTTCTTCATGTAGTGAGTCTCATATATTGTGCTTCAAAGTAACACCTTGTTCCTGATGTAGTAAGTCTCATAAGTTGTCTTTTTATACTAGTGGGAATTTTTCATTATAGAAATTGGCTTGTATATTCCTACGATGGGCTTCCTCAAATGCCCTAGGTCTTCGTGAGCAAGCAAGTTGGATGCACACCCACTAGTTTTCTTTTGTTGAGCATTCATAGCTCTAGTGCATCCGTTGCATGGCAATCCCTACTCCTCATGTTGACATCAATTGATGGGCATCTCCATAGCCCGTTGATTAGCCTCGTCAATGTGAGACTTTCTCCTTTTTTATCTTCTCCACACAATACCCATCATCATATTCTATTCCACCCATAGTGCTATATCCATGGCTCACGCTCATGTATTGCGTGAAGGTTGAAAAAGTTTGAGATTATTTAAGTATGAAACAATTGCTTGGCTTGTCATCGGGGGTATCGAAGTTGGGAACATCTTTGTGCGACGAAAATGAAGCATAGCCTAACTATATGATTTTGTAGGGATGAACTTTCTTTTGCCATGTTATTTTGAGAAGACATGATTGGTTTGATTAGTATGCTTGAAGTATTATTGTTTTTGTGTCAATATGAACTTTTGTCTTGAATCTTTCGGATTTCAATATTCATATCACAATTAAGAAGATTTACATTGAAATTATGCCAAAGTATCACTCCGCATCAAAAATTCTTTTCTTTATCATTTACCTACTCGAGGACGAGCAGGAATTAAGCTTGGGGATGCTTGATACGTCTCCAACGTATCTATAATTTTTGATTGCTCCATGCTACTTTTATCTATTGTTTTAGGCAATATTGGGCATTATTATCCACTTCTATATTATTTTTGGGACTAACCTATTAATCGGAGGCCCAGCCCAGATTTGCTGTTTTATGCCTATTTCAGGGTTTCGAGGAAAAGGGATATCAGACGAAGTCAAAACGGAACTGAATCAACTGGAGAAGTTATTTTTGGAAGGAAAGCCACCTGAGAGACTTGGAGTCCACGTCAAGAAAGGAATGAGTAAGGCACGAGGTAGGGGGGTGCGCCCACCCCCCTGGGCGCGCCCTCCACCCTCGTGGGGCCCTCGTGGCTCCTCTGACGTATTTCTTCCTCCTATATATACCAATATACCCTAAAACTTCCAGAACAGAAAATAGATCGGGAGTTCCGCCGCTGCAAGCCTCTGTAGCCACCAAAAACCAATCGGGACCCTATTCCGGCACCCTGTCGGAGGGGGATCCCATCACCGGAGGCCATCTTCATCATCCTGGCGCTATCCATGACGAGGAGGGAGTAGTTCACGCTCGAGGCTGAGGGTATGTACTAGTAGTTATGTGTTTGATCTCTCTCTCTCTCATGTTCTCTCTCGTGTTCCTCTATGGCACGATCTTGATGTATCCCGAGCTTTGCTATTGTAGTTGGATCTTATGATGTTTCTCCCCCTCTACTCTCTTGTGATGAATTGAGTTTCCCCTTTGAAGTTATTTTATCGAATTGAGTCTTTTATGAACACTCGATGTATGTCTTGCGTGGGATAACCATGGTGACAATGGGTTATTCTATTGATCCACTTGATGTATGTTTTAGTGATCAACTTGCGGGTTTCGTGACACTTGGGAACCTATGCATAGGGGTTGGCACACGTTCTTGACTCTCCGGTAGTAGCTTTGGGGCACTCTTTAAAGTACTTTTATGTTGGTTGGTGAATCTGAGATTGTGTGATGCATGTCGTATAATCATGCCCATGGATACTTCAGGTGAAATTGGAGTATCTAGGTGACATTAGGGTTTTGGTTGATTTGTATCTTAAGGTGTTATTCTAGTACGACCTCTTTTATAGATCGATCCGAAAGAATAGCTTTGTGGTGGTTTCGTACCCGACCATAATCTCTACGTTTGTTCTCCGCTATTAGTGTCTTTGGAGTGACTCTTTGTCGCATGTTGAGGGCTTGTCATATGTTCTATCTATGTTATTATTGTTGAGAGAACTTACACTAGTGAAAGTATGAACCCTAGGCCTTGTTTCCTACCATTGCAATACCGTTTACGCTCACTTTTACCGCTCACTACCTTGCTGCTTTTATTATTTCAGATTACAAAAACCTATATCTAGTATCTATTTTGCACTTGTATCTTCATCTCTTTGCCGAACTAGTGCACCTATACAATTTACCATTGTATTGGATGTGTTGGGGACACAAGAGACTCTTTGTTATTTGGTTGGAGGGTTGTTTGAGAGAGACCATCTTCATCCTATGCCTCTTACGGATTGATAAACCTTAGGTCATCCACTTGAGGGAAATTTGCTACTGTCCTACAAACCTGTGCACTTGCAGGCCCAACAATGTCTACAAGAAGAAGGTTGTGTAGTCGACATCAAACACCGACCGAGCTCCTCCCGTCCGCCCTCAGTTTAAACGAGGCCAGACACCGGCCAAGCTCCTACCTTCCGCCCTCTATTTACACGAGGCCAGACAGACAGCGGGCAAGAATCGCACCCCTCCGTCACTCCCCCATCTCCTCCTTCACCATTTTCTCCACCCTTCCGATGGCTTCCAATGAGCCGTTCTCCGGCATATTACCCGGCTGGCGGGCCCGCCGAGCCCTTCGGATACGGGCGAGGCCGCTCGGTGCTTCACCAACCTCGCTTGGCAGGATGGAGCCAGTTACAGCCCAAAGCAGGTGCGTGGTTCAGCAACTCGCCACTCCAGTTCAGCTCGATGAGGAGTGGCGAGTTGCTCCACGCCGGCACGGCGGCGAGCACGCCGGTACGGGCGTCGTCGCTGCCGCGTCGTACCGCACCACCAGTGTCTGCGGTGGCCGCGCCTCCTGTGTCTGTGGGCGGGCCTCCCGTGCCTGCGGTAGTGCCATGCAGGCAGAGACAGAAGCCGGGTGCATGGAGAGCGACCAGTCGGTGGCCAGCTTCTCCCTGTCCGTCGCCATCATCGAGGAGAAGTAGAACACGGGAGGCCGCCGCCACTTGGGACCCATGAAGGCCACCGCCGAGGCGATGACCGCGGATTCAGGTGGTTTCTTTGCTGCTTCGTCTCTTCTGAGGAACTTCGTCGACCCCACAAGTGTTTGACGGACATGAGGAAGACAAAGGGATCCGCGGGCGGCCATTTAGAACTAAAATAAGTCTCGATATATCCATTTCTAGGACAAGTATTTCCGGACGGAGGGAGTATTAGTTATACAAGAGAGCCAGATTGGCACCTCTTAGTTCATGTAAATGTAATGAAATTCATCATGTTTATATGAAGATCCGGCTTTTTTATACGAAATCCTTCATGCTTATATGAAATCAGTCCGTGTTTGCACGAATTTCATCTGGTTGGTTAGAGTTGTAAAAATGTATGCCGCTGGCGTTTGATGTCGTCCTCCGCGGAAGGAAGCGGTAGGAAATTTGTCGGCTGCCATTGGAGATGCTCTTTATGCTGGAAATAATAGAGTGACATCCAATCCATTTGAGTTAATTTCCTGTATGATTGTCCCTCTATAAAAAGATAATTGCATGTACAGTGTACACGTGACTTGCAGGGTGGCTACAACTTTGTACAGAAAGTTAAAAAGAAACAAGTCCATCCTTAATATTCTAAGTAATCTGCGGGTTCCAGTGTCAGTACAATAGCAAAAGAAGTATATATTAAATAAGTAGAGTAGTATATAATATACAAATCTAAAGTTAAAAGACAGAATTTGAACTCATGTCTTCGCGTTGGGAGCATCCGGCACTAACCAGCCCAACACATTTTTGTTGTAGACCATGCTGGAGATATATCTCCATGAATACTCTTATATATACTCCATTCGTTCCTAAATATTTGTATTTTTAAGATTTCAAATGGACTACCACATACGAACGTGTATGTAGACATATTTTAGAGTGTAGATTCACTCATTTTTCTACGTATGTCTTTTCAGGAAGGGGTCAGATTTGTCCTTGATTTATTTATGAGGTATCCAGATGGCACTGCACCGCCAAGAAAAGAGGGTAACATCAAAATTATGGACTACTTTTTTGAGTATGTTGGTAAGGTCCGGTCATAATCACTTGTTGAAATCTCTAAAAAGACAAATACTCCCTCCGTCCGGAAATACTTGTCATCAAAATGGATAAAAGGAAATGTATCTAGACGTATTTTAATTTTAGATACATCTATTTTTATCCGTTTTGATGACAAGTATTTTCAGATGGAGGGAGTAGAAAACAGAGTTGGTGATGATGGTGTGCGTGCCATCCTGCAATATAGGCCGTCGGATTTATATCTAACGGATAGGAAAGAAACTATGGCAATTTTGCAAAAATATACCCACACGTCTCTCCATGTTCGCAAATAAGGCCTTCCCTCGTTCAGCCTTTTCTCTCACAAGATAAACTACTCATACAATGCATCTTGATGTTCCATGCAACGCACGGGCAGCTAGCTAATTTCTTTTAAAGTAGTTGTTGCGATAATTGTGTTGAAGTGATATGTTTTATGTCTGCCCCGAATGATTTTAGATTCACTAGTACTCCCTCCATTCCAAAATAGATGACCCAACTTTATACTAAAGTTAGTACAAAGTTGAGTCATCTATTTTGGAACGGAGGGAGTAGTAAGAAAGAAAAGGTTGCCTTGTTAATTAACAGAAAATAGGGTGAAAACTATCACATGAGGCCGGTAAAAACAAGGCACACTGGGTTCAACGTCATCGTCACTACAGTTGTGCGCGCGCGAGAAGTCTACATATCGAGGGGGCTACCGAGCGAGGCACCGAGACACAATGTTTGAGAGAGAAACCAATTGACAGATTATGATCAGATCGAGTTGTCACCCTTCTGCTGTCATTGTTGGGGGGGAGAGAAAGACGTATCGAGAGTGTGCGTGGTAGGCACAGAGGCACAACTAGTGAGTGTGTGTGTGTGCGTGTGTTTGAAAGAGGAGTCGATAGATTATTATCAAGATCGATGTGCCACCCTACTCCTTCAGTGTCGGGTAGTGTGTGTGTGTGTGTATGTTTGAGAGAGAATCCAGTCGATAGATTAGTATCAAGATCGAGGTGTCACCCTACTCCTTCGGTGCCGGGTAGTGTGTGTGTGTGTATGTTTGAGAGAGAAGCTAATCGATAGATTAGTATCAAGATCGAGGTGTCACCCTACTCCTTCAGTGTTGGGAAGTGTGTGTGAGGGGGGGGGGAGGGGGCAGTGACACTCACATATCTCTACTCTTATAAAAAACAGAGTTGGTGATGATGGTGTTCCTGCCATCCTGCAATATAGGCCATCCGATTTATATCCGACGGACATGAAGGTGGAAATTTTGCAAAAAGATATCCACACCCCTCTCCGCATTTGCAAATAAGGCATTCCCTCGTTCATCCTTTCCCCCCACAAGATAAACTTCACATACAAATGCATCTTGATGTTGCGTGCAACGCACATGGGCATCTTGCTAGTAGGGAGAAGGAGTTTGTGTGACACATATCTAGCTATATTAAGGGATAGGTAGATAGCATATGTGTGAGAGACATTATTATACTTTGAGACATTAGTGGCTGTGGGTGGGCGGAATTAAAGGGGTGGGCGTGTTAGACATAGGGAGCGTGTGTGTTTCTGTGTGAGAGACTTGTAGGACGGGGTAGAAAGACGAATTTAACCCTGACGGAGGGATAGAAATACACGAAGTGCGCGTGTGTGATTCTGACGCCCACAGGGAAATGAGATATGTATGCGTGTGAGAGAGATTGCACAATTCATTCACGTATCACTATCTAGCGACCGTGGACGTGCATCGCTTGAACATATGTCAATATCTACTTCGTACCGTGGCCAAAGGTACAATATCGATTCAATGCTATAAAGATTGGACACTCACATATCACTTTTTTCTATTTAAATAAACCTTTTTCAGTTGTGCATGACAAAGTTACAGTGATGTTTCTTCAAACAACCAATGTAGCTATCATGCACATGCACCATTGTTACTCTTGCATTCAAATTCATTAGTCTTGGATGATTTAAGTTTCTATTTTGAAGTAATATATATGTAATATTCATATATGAATTCAACAGTTATGCAATTTATGAAATGGAGGCTATGTAATCATATGAGGTAACACTTTTAAGTAGCTAACTACAATATCCATTTCTTTTTGTGCGCCTCTACACTAACACGTCAATGCATTATGTTTAAAGTAAATAACCAATGGCATTAAATTATCTATTTACACGAGAAATACATAGGCTGAGCGTTTGATCCCTTTTTTTGTGAACGCGCCATACACCCGTACGATTGGCCGCGCCCGTGTGAACGTCCAAGTTATCGGCGCATCATCCCGAGTTATTGTCTTTTTTTCTGGGGTGGACTTCACACCAGTTATTAACTGCTAACGCGTGCCCCGTGTACACAGTCTAGCATGACCTTCCCGCTAGCACGGTCCAAAATTAGTTGAAACTGGATACGAACGATCCCGCGGGCGGCAAAATCTCCCGCCTCCTTCTAAAATTTCCGCCACCTTAGTCTTTATCATGTGAAATCCCCCTTTTATCCTTGGTGCATGGAGACCAACAGTTACAATACCGCCCTCATCTACATGATAGGTCGGGGCTGCTTTGGTAACTTCCGGTTCCCCCCACTACACGCCACCCCCATTTCCTCTCCCCTCCTCCCGCAAAAATGACTAATTCCACAGCACCAGAGCATCTTACATCACGCCGTCCGTACTTCATCGCCCTTTCTCCCCTCCCCTCTCGAAACCCTAGACTGCTCATCCACTGGCGTACCATAGCCCATTCACTGCCAGTAGCGTCCACCTCGCCGGATCTGCTTCTGCGGCCGCATCTACCCCTCCCACCTCCCCTAGAAACAAGTAGACTGCTCATCCACCACTGTACCACAGCCCATTTAGTGTCGGCCTTGTCCACGGCACCGGATCTGCTTCGCCGGTACTCTCGTCAACCGCCGGGCATCTGCAGCGGCTCATTCGTACTCCCCAGCGGAGACGCTTCGTCCACACCCCCCGGAGCTACCCCACCGATGCCCCTGTCGACGGCCTCTGATCCTCTTCGCCGACACCTTCCTCAACCCTACCGGAGGCGCTTCGCCGACACCTTCCTCAACCCTACCGGAGCCGCTTCGCCGACACCAGCGTCAACCCTACCGGAGTAGTTTCGCCTATACCACTCCCAACCCTACCGGGGCCGCTTTGCCAACTCACAAGTCCACGGCCTTAGATCCGCTTCCTCGCACCCTCATCCAACCTACCGGAGCAGCTTCTGACGCCCCGTCCATGGCCGCAGATCCGCATCGTCGACACCACCCTTAACCCAACCAC
>NC_041393.1:432822241-432824160 GCF_002162155.2 Triticum dicoccoides | reverse complement strand
AGAGCAGCTTCTGACGCCCTGTCCACGGCCGCAGATCCACATCGTCGACACCATCCTTAACCCAACCATCGGAGAAGCTTCTGACGCCCCGTCCACGGCCGCAGATCCGCATCGTCGACACCATCCTTAACCCAACCACCGGAGCAGCTTCACCTACGCCCTTGTCCATGGCCACAGATCCGCTTCACCCACACTGTAGTCCACCCTACCGGAGCCGCTCCACAAACACCCTACTCGACGGTTCTAGATCTCCTTACCGGACCCCGACGGCTAGTGCAGCGCCATCACCCTCGATGTTTCTAACCTGATTCCCACCGTCTGGAGAAATGCCAAACAACCGCCATGGCCTAGGTACTTGTCACCTTTAAACCCGTCCAGCATCACCTGCCCGATGTACTTCAAATATACTAACCGGTCGCTGTTACCTGTTATGCAGCTGGCAAAAACTACAAGGACGATGCTTCTTCTAGATCTAACAGCTTGGCCAACCAAGATCCTGGACTGAGGCATTGCTATGATCTTGTAAGCGCGTATCTCTCTCTCTTGTATTGTTCTGTGCCTGCTAGCGTGCTTTGCTAGGATTTTCGACCAGTAATCCCTTTGTGCAGACAATGATTTCTACTACTGGCTGCTAAATTAGATATGTAGATGTCATACATATTACTACCTCGTACCTCCGTTCCTAAATATAAGTCTTTCTAGAGATTCCACTATAGGCTACATACGGAGCAAAATGAGTGAATCTACACTCAAAAATGCATCTATATACATATGTATGTGGTCCATACTGGAATCTCTACAAAGACATATATTTAGGAACAGGGGCAGTACATTACACAAAATCGTAGGTGGCATGTAGGAATTCCAGTGCACTACATTAGGCTCCCTTAGAGTGCCTGCCAGTCCAGCATACAGAGTCATGGCTAGTTTATGGTACGCACACAATCGTTAATTGGTGGTTTAAATATGTGCAAGGGATATGCAATGTAGTATCATGTAGAGATGTCTGAAATTAGCCGTGTCAACTTGCAGATAGGGTTACACAATGAAAAAGTACAAGATGTATGTGGCAATTTCATGGAACATCGCAAAAAAGGAGAGGCAGCGGTGAGCCTATACAGTGTGCTATGGTACGTCACTCCTCCATTACAATCATCATGACATGTTATTTGTATGCCAGTTCTATTAGCCAAGTTTCTTAGGGACAGTTATTACGAGTTATCCTAAGAAAATAAGCACCTGTGAATATAAGCTCCATGTAATACGCCAATCAGTTCTTTTCATTGCGTTTTCAGCTTATCTTTGGTATGATCAGTGGAAAGTCTAGATTGCATTATATATATTTTTCATTTTGCTGCACATATGGAAATTAATTTGACTTGCAAACATCACAAATTGAACCCAGTGCAGTAATTAATATGATAGGAAAACAGACCATCACTATTTGCTCAAAATGCAAATACAAAGATACCATCTACTTGGCACAATCTACTTTGGTCAATGTTTTCCATAGAGATCCCATTGCCTAATTTAAACGAAGAAGGCATGACCCACATTTAAATGAAGAACAATTATTTGTTGAAATTTGATGGTCCAAGTGGCTGGTTATTATCATATAGCAGCACCACCTGAAAGCATCATATAGCAGCAGCAGCAGCTCATAGCAACTCATCATACAGCAGCAGCAGTCTGCAATTCATCATATACCAGCAGCAGCTCATAGCAATTCATCATATAGCAGCAGCAGGAGCAGCTCATAGCAATTCATCATATAGCAGCAATAGGAGCAGCTAGTAGCAACTCATCATATAGCAACAGCAGCAGCTCATAGCAACTCATCATACAGCAGCAGCAGTCTGGAATTCATCATATACCAGCAGTAGCTCATAGCAATTCATCATATAGCAGCAGCAGGAGCA
>NC_041393.1:432795726-432821867 GCF_002162155.2 Triticum dicoccoides | reverse complement strand
AGGAGCAGCTCATAGCAATTCATCATATAGCAGCAGCAGGAGCAGCTTGTAGCAACTCATCATATAGCAGCAGCAGCTCATAGCAATTCATCATATAGCAGCAGCAGCAGCTCATAGCAACTCATCATACAGCAGCAGCAGCTCATAGCAATTCATCATATAGCAGAAGCAGGAGCAGCTCATAGCAATGCATCATATAGCAGCAGCAGAAGCAGCTCATAGCAATTCATCGTATAGTGGATCAGAATGAAAATTTGGCAAAAATCAGAGGAGATCCTCACCTTGTTGGATGAGCTCATCCTTCAACAGCACCTCAAGGCCATGCCCTGGGAGGAGGGGAGGGGGAACAAGGTGCCTTCTGCCACAATGTGGCATCAGCCGTAGTTGTGCAGCGCCCGCTGGAGTAGTGCGTTGGACGAACCACAGTGGAGCAGCTGCTGGAGACCATGAGAATGAGGGGCGGCGCCAGAGGGAGGAGCAGCCAGGGAGATTTGTCCCTACCCGCCGTCCATGTAGCCTAGCTGTACATAGCATCGTCGAGGACCAGGCCAGATGGGACTAGTGGCGACGGCTCACTGGAGGAACCCTAGTGCTGCAGGCAGGGGATCGAGGTAGAGGGAAAGGGGAGAGGAGATGCAAGCGGGCAGGGCAATGAATGCTTGTGTGTTTGTTTTTACTTGAGGGTCAGGTGTGACACAGGCGTCGACAGTTGCATTTTGAGGGTAAGGCAGACAACAGAGTCATTTCACTATTCCCCTTCCCTTCAATTTTTAGTGAGGTTCTACCCGAAACACCCCCCTCCAAAGCGAAATTAGTTAAGCCCAAGCCCATAACTAAAAAATGACTTCTTTACATCTTTTATGGCTTATTTTGACAATATACCCTGAAAAGGCAGAATCGAACTGGCCCTTAACCTGCAATTCAATTGTGCGTGCAATGATGAATCACTCCTGCCTGCTATCTGTACATTTAGGCATCATCATACATGGCATAACCTAATACATGTGCATTCCATTGTAGAATCTGGAATATGCAATGTTTATGTTAGATCATACGTTGCACATGATGTTTAAATGCCCCTTAAATCAGGTCAGTCAAGTGATGGTGTTTAAGCCTCCTTCTTTGCTTCTTTTCTTGATATGTAAGATTTGCTCACACATCTGTTCAACTGCTTGTTTGCATCAGCCAGCTATACTAGGACTGTTTGCTTTGATTACTTGCTGTTCTTGACCTAACACTCTAACAGAGCTTGTCAATGATTTAAATACTAAGGGCTACTGTAGTGGGGCCTTGTCTAACTCATAGGTGAATAAAGGTTTGGCTGTACACTACAGTAGGATCTCCAAGAGTACCTGGAGATCCAGTTCGAAGGTATGCCTAGTTTTTACATAGTGCAGACATAGCAAATGCTCATTTCATTGTGTGCAAGTGCAAGAGATGCGACATGTTTCATTATGTGGTGATGTTTTGTTATAATCTCATTCTTTTGTGTTCACAGACTAGAAAGTATGCATATTTATCTTCCAAGGAGACGAGTAACTAGTTTGTGTCACCTTGCAGAGGGGGTGCAATGAAGATAAGATTGAGGATTTCCAAGTACAAGATGTTAGGAAGGAGCCTTGCAAGAGAAGTAGGAGCTACGCTGGGCCTCTTCAACCTGCTAAGGTAAGTCACTGTATGCAACTCAACAGTTCAATTCCTTGTTTGTTTCAGGCATAGTTAATTTTCTCTTTTCAATTGCTTTATTTGTCCTCACTTAATGAGATGCCCAAGTAATTATGCCTGATGTTCGGTACTTGTATCACTATTAGTTGACATAATTAAAGGCCTTACCATTTAATTACTCTGCCGAAGTGTGCTTGAAGCTTTGAAGTCTATTAACCAACTATTATTGCATGAGGCTCACAGTCTAGTTTATAGTATGCTAATGATTGCATAGTTTTGCCTGCTATAGTATGTTTGTATGAAACCCTCTGCTGTTCATTGTGCTCCCTAAGACTTTAATTGAGGTACAGAATGGCCAACTGCTTGCTTACTTATACGCAACATGCTGTCTAAATTTGTAACTTGTCTGTGTTTTCGATTGGGCCCCAACATCATGCTCCTCTGGTGAGCTAAGAGGAATTTCTGTATGCAGGCTGCACAGACTATCTTTTTTATAATTTTTAAAATATCACCTGCTTATGCTTCATGACATGTAACATTTTTTTTGTGAAAGTGACGTGTAACATTATTGTTAGTCCTGTTTTGCCATGTAGTACAAAATAGTGTCTTGTTCGCTTCACTGTTGTAACAATATTTTTGCCCTAGTCATGTGTACTTATAGAAACATTTCAAGATGAAGTGACATCAACACAAAAATCTGCGAGCAGTGCGGCATGCCCGTTACCGAATGATTATGGATTGGAATTGGAATGTGCTGATGTTCTCGAGCATCAACTAGAGGTGGCAAGACAACATGTACATGATTGTCAACGCATAATCAACAAGTTGAGACTGGACATGCAGGTATTAGATGTAGGATTCAAAAAATGAAACAAGACACCGAGGTAACCATGAAGGAATTGGAGATTTTGCAGACTGAAATTTGTGCTATTTGAATCCGGCCAATCCTATTTTCTGAAGAGATTATAGTTCAAATGGAGTTAAGTTGATGCACGTCCATGATGTATGAACCGTATTTGCCCAGTGTATGTAATTTGCTGTTTGTGTATGCTTTATTATCACCTGTGTTGTACCATAATGCCCAGTGGGTATAATCGGCTGTAATTTCTTTATTGTATAGTGTAGGATTATTCTACCTTTCTATGCCTTGATATCTTTGTTGTATAGTGTATGCTTTTTAGAGGTGATAGTATTGAGTAGGATAATTCTTTGAATATGCTATATCGTTCAAACGGGGGCCAACTCGCCCGACCATGGGCCTTCTATGTATCATAGGATCCATGGGCCTTCAACGTCCCGTAGGATCCATGGGCCTTCTACGTTTCGCGGGATCCATGGGCCTTCTACGTCTCGCAGTGTCCATGGGCCTTCTACGTCTCGCAGGGTCCATGGGCCTTCTACGTCACGTAGGATCCATGGGCCGCCGACTTATTTATGGGTCTTGTACTAGCCTTTAATGGGCCATAGACGGGCCTATAATGGAAATTGTACATTTTATTGGCTGATCATAACGGGCCGTTAATAGGCCGTATTTGGTGATGCTATGAAAATGGCCCAACAGACTAACAGCCACAAACGGGCCGACTGTAACGATGAGCTGAATTTGGCCCACAAGCAGAAAATGACAGTAACGGGCCGTAAGTAACCGAATGCTGCAAATAAGCCCAAGAATAAATGGGCTCTGAGAAGGCCGAAAGATAACATGGGCTGTAAACGGCCCAACTAAATAATGGGCCCTTAATGGGTATAAAGCGATACACTATTCATTACGGGCCAGTTTCACCACGGGCTGTTAATGGATCTAAAGTAATACACTGTTCATCGCGGGCCAGTTTCACCACGGGCCGTTAATAGGCCAAGAGTTACATAGGGCCTCATATGGGTCGAAAGACATCATGGGCCATACATGGCCAGAAGTGAAAACGGGCTGGAATCATATTGGATGGCCTAGATGATGCTACTGGGCCTAATTAGGATAGGGCGTAATGGGCCTTGGGTTAGCGGGCTGTAAATGGGCTATATGCGAACAGGCCGTTAACAGGCTTTCCATGGGCCGGCCCATCACCTTTTGACCAAGTCAAACGGGCCGGCCTTTTCACAGGAATGGGCCTCTGTTGGGACGTGCCACGTGTAAACGTATCATAGGCACCTTCTGTCCAATGACTGGATGACATCTGTCCCAACAATGAGCCGACACGTGTTTCCTCCAGCCAATGATGATTTTACACATGGAAAATCCCCATTGGTCGGGGTTGTTAACGGGTTATCGGATCCAAAACCCGACCCAATAGCTTAACGGTGTTCCGTTACGGTGGATGCCACGTGTCGGTCACCCTTGACGAAAGCACTTCTGTGACGTGTGATTTATCGTCATGGAAGTGGACACTTCCGTGATGATAATTTTGGTAATGTCATCGAACACTTCTACAACAACACAGGTATGACTATCTCGATTCTGTCATAAATTTGTCATGGATGTACATGCATGACAAAAAATGCGACCTACTGTGGCAAACATGTATCATCACGGAAGTGTATTTTTTTGTAGTGAAGGGCCATCCGTGCACCTTCTATGCATGTTGACCGCTTAACAGCGTCGATACGCGGCACCATATTAACAAGCTGCCACACCAAACCAAAATAACAATTCGAAATTAGCTCAGTCGGCCACAGCCGGGCTATGACGTCCTTCATGGCAGTTCCGGACATCTTGTGGAGCTCGGCCCGCTGTGCCATCTGTTCATTCAGTATTGGACGCTTTGGCGTGTCAAATTGAGACCAGAATAGCCTTTCCATCACATGTCCTTCTTGCGCGTGGAAAAACTGATTCGCATCGGCAACACTCTTCGGCAGGTCCAAAAAGGCGTCTGGAGAACTCCACAGTTGATTAAGCGGAGCATACTTTGGATCGCCAAACTTAGTTTGCAATAAAAAGGGCTTACCAGCCGCGATCTCCTCAGCTTGTCGGATCTCCTCCCTAGCTGCTCTAGACTTAGACCAAGCTTCCTTCGAATCTTGTAAGGCCTTGTCAAGATCGGCCGCTTTGGCTTTGTTATCTTTCTCAAGAATTTGGCATCGACTAGTGGCATCCTTCAGCTCAAGTGCCATAGTATATATTTTCTCCTCGCACTGATGCCGAGCACTCTGCTCGGCCTTTAATTCCATGGCTGCCTTTTCGGCAGCCGCATTACCCATCCTGGCTTGCTCCTTGGCCCGGGCAAGTTCAACCCGAAGGATCTCAACAGCGGCGGCACTATCTGCATTTATGCATATACAAATTATCAGTGTCACGCTCATTTCATAATGCTAGCATGTACTGAATGCCCCAAGGACATACCCTGCGCCTCGTCGAGCCACCTATTAATAAGCGTGATGTCATCATACGCCACATCAACTTTCTGCTTCAAATGTGCTACCTTTGTAGCTTGGGCAGTCGCCATGGATGTAACAGTCTGTGTTTCAATTAGTCAGATCATTTCCTGGGCATATATTTTTGATCCTATGATCGCATCCATTTGGATGTCAACCACAGTCTCAGGGGCTACTATCTATACACAGGTGCAATTCACATTAATAACATAAATGAAATTACCCTACGTACCTCGAAACCTCTTAGCAGGCTCGTAAAGGCTTCATTCAATCCGCTTTTCATGGACCAAACTCTTTCAACCACCGTACCCATCATGGTATGATGTTCCTCTGAGACGGACGCATGTTGCAATATGTCCATCAATGTATCCGGTGCCTATGGATCCGGAACAAGTGGTGTCGTCCCTCAGAACTTCGATAGTCTGGGACTTTTGTTGCTGGTCCCTGTGAGGGCCGCACACCCCAGACCCTGGGCAACCGAAGCATTACCTTCGGGCCCAGTCTTTGCAGCCCCACACGCCACTCGTTGATCGGGAAAGATCCTCCGGGACGACACCTTGGCGTCATCTGCCTTATCAGGCAGGGAGATCTGTGGAGGCGTCTCGCTCTCCATCATCTCCGGAAGAAGATCCCCCAAAGAGGAGGACTGTTGAGGAGGGGTCTGTACCGGACTGCAAGCATATATTTTAAATGTTACCCTCACAGCCAGGAAAGAACAGGAGATGTTTAAAACACCCTGGTTGACTTACAATTTGGCCGAGGGCCTATCTTTGTGGAGTGACTGCATGTCAACGTCACCCCCTGACTGGGATACCTTCCCCCGCTTAGAAGCTTCTCTCTTTGAGTCTTACAAGGCGGTCCTTTTGTTCCCATGAGGAGAAGGGATGTCAGTTCGCCTTTCCCTTCCACCTTTGAAGTGGAAGTTCGAATCTCCCCTGACAAATTGCCGGGTATGCCTCCAGAATGGAGGCCACCTTGGGCCTCTTCGCTCTCCTTCTTATTGTCCCCCGCCGACACTTGATATGGCGCCGGAGCCAGCATCCTTGTTAACACCGAATCGGCAGAGTCTTCGGGAAGTGGAGCCGAACACCTAATTCTCTCCGCCTTCCTTAGCCATCCCTGGCCGATTAGAGTTTTATTAGTACATTGTTATGAGTAACTTTACTAAACTGTGTTCAGAAGTCAAGTACTTATCGGAGTATCCGGATGATTGCAGTCAAGACCGAGGTCTTTTGTAGTATCCGGCCACTATTTTCGTGTGCCAGAGAATAAATTCCACATCCCTCTGAGCATTGTGCCGGAGAAGTGCTGAAGGGTCCATGGGTCTTCCGGATTGAACTCCCACATACGAAGAGGACGCTGCTGGCACGGATGGATCTGGTGGACTAGCATTGCTTGGATGACGTTGGTGAGACCGATGCCCTTTTTAATGAGGCTCGGAATGCGACTTTGCAATGTGTGCACTTCATCAATAGAACCCGGTCTAGCCCTTTGTTGACCTACGATGCAAGCTGTAAAGGAGGGCCAGATCGAAACGTGGGTGTAGCTGCCCACTTTTTACCATGGGGTTCGGTAATGTAAAACTACTCTCGTTGCCGTAAGTAAGAAGATTCTATGAAGGAGCCCTTTGGCCAAGGAGAAGTGGTGAGTTTGCTTATTGAAGCACCTCCGCACTCCGCTTGTTTCCCGTCAATTACCTTTGGTTTCACGTTAAAGGTCTTAAGCCATAAGCTGAAGTGTGGGGAAATACAGAGAAAGGCCTCGCACGTGATGATTAACACCGAGATGTGAAGGAAGGAGTCTGGAGCTAGATCATGGAAATCTAGCCTGTAATAAAACATGAGCCCTCGAACAAAGGGATGGAGAGCAAACCCAAGCCCTCGGAGGAAGTGAGTGATAAACATGACCCTCTCATTGGATTTGGGAGTAGGAATAACCTGCCCTTGAGCAGGAAGCCTGTGGAGGATTTCCACGATCAGGTATCTTGCCTCCCTGAGCTTTGAGATATCCTCATCTGTGACAGAAGAGGCCATCCACCAGCCTTGAAGGCTGGGTCCGGACATGGCTGGAAGCTCGAAGCGACTGGATTGACCCTTGGGTGTTGGAACTTGAGGTGGGAGGTGGAGGAAAGAACTAGCGTGGAAGGAAAAGGACAGGCCTTAGCCCCTTTATAAAAGCGATGAATATCAAACGTCCCCTCCGCGGCCTTAATACATGCCTATTCCTAAGGAATCATGCCAATAGAACGGTTGGGTTACCCACACCTGTGTTGATGAAAATCCCACGATAAGGGGACACGATCTCTACTTTGACATGACGTGCCAACAAAAACCGCCTCCCAAATCATGGAGGGGCAGGCTAGAAAATGATTCAAAATAATGGCCGAGTGATGATGTAATGTCGTGCTACCAGAATTGTCAGCGGATTGGACTCGTGAAATATTATACTCTCTACGGTTGTGTGTGGAACTTGTTTTGTACAGTCTACTTTGAAGTATTCATAGAAGGAACCCGCCTTGCAATGCCAAAGACAATCTGCGCGCCGAACTCATCGTCATTGAAGCCTGGTTCAGGGGCTACTAAGGGAGTCCCGGATTAAGGGGTCCTCAGACAGCCGGACTATATACATGGGTCAGACTGTTGGGCTATGAAGATACAAAATAGAAGATTTCTTACCGTGTCCGGATGGGACTCTAGTTTGCGTGGCAGGCAAGCTTGGTGATTCTGATATGAAGATTCCTTTCTCTGTAACCGACTTTGTGTAACCCTAGCCCCCTCCGGTGTCTATATAAACCAGAGGGTTTGGTCCGTAGGACAACAATCATAATCTCATAGGCTAGGCTTTTAGGGTTTAGCCATTACGATCTCGGGCATATCAACTCTTGTAATACTCATATTCATGAAGATCAATCAAGCAGGAAGTAGGGTATTACCTCCATAGAAAGGGCCCGAACCTGGGTAAACATTGTGTCCCCTGCCTCTTGTTACCATTAGCCTTAGACGCAGAGTTCGGGACCCCCTTCCAGAGATCCGCCGGTTTTGACACCGACAGGCAGCACTGAATCACCAATTTTCCATTTATCAAACCAGAACAGAGCAGTATCTCCTTGGTTAACCTAGACCCAGGAAAACTCTCTGAATTGATCAACCAACTTGAGAATATCCTTCCACCAAAAGGAGCCACAAGGGGCAGTTCCTTGGGGCACTAGACCATGATAGTAAGAGCTCCAAATAAGATTAACCCAGGGAATATCAGCTCTATTGAGAAACTTATGCAGGTGCTTCATCAGAAGGGCAACATTTTGTATACCCAGGTTTAAGATGCCCAGCCCACCTTTGTTCTTTGGCCTATAGATAAGGTCCCAAGAAGCAAGGGAGGGAGCAGGTTCCTGCCTGTTTTTCCTCCAAAGACATTGCCCCTGAATTCTTTGCAATTGCTTCAGAATGCCTGGGTTGATTAGCAAACTACAGAGGAAGAAAATAGGCAAAGAGGACAGAGCAGAGTTCAAGTATTGCAATCTGCCACCTTGAGCAAGGAAGGAAGAGCTAGCAGACATTCTTCTTTCCATACAATCAACAAGTGGCATAAGATCAGACATCTTAGGTTTGGTTGTTCCAACAGGGAGTCCCAAATAGATGAAGGGCAGGCTGCCCACCTGATAGCCAAACACAGCAGCTAGCCTAGCAGTTTCCTCCTGACTAACATTAATGGGAATCATACAAGATTTGTGATAATTCACATCAAGTCAAGTGGATTGGGACAAGATCAGGAGCATTTTCTTTAGGGCCAACAACTATGCCTCATCAGTAGGAACAATGAGCAGTGTATCATCTGCATATTGGACAATAGGAAAATCCTTGTCATGGCAAGGAATGGGTAACTGTATTTCACCTCTATGCAGCATGGCATTCAATACAGACTGAAGAAGATCTGTAGCAAGGACAAAAAGAAGGGGGGCATAGGATCCCCTTGCCTGACTCCTTTTTTGCACTTAAATTGCTTGCCAGGCACCCCATTCAAAAGAACAGAAGAAGTACTAGTTGAAAGTAGCTGCATGACCCAGTCAGTCCATTTGGCATTGGAACCTTTGTGCTTCATAATCTCAACAATGGCCTCATGCTCAATTGAGTCAAAAGCTTTTTCAAAATCAAGCTTCAAAATTAAGATTGGCCTCTTAGACTGGTGACACTGATGAAGATATTCGAGTGTCCAACCAATGCAGTTCTGGAGAGTCCTGGATTTGATGAAGCCATACTGGTTCTTGTGTATGCAAAGCATGATTAACTCCTGGAATCTGCCACTACAAGAAATATGTCAACTAGTGACCTTATGTTAGTGACCCTGGAAGAATTGGTCATAGATCTATGACCATTTTAGACCAATTGGTCAAATGCTGTTCGGGGGGCTCCAAACCCTAAACTATAACGACTATTTTGGTTAGAAAGGTCATAATTTCCTTACACGAAATGGTCATAAAGCAGACAACAGTGGTCCGCTGCCTTATTTCTAGCTGATCACGACCAATATAGATGGTCATAACCTTGTAAATTGTGGTGGGTTGCTATGACTAGACGCCACCTCATCAGTTTTGCCTATGTGTCATCCATGTGTCAATTTTTGCCCCAGGTTGTGAAGCAACCTATATTTCTGTCATTCCCAAAATTCCCAAGAAAATCTCATAAATTCTTTGGGTCATATCTTCGTCAAATATGTAAAAAAACATTCCTTGCCTAGTTCAAAAATAGTTCAACAATATTCATTTTCCTATTTTGTTCAGAACAACACTTTGTGAAGGAAGTGCTATTTATAAATTCTTGATTGCCCTCAAAATTTTTGGGCACTATTTCCTATCCAAATCATTGCCTCATGACAAAATTAAGCTCCATTTGCCCAGTAAATATTCCTCGGCAAATTTCCAAAGTTTTTGCCCACCTAGAACCTTTGTGAAAGAAGTACTAGCTATGCATATCCTAATGAGTTGAATATTTGCCACATATTCTATATGCCTATGTAACTTACCTACACCAAATTTGAGCTCATTTCATTTAGCCAATTTCTATCACTAGTTTTCCGAAGTTTTTGTCCAGAGAAGAGCATTGTGAAGGAAGTACCACTTTGGCATGTCCAAATAGTATCCATTTTCTACATTGCTTTCCTATGCCCAAATAACCATCCTCCACCAAATGCCAGCTCAATCCATTCATTATTTTGAGCCCAGCTTCAACATTCTTATTTATGTCCAGTGTGGTACTTTGCAAAGCAAGTACCACATAGGCTCCTCCTTTTGAGTTGAAAATTTGTGAAGACAATCTTCTTAGTAATTGATCATCCTCAGCCAAAACTCATGCCCATTAGCCATGTGCATTTCCTGTACCGCTAATCAAACACTTGGTTGATAATTCATGTTTGAGCATAGATCAGTCTCCTCATGAGAATCTTATGTTGTAATTTTCTTTCTAGCACCTACCTGGGGAGTTCCCAACTCACTAGACATGCCTAGGCCGCCCAGAACACATGGCAACGCAATGGTCACGCGGTGGGCATGCGAGTTTACGTGCTCTAGAGTTGGGGCCCTCGGCCACCGTCCAAACCTCGACGTATCGCCACCAAACCATGTATTTCTGATTAAATAGGTACTTATGTCACTAGAAATGATTTTTGGAAAAAATAAATAGCAAACTCTGAGGCAGCTGCAGTTCAAGTTTGACCCGCTTCCAACTAAATCGGCAAAAATTTGTCTTATTCATGAGAGGTGGATCAAAACTTTTGACACCCAACCATTTTGTCATTTGTTCATTAAATATGTCCTAGTATTTTATAAAATTGATTTGGTCCAATTTTGCAACAAAAAAAGTTAATTTTGGGCACTCAGAAAATGGAAAAATGAATTTTTCGTCCAAAGAAAATGAAAACTTCCTTAGGCAACATTGTTTGTCATTCCAAGATGCACCCTTATGCACAATATAAGATCATTTGAACAAACTATGTCATGAATGTGTGCATAAGATTGAGCATTTGGCTTGAAAGCCATGCATCTTCACACTTGATAGCTCGTTTCTGAGAACACTTTTTTAAAATAATTGTCGTATTACAAGTTTATAATTTTTACTAGTAACTTGGCTACATATAATGACATAATGCGAAGGTTTTCCAATTTTTTGATATTTTTTGAATTTTTTATGCCCGTTTCAAAATGCGGTCAAAACGGCGAGAATAACTGTTCCTAGCTAGTTGTTGAATCTTGGACTTTTTTTGGTGTTTCTCTGATTAAATAGATACTTATGTACCTAGAAATAATTCTTGGAAAAAATAAAGAGCAAACTACAAGGTAGCTACAGTTCAAATTTGACCCGGTTCCAGCTGAATCGGCGGAAATTTGTCTTTTTCACGAGAGGTGGATCAAAACTTTTTACACCCAACCATTTGGTCAATTGTGGATTAAATATGTCCTATTATTTTAGAAAATTGATTTGGTATAATTTTGCAACAAATATATGGTAGGTCCTTCACAAAAAAACTCATTGTGGGAACTCGAAAAAATGGAAAATGAATTTTTCGTCCAAAGAAAATAAAAACTTCCTTAGGCAACATTGTTTGCCATTCCAAGATGCAACCTTGTGCACAATATGAGATCATTTGAACAAACTATGTCATGAATGTGGCCATAAGATTGATCATTTGGCTTGAAAGCCTTGAATCTTCACGCTTGATAGCTCGTTTCTGAGAACACTTTTTAAAATAATTGCCGTATTACAAGTTTATAAATTTTATGGTAACTTGGTCACATATAATGACATAATACGAAGGTTTTACAATTTTTTGATTTTTTTTTGAATTTTTATGCCCGTTTCAAATGCAGTCAAAACGGCGGGAATGACCGTTCCTAGCTAGTGGTTGAATCTTGGAATTTTTTTTGGTGTTTCTATGATTAAATAGATACTTATGTACCTAGAAATGATTTTTGGAAAAAATAAAGAGCAATCTACGAGGTAGCTACAGTTCAAATTTGACCCGCTTCCAACTAAATCAACGGAAATTTGTCTTTTTCACGAGAGGTGGATCAAAACTTTTTACACCCAACCATTTGGTCAATTGTGCATTAAATATGTCCTAGTATTTTAGAAAATTGATTTGGTACAATTTTGCAACAAATATATGGTAGGTCCTTCACAAAAAAACCTCTTTTCGGGCACTCGAAAAATGGAAAATGAATTTTCTGTGCAAAGAAAATGAAAACTCCCTTAGACAACATTGTTTGGAATTCCAAGATGCATCATTGTGCACAATATAAGATCATTTGAACAAACTATGCCATGAATGTGGCCATAAGATTGATCATTTGGCCATCTATGATATCTGTTAAGCCTTTGGGTCAGTTAGTTTTTTCTAGTACATCTACCATGAATTCAACTTTGATGCTAGGCTAGACGTCTTTGGTACAATCTGTAGTGCCATGTCTCTTTATATTTGTAAGTTGAATCCAGCAGTAACATGTGAGTAACATTTGCACTAGTGTATGCATTTAGCTATTAAGTGCATATTTGCTACAGCAGACAACAGAGCAGAGTAGATGTATCATCATTAGTTTTTTGTTGTTGATTTACTAGTAAGTTACAATCCCGTGACAATTGTTTTGGTTGCGGATAGCTTGTGCAATATGTTCTGAAGGGTGTTCTTCCAATATGATAGCATTCTGCAGCCTGTGCTCATTTTTATTGCCTGTTTTCCTTGTGATTTATTCGTCTGATTTCTGATATGTTCTGAAGTGTATTCTTCCAATATGATAATATATTCTGAGGGGTATTCTTAGGCTCCTTATTTTCTTTTTCTGATGTCTTGCTTTTGGGGCAGCATTGTACATCATTCTCCTCCTTTATTTATTCTGTGATCTGCCAGTTTGCGTCGTCCATCACTTTTGTCCAAGTGCTCTTCATCTTGTGTGTCATCTACAAGGCAATCAAGTTAATTAGATGTTGCTCTTTTCATATTCTGCTTCATACATACATGCATATGTGATTGCTCCCTGCCTTCCTACCTGCTACATCATCGCTAGCATAAATCAATGAGAAGAAAGAAATCTACCTATTTTTATCTGCAGCCTTTAATGAATTCAATGAATTTGCAGCCTTTACTGAATTCAGTGTATGACTGATGAGAATTATGGTACTACTTGTTGTTTGCATCCTATACTTTGCTTGTGAACGATGCTATGTTGTTCTGTAGACTCTCATATATTTTTGTGTTGTGTTTGCTGAATAGATTGAATATCTTTGCCACACATTGTAGCTTGTAGCTTTGCAAACTAACCTTCTCTAGTTCTCTTCCTTTTCTACATACCGCCCATGGCGTGGACGACGACGATAGCGGGAGGACGCCAGTTCTGGTCGGGAACATGGCCTTATCCTGATCGAGGAGGAGGGACACACCTAGGCACCGGACCTATCCAGCAACAAGGGGTCTGCTCCACTTCTTCCAAGGCAACCAAGTTGCCCTTCCTGAGCTCGACGAGTCCATCCTGGCCATTACCACGCACCGCTCCCAGTAGGTAGCACCTCCCTCTCCCTCTGTTCACTCATGTGCTGCTAATCTCCCTGCACAGGCTGTGCTATCATAATTTCTATAATGGTCGCTGAAGACTATTAGAGCATTGTCCCAAGTGAGGAAAGGATGATGAACACTATGATTCCCCCACAAGTCGGGATGAGACTTTGGACTTTAAATAAAAAAAGAGGCCAAAGAGCCCACCAAAAAAAGAGAAAGGCCAAATAAAAAAAAGAGAAAGGCGAAATAAAAAAATAAAAAAATGAGAGAAGAAGAGAGAAGGGACAATGCTACTATCTCTTTTCCACACTAGTGCTTCGAAATAACACCATGATCTTCATGATAGAGAGTCTCTTGTGCTGTCACTTTCATACACTAGTGGGAATTTTTCATTATAGAACTTGGCTTGTATATTCCAATGATAGGCTTCCTCAAAATGCCCTAGGTCTTCGTGAGCAAGCAAGTTGGATGCACACCCACTTAGTTTCTTTTGTTGAGCTTTCATACATTTATAGCTCTAGTGCATCCGTTGCATGGCAATCCCTACTCACTCACATTGATATCTATTGATGGGCATCTCCATAGCCCGTTGATACGCCTAGTTGATGTGAGACTATATTCTCCCCTTTTTGTCCTCACAACCACCACCATATACCACCATAGTGCTATGTCCATGGCTTGCGCTCATGTATTGCGTAAGAGTTGAAAAAGCTTAAGCGCTGTCGGTGTACTAGAGTAGGGGTACCCTAGTATCCCGAACTTGTGCACGGGCAGTTGCAGCACCCCGCGGCAAGGCTTGCCGGGCGACCGCCAAGGTCCTCCGTGGTTCCTTTGGAGCCATTCAAGAACAAAGTATTCAAGCCAAGGAGACAAAGCCCCGGCAAGAGGAGCTTGCCGGGAAGGCCAACGAAGGCATCTCAAAGAACTTGCCACGACGCGCCACGCGTCCCGGCGAGGCCCGATGAGCGACAAGCTTCCGGACGCGACAAGACAACGACCGCGTCAAGGCGCTTGCCGCGGCAAGCTACCACTCTGTACCCGCGCTCCAGCACATCCACCAACGTGTCGCCCTGGGGCCTTTCTTGGCGCGCGTGGCAAGAGGCTATGCAGCCAGCGATGCGAGATGGCAAGCGACGCTGACAAGATTGCCATCGTGGCGAGCGGTGGCGTCCCTGACGGTCCCTTTTTGCACTGTTTGGGCGATGCAGACGGGCATTTAATGCCTTTGTCCCCTGCCGTCAGGGTTAGGTAGGATACATTGTATAGGTAGTTGTACCAACCGCAATTCCTTTTCCATTTTTACCCTTGTCTAGGTTGCCACCTATCGGTGACCCTTTAGCTTATAAAAGGAGGCCCATGCGCAACGTAGAGGAGGTTCGGATCGGTCCAAAGGCAGAAAAACACTCACGCTCGGTCTCGTTAGCAGCTAGAGTGTACTGTAGCACTCAGCGCTCCCGAGCAAGAACTCAATACACTCAGACATGCAACAGTAGGAGTGCTATCTCTCCGGAGAGCTCCGAAGCTGGGTAAACTGCTCGTGTGCTTCGCCTCGATCCGCTCTTCGTGTGATCTCCGCCCCCCGCCGAACCGAAAGGGGCTCGGTCCGCCGGTCCCGTAGGTGTTTGTGGATCAGTTTCCCCGACATCTTTGGCACGCCAGGTAGGGGGGCGTCGAGGTTGTGTGAATCTGATCCGACGTTCACACGAGCTAGATCTTCATCTTCTTCATCGACATGCCACCGAAGAAGAAGGCTTCGGGGGCAACTGTTCCGTCCACGTCGATCCCACCACCACTGGAGCAAACGGGTGGTGGGGTAGACGCCGGCGGAAGGACGGGCGTCGACGAGGGAGCTCACAGTGCTGCCATGTCAAAGGACAAGGCTGCGCAGACCTCGGCGTCCGTACATGCACCGCGCCCATCTCAGGAGGCGCAGGACCGACAGCGTCATGGTATTCGCAGTACCATACGTTTGTTAGACCAAGATCGAGCTGCTGGATCTCGGGGTGCTCAAGACCAACATGCACGCCAACATGCTGGCACGAGCGAGACACGGTCGCTTGGACGGGATACTGCTCCTTCTAACATAGTTAGAAGTCCGAGCATATCCCGCTCCTCGCACCGCTCGCCACTGCCGCCCACCACTCGAGCAGAAGCTTTGGAGCGAGCTCAACTGCTCCTAGATTACCCTCCAACGGCAGACAAGATCAATGAATGGAGGGCCACCATTCAGAGTCTCATCGGCTTCGCAAACGGCGACACTCCGCGGCAGCCGAGTACATCGCTGTCGCGGCAGGACCGCCAGGCACGAGCCGATGGCGACGAAACCGGTGGGGGTGCAACCACCATGCACTCTCCACCCCGAAGGCCAAGATCGCCGACTCGCCGGATCCACCTCGACAGCGACTCCACCGCGTCATCAGATCCACGAGCTCGTCGCGATCAGCGCCAAGTTCGTCACGAACGACAGCAAGAAGACGCTCGTACTCGCATCGAGCGCCGAAGAGAAGCGCGGCGTCAATCAGACCAGCGCGCTGGGCCCTCTGTCGACATGCATGCGCCAGGGGAACCAGGCAACTTGCCATACGCGGTAGGTTGCCCTGCGTTCACTCGTGAGCTGCGGCAAGTCCAGTGGCCCAGCACGAAGAATTTCAAGCCAGACGTACCAGAGAAGTACGACGGTAAGTTGCATCCGTCGGAGTTCCTCGGCATCTACACCATTGCGGTGCAAGCTACCGGGGGGCGGGACGACAAGATCCTTGCCAACTACTTCCCGCTGGTGCTCAAGCCCAATGTCAGATCCCGGCTCATGCACTTGCCGGACAAATCCATATCCTCCTGGGCAGACCTATGCCATCAGTTTGTCGGTGCCTTTACAGGCGGCCACAAGCCTCACGGCCAAGAGAGCGATCTTCATCTGCTCGCCCAGAAGGAAGGAGAGCGCATGCGCAAGTACATTCAGAGATTCAGCCGCGTACAGCACAACATCCCAGATGTCCACCCTGCCGCGGTAATCAGCGCGTTCCACCAGAATGTGCGAAACCGTAGGATGCGGGAGGAGATGGCGATGTGCAAGATCAGAGACATCAGTGAGCTATATGCCCTGGCCAACAAGTGTGCATGTGCTGAGGAAGGGAGGAAACTCCCCGGGGAGAATACAGGAGCAGGAGGATCTGATAGTGAAGATACTGCCCCGGCAAAGAAAATCCGGCGGCGGAACAACAGGAAGAAGAAAGGCAAAGAGGTGCTAGTCGTTGAGCAGTCCGGCAAGAAAGCCAAAGCTTGTAGCTCCGGCAAGGAGATTGCCGTAGGCACCAACCACCAGGCTGTGGCGGTCGCCGACAAGCAGGACGGCACCAACAGGCAGTACTGCAAGATCCACCGCACCAAGGGCCATGACCTCCAGAGCTGCAAGAAGGTTGAGCAGCTTGTCGAGCAGCAGAAGGCTGAATACGAGCGGCGCGACAAGGAGAAGGGCCAGAAAGGTGCTGGAGGAGCCGACAAGGCCAAGCAGCGGCAAGGAGACAGACCTCCCCGCGGCCGCGACAAGGATGAAGATGACGACGACGATGAAGATATGGATGATGACGAGACCGATGAGCAGGAGTTCCAGAAAGCCACAGAAGTCCTGTGCGTTGATGGCGGTGCTTCTCTGCATACTTCACACCGCCAACTCAAGCAGTGGGTGCGGGAAGTCAATGCGGCAGAACCACCCGTCGAGTCACGCAAGCCTCTGAAATGGTCCAGCACGCCTATCATCTTTGATATTGAGGACCACCCTGATCGCATAACTGCGGTCGGGTGCTTGCCGATGTTGGTTTCACCAACTATCCGCAACCTCAAGGTCACTAAGATGCTAGTTGACGGCGGGGCCGGCTTGAACCTAATCTCCTCCGCGGTACTCCAGAAACTCCAGATCCCTGATAGCGAGCTCGAAGAGACCGGCGCATTCCAAGGAATCAATCCGGGAAGGAGCAAGCCGAAGGGAAAGATCACGTTGCCGGTGACATTTGGCAGTGAGTTGAACTTCAGGACGGAGAGGCTCACTTTTGACGTTGCTGACTTTCCATTGCCTTACAATGGGATACTCGGCCGTCCAGCACTCGCCAAATTCATGGCAGCCTCTCACTATGCATACAACATGCTGAAGATGCCAGGCCCGATAAGTGTCATCTCTGTCCCTGGCGACAAGAAGGATGCTCTTATCTGCGCCGACAAGATCTACTGGAAGCAGCAGCCGCAACAGATCGCAAGTCACTTGCCGTTGAAGCTCCCGGGGCGAAGAAGAAGGCCAAGTCCGGCAAGAGTTCTGATGCCCACTCCGACAAGCGCACCTCTTCGGAGTGTTGTGCTACCGTCGAGGACGCACCATCAAGCTCCACCGGCAAGTGTAAGAAGACAATGGTAGATCCACCAGAGACCAAGAAGGTGTCCGCTAAGGAGGACGGCACTGGTGGTACCTTCACCATCAGTGCCACTCTCGACCCTAAATAGGAAAGCGCACTTGTTGCTTTCCTGCGAGCGAATGTCGACGTGTTCGCATGGCAACCGTCTGACATCCCCGGTGTCCCAGGAAAGTAATCGAGCACCATCTTGCCGTCTGTCCTCATGCGCGGCCCGTCAAGAAGAAAGTCAGAAAACAGGCAGTGGAGCACCAAGAATTCATCCCTGAAGAAATCAAGAAGTTGGAAGCAGCATGCCTTGTCAGAGGAGTGCTCCATCCTACGTGGTTGGCCAATCCTGTAGTCGTGCGCAAGGCAAACGGGAAATGGAGGCTTTGTATCGACTATACCGATGTCAATAAAGCTTGTCCCAAAGACCCATTTCCCTTGCCGCGCATTGACCAGATTGTTGACTCCACGGCCGGATGTGACTTGCTTTCATTTCTTGACGCATACTCAGGATACCATCAGATCTTCATGGCAGAAGAGGATGAGGAGAAGACCGCATTCATCACCCCATGTGGCACATACTGTTTCGTACGGATGCCTTTTGGTTTAAAGAATGCTGGTTCAACATTTGCAAGGGTAGTCCATGATGCTTTTGAGCCACAAATACATAGAAATGTGGAAGCCTACATGGATGACATAGTGGTCAAGAGCAAGGACAAGGCAACTCTGATCCAAGATTTAGACGAAACCTTTACAAATCTGCGCAAGATCAACCCCAAGCTTAACCCCGAGAAGTGTGTGTTTGGAGTCCCCTCCGGCAAGCTTCTCGGGTTCTTCGTGTCTCAGCGCGGAATTGAAGCCAATCCCGACAAGATCAAGGCCATTGAGCAGATTGAAGCACCAAAGCGCCTCAAGGATGTACGAAGACTTGCCGGTTGCGTGGCTGCTCTCAGCAGGTTTATGTCTAGGTCTGCTGAGCGCGCCCTGCCATTTTTCAAAATATTGAAAAAGGCAGGTCCAATGAAATGGACTCCGGAAGCGGAGGTTGTGCTGCAGGACTTGAAGAGATACTTGTCCTCCACTCCAACACTTGTCGCACCTAAGCCACAAGAGAAGTTGCTGCTATATATAGCGGCAACCAATCAAGTGGTTAGTGCTGCGTTAGTAGCAGAGAGGGAGGCGGATGATGAGCCAGCAACCACGGCAGATGCATCTAGCGACAAGCAGGGGACTTCACCGGCAAGCTCTGGTCCCGACAAAGATGGATCTGCGCAGGCGCGTGAGGAGATGCAGAAGAGAATGGTGCAGCGCCCAGTTTACTTTGTCAGTTCCCTTCTGCAAGGGGCTAGGTCAAGGTACTCTGGTGTGCAGAAATTGCTTTTCGGTCTTCTCATGGCCTCGAGAAAGCTGCGCCATTACTTCCAAGCACATGAGATCAAAGTCGTCACTCGTTTTCCGCTGAAAAGGATACTGCAAAATCCAGAAGCAACAGGCAGGATTGTCGAGTGGGCACTGGAACTGTCAAGCTTTGGCCTCAAGTTTGAGAGCACTTCAACTATCCAAAGCAAAGCAATGGCAGAGTTCATAGCAGAGTGGATGCCAACTCAAGATGAAGAAATTCTAGAAACGAGCATCCCCGTCAAGGAAGCAAGCAAAGAGTGGCTGATGTACTTTGATGGTGCCTTCTCGCTGCAAGGCGCCGGTGCGGGCGTGCTACTTGTTGCACCCACCGGAGAGCACCTCAAGTACATAGTCCAGATGCACTTTCCCAAGGAGCAAGCAACGAACAATACCGCAGAGTATGAAGGTTTGCTTGCCGGTCTGAGGATCGCAACAGACCTTGGGATCAAGAAGCTCATTGTCAGGGGTGACTCACAGCTTGTCGTCCGCCAAGTGAACAAAAATTATCAGAGTCCGTTGATGGAAGCTTACGTTGATGAAGTGAGAAAGCTAGAAGAGCACTTTGACGGCCTACAGATGGAACATGTTCCAAGAGCTCAGAACGACATTGCTGATGGCTTGTCGAAGTGCGTCGCACTTAAGTTACCTGTGGAACCAGGGATCTTTGTGCTCAAGCTGACTCAACCGTCTGTAACGCCATCAACTGGACAGAGCAAGAAGAGGAAGTTGATTTCTGGTGGCTATTTTCCGGCAGAGCTCCCCGAAGCCACCGCCAAGAAGGTCCTCAAGATCAACACCAAGGATGCTGAGGAGCAGTCTGCTCCGGCAAGCCCTAGGGTTTGTTCCGTTCAAGCAGACGCTCCCGACAAGTTTTGCTCCGGCAAGCTTGCCGGGGAACGTCAAGCTCCGGCCGAGCCGCAGGTTCTCGCCGTAGAAGCGGATGTTCCCGCAGCAGCAGATGTGCCTTTAGTCCTTGTTGTCGAGCCGCAAGCTCCAGCATGGGCACATCAGATTGTCCATTTCCTTCAGACAGGAGAACTTCCCGAAGAGCAAGAAGAAGCGAAAAGAGTAGCCCGGCAGTCAAGTATGTACCAGTTTGTCGACAACACTCTGTACAGAAGAAGACTCAACGGCGTGAAATTGAAGTGTATTCACCGGGAAGACGGACAAAAGCTGTTGGCAGAGATACATGGAGGCATATGTGGTCACCACATTGGCGCAAGAGCACTTGCCAGTAAAGTGTTCCGACAAGGTTTCTTTTGGCCGACAGCCCTCCAGGATGCAGCTGCACAAGTAACCAAGTGTGCAGCATGCCAGTTCCATTCCAAACAGCTACACCAGCCAGCTCAAGCTCTCCAGACGATCCCTTTATCCTGGCCATTTTTGGTCTGGGGGCTCGACATCCTCAGTCCCTTTCCCCAAGTTGTCGGGGGCTTTGAATACTTGTACGTTGCAATCGACAAGTTCACAAAGTGGCCGGAAGTGGAAGCAGTGAGGAAGGTGACAGCACAGTCAGCAGTCAAGTTCTTCAGGTCGATTGTTTGCCGTTTCGGGATCCCTAACAGGATCATCACCGACAACGGCACGCAATTCACGAGCCGCACCTTCATGCAGTACGTCCAAGATCTTGGCGCCAAGGTCTGCTTCGCTTCTGTTGCTCATCCGAGAAGTAACGGTCAAGCGGAGAGGGCGAATGCTGAAGTGCTGCGTGGGCTCAAGACCAGGACTTTCGATAGGCTGCGCAAGTGCGGAAAGAACTGGATTAAGGAGCTGCCGGTGGTTCTTTGGTCGATCAGGACGACGCCAAATCGAGCCACCGGCCAGACACCTTTCGCTCTAGTCTATGGAGCAGAGGCAGTTCTCCCCACGGAACTCGTATACGGGTTACCTCGAGTGCTCGCTTATGATGAGCTTGAGCAAGAGCAGCTGCGACAAGATGACGCGCTGCTCCTTGAGGAGGACCGTCTTCAGGCTGCTGTACGAGCTGCTCGATACCAGCAAGCTTTGTGCCGCTACCATAGCCGCAAAGTTAATGCGAGAAGTTTCGAGGAAGGCGACCTTGTTCTTCGGCGCGTTCAGTCCGCCAAGAATTCCAACAAGTTGACGCCAAAGTGGGAAGGCCCTTACCGGGTGAAACGAGTCACTAGGCCTGGCGCTGTCCGCCTTGAGACCGAAGATGGCGTTTCGTTGAGCAACTCCTGGAATATTGAACATCTTCGTAAGTTTTACCCATAGGGCGCGGTTGCCGGAACCTGTTCCGGCAACCAACTTTTGTACAAGTCTTGCCAATGTTGCATGTAATCCTTTGTACAAAGCCGGGCGCAGACCCCATGCATAAGTAAAGTTCATGTGCTCCGGACATCTTGTCAATTTCATGCTATCTACTTTCTTTTTTGCATGTGTTATCTGACACTTTGTGCAGCACCTACCCCCAATAAGCAATAACGAGCTGTAAGGCTCCATATCTTTATTTTCTCTTCTTTCTCTTTCTCAAAGAAAGGAAAGTTCCCTCGCCCACAAGTTTGCCGGGGGGAAAGGTGAAGATAATGGTGTGGACCAAGCGTCGCTCGAGGAAGTTTCGCCTTACCGGGAAGCAAACGACAGAAAAGCTAAGTTGCTAAAGTTTGAGCAATCAGTTTTAAATTTTTAAGTTATCTTCCTCGAACGACCGTGCTTTGTATGGAAAACCTGTGCGCAGAGGAACCAACTCATAGCTAGTTGCGCCCTTACTTTGTTTCGAGTCCGCTCAACAACTTAAGTGAGCTGCGACTAGTTGCGACAAGGTTTCTTGTCGGTAGCGGCACCACCAGCAGGCTGCTGACGTCCCACACTCAGCGCTCGCGGCTAAGGAGCCTGCATCGACAAGTTCCCTAAAAGCGTAGGGCAAAACATACAAAGGAAGGAATCAAGTAAAGGAAATAACACAGCAATCTCTACCCAAAATAGAGTTATATTACAAGATAGCTTGTCGTAGCTCTAACAGATTGTTCTCATAACATGGCCAGCAGCGACAAGAAAAAGAGAAAACGGGCGGCCTAATCTACGCGATCGCCCTCAACCCTCTTGATCCCGCTCACCTTGTCCACAATGGGTGCGACAAGGGTCTTGAGCGCTTCTAGATCAACATCCGGCGGCAAGGACCTGAGGACGTTGGTGAGGTTGAGGCCTAGGTTGCGGAAGGCCACCTTCACCAGCACCTTCTGAAGAGCCCCCGCGCAGATCTTGCGCGACTCGTCGGCCAGCTGCTTTGGGATCTTCTCCTGGAGCCGCTGGAGGGCCGTCGCCACGCCTTTGAAGAACAAGCTGAGCTTGGCGCTGGGTTGGAGGTGCTCATCGGAGGAATATCCAAAATCCTCCATCCCCAGCTGCGCTAACTCCCTGTCGATGGCTGCGGCAGCATCCACGAGACCCTCGGTCCAGTGCTCCACAGTCTCCCTAAAAGCATTCTGGGCGGCAGCAACATTTGCCAGCAGCACCTCGTCGGCCTTGATCTTCTCCTTCAAGGCCACCTCCTGCTCCCTGGCGCCGTCCAGCGTCTGAGTCAAAGTAACCAGCTTCAACTCAAGATTTGCGTTGGAGTCCTTGACGGCGCTAAGCTCTTTGCTCCTCTCAGCAAGACGACCCTGCAGCTCGCCATGAGCGGCGGCGTCCTTCTCACGCTCACACTTGAGTGCAGCAAGCTCCTCACCGCTCGCCTTGAGATCGGCCTCCAGCTGCGCCATCTTCGTCTCCAGCTCCTTCTTGGCGGCCTCGGCAGCTGCGGCAGCATCCTATGCTTCCTTGAGAGCCCCGCCAATTGCTTGCTCGCGCGCGGCTAGCTCCTCCTCGTGGCTGTCAAGGTTGACCTTGCGCTGCGCCAACTCTCCTTCCTGCGCAGATAGCTTCTCGGCAGCAAGCCGCTGCTGCTCTTCAACCTCAGCCTTCTCGAGGAGGAAGGCTTTCCGCTCCTCGGCGACTTGCTCTCGCTCCTCTGCCAGGGATCGGAGAGCTTCCTGCCTGAGACCCCGGAGCTCCTCCGCGCGCTTCTCGATGTCCACTCCTGCCTTCCCGACAAGTGCTTCTCGGGATTCCAGCTTGGCCTGTCGGGCACGGTAAAGCGACAACAGCTTCCGTAGCAGCCGCTCCTCCTCAGGCTCGTCGCTGCTGCTGCTTCGCGCGTCGACCAGCGTCAGCCCAGCGGAGGCGAGCACCTCTCTGTCCAAGACCTCTCCTTCGACCGGCGCCCTGGAGCTTGACGCCCAGGGGAGCTTGACGCCCAGGGGAGCTTGATGAAGATGCCATCGCCGGCCTTCAAATAGGCGCCAGGCTGGGGCTCTTCGGAGCCTGGCGCTGCAGCAGCAGCGGAGGGATCGGCGGTCAGTGTAGCGCCTGACGCTCCTGCGGTCTCGGGGCCGTCAGTGCAACTGCCGGACCCCTCGCCAGCTTCTGCAGCGGCAGCTTTGGCGGCCTCTTCGCCAGCGGGATCATCAGCGTCGGCCTCCTCTTCGGTGGCAACGGCGTCGTTGTTGTTGCCGCGCGCGTTCTCCTCACCGGCGGCCTCGGTTTCCGTCGGCTCCGTGGCAGATGGATCTGGCGACCGGAAAAGGGAGAGAAGTCAAGCGAATATTCAAGCAGAAAATCAGAAGAAGAAGAACCACAGGGAAGCTTTCAGGCAAGAGGATTACCTGTACTAGGATCTACAGCCGCGGTCTCCGCCACCGAGGGGTCGCTGGTGCTGTCCCTTGCCGGAGAACTGTCCCTTGCCGGAGAATTCTCCCTTGCCGGAGAAGGCTCCCTTGCCGGAGAATTCTCCCTTGTTGGAGAACGCTCCCTTGCCGGAGAATTCTCCCTTGCCGGAGAACACTCCCTTGCCGGGGAATCCTCCCTTGGTAGTGTAGTCGAAGCAGATGGCATTTCGGGAGCGGCTTCCGGGCACTCCTGGTGAGGCTGCTCTGCTCCTACACAAACCAACAGTCAGATATCAGCAAAGAAAGAGCACCCATGCGCGCCTATCAGCAGGAAGTAAACTATATACTTATGCTGGGGGCTGCGCTGGGGGTTGCTTTGGGGAAAAGTTGCCGGGTCCGGCAAGGTGGTCTCAGACACATCCCCTGCTGTCGCGGTGGGTTCGTCCTCAATGACAATCACCGGGCCCTTGGCTCTCTTCGCCGCTCTCTGGGCCAGCGTCCTGAAAAGGAATAGGTTCGGAGTAAAGCAAATCAGATACAAGACGAAACAGCAAGAATTGAAGAATTACAAGTAGAGCAAGGGATCTTACTCTTCTTCTTCCTTGTCGGAGCTGAGCGCGGAGAGATCGAAGTCCGGCTCGCCTCCGGTGCGATGAGGCAGAGGAGTAGGTTCCCTTGTCCGCTTGGCAGGAGCAGTAGCGGTGGACCGGGAAGACCCCGCTCCAGTTGCCGCAGCGGCGTGAGGCGCTCCCGCGGCAAGAGTGCTTGCCGCGATAGAGTGTGTCGCGCGGTGCGGCGGCTGTTGACCCGTCTGCCGCCCCGCTACGTCCACGGCCTTGCGGAGACACCTCCTTGGTGGAGATGGGGGCTCCGCTTGCAGCGAGCTGCTTGAAGGTGAGAAGGAGGAGGAGTCGATCTGCAACAAGTCGCTCGCGCCCTCGGCGGGCTCGCTCGACTCAGATCCAGGCCCGACAAGCTCTTCCTTGCCGGCAAGCTCCTCTCGCTCGGCAAGGCTTGCCGCCTCTGCTGCCTCTGCCTCCTCCACGGTGAATCCAAACTCGCCCGCGGCAGTGGCTGTCGCCGCCTCTTCCAGCCTAGTGGCGCTGCGCTGCATCTCCGCATCGGTGGTGTCGCGAGTAAGGCTCTTCTGTTCATCGGGGTGGACCGGCACTTCTACCAAGCCGTCAAAGAACTCCTGCACGACGTCGTCCGCAGGCTCTTACCAAGTTGGAACAATTCCATGCGAATCACACAGCGGCATCATTGCACGGATGCGGTCGAGCGAGGAGTTGTTGCACAGCGGAACGACACCCCTCGGCAACATGAATGGATGTTGAGGATCGCGCTTGAATAGTTCCAGGAGCATCGCGTCCAGTTCCAGGACGGTGAAGTTGAAGTTGAGGCCCGGGCACAGCCTCATGATATCCGCCGCATTCTGGAACTCCCAGGCGGGTCTCCTCCTCTCCTGCAGGGGGGCGATGCGACGGCGAAGAAAATCTGCGCCAACGGCGCCTACGGTGAGCCCGGCAAGCCTGAGGCGTAAGATCCGGGTGACGGCAATCTTCAGCCTATCGTCTTCCGGGGCCACGTTGCTCCAATCGTTGCCGCGCACTATTGGGGCTTGGCGCCGGGCGGTAAATGGCTGCGGGTTCTCCTCGACAATCCAGCACCAATCTGCTCTCCATTCCTCCCACTTGCTGCGGAGCTCTCCCTCCAGATAAGCTTCCTTCTTGCCGACTCTCGAGATCCAGGTGATTCCGCCGGATGAAGGCTCTCCTCTCTCGACTCGGGGCATAAAGAAGTTGCGAAAAAGAGCTACGTCTGGACGGACTCCGACAAAGTTTTCACAGAGATGTGCGAAAACTGCCATGGTCAGAACGGCGTTGGTGGTGAAGTCAAGGAGGCGGAACCCGTAGGTGTTCATGATGTCACAGAAGAATTCAGAGAAGGGCGGGCAGAGCCCGCAGTAGAAGAACAACGCGAAGAAGGGGTATCCGTTCGGAGCCAGTTCCGAAGCGGCAGCTGAGAGTACCTTCGTGCGCGGATGCGCTCGCGTCTCCGTCGACCAAAAGAGGTAGTAGTACTCCCTCAGCTCCTTCGCGGCGAGCTG
>NC_041393.1:432711344-432795513 GCF_002162155.2 Triticum dicoccoides | reverse complement strand
GAGATTGCCCGCTCCTTTCACAGCGCCGCGAGCCGCTGCGCCTCGGCTGACTTCACGCCCTTCCCCTAGTCGGCTTTCGGAGCCATGGCGGAGGTGGTGGGGGAGATCGACGGTGTTGGTGGTGCCGGTGGCGATGGGGGGTGGAGCGCTGCTCTCTTTCAGCTTCGAGAAGAAGGGGGAGCGGCGGAGATTTTTGAGATTGGAGTAGCAACCGGCGAGGTGGGCGAACTGCACCTGTTTCCCCTGCTTATAAAGAGGGAGGGGGCGGACGTTCCGTCCTTCCGAATAAAGAAACCACCCATGATCTCTCCCACGATGCCGCATTCAACGCGTGCCGTTCGGGGAGGGCGCGGTGGATACAGAGTGAGATACGGCGTAACCCAGGCCGCGCGTGCCCGTGCCCTGTTTTGGGCCTGGCCCAACAGCGCTCGGCACCGTGTGTGGCCCAGGCCCGGGGGCTCCTATCGTTGTACTAGAGTAGGGGTACCCTAGTATCCCGAACTTGTGCACGGGCAGTTGCAGCACCCCACGGCAAGGCTTGCCGGGTGACCGCCAAGGTCCTCCGTGGTTCCTTTGGAGCCATTCAAGAACAAAGTATTCAAGCCAAGGAGACAAAGCCCCGGCAAGAGGAGCTTGCCGGGAAGGCCAACCAAGGCATCTCAAAGAACTTGCCGAGACGCGCCACGCGTCCCGGCGAGGCCCGGTGAGCGACAAGCTTCCGGATGCGACAAGACAACGACCGCGTCAAGGCGCTTGCCGCGGCAAGCTACCACTCTGTACCCGCGCTCCAGCATATCCACCAACGTGTCGCCCTGGGGCCTTTCCAGGCGCGCGTGGCAAGAGGCTGTGCAGCCAGCGATGCGAGGTGGCAAGCGACGCTGACAAGATTGCCATCGTGGCGAGCGGTGGCGTCCCTGACGGTCCCTTTTTGCACTGTTTGGGCGACGCAGATGGGCATTTAATGCCTTTGTCCCCTGCCGTCAGGGTTAGGTAGGATACACTGTACAGGTAGTTGTACCAACCGCAATTCCTTTTCCGTTTTTACCCTTGTCTACGTTGCCACATGTCGGTGACCCCTTTAGCTTATAAAAGGAGGCCCATGCGCAACGTAGAGGAGGTTCGGTTCGGTCCGAAGGCAGAAAAACACTCACGCTCGGTCTCGTTAGCAGCTAGAGTGTACTGTAGCACTCAGCGCTCCCGAGCAAGAACTCAATACACTCAGACATGCAGCAGTAGGAGTGTTATCTCTCCGGAGAGCTCCGAAGCTGGGTAAACTGCTCGTGTGCTTCGCCTTGATCCGCTCTTCGTGCGATCTCCGCCCCCCGCCGAACCGAAAGGGGCTCGGTCCGCCGGTCCCATAGGTGTTCGTGGATCAGTTTCCCCGACAAGCGCGTTAAAAAGTATGAACCAATTGCTCGGCTCGTCATCGGGGTTATGCATGATGGGAGTATTTTGTGTAATGAAAATGAAGCATGGCCTAACTATATGATTTTGTAGGGATAAGCTTTCTTTGGCTATGCTATTTTGATAGGACATGATTATTTGTTAGTATGCTTCGAGTTATTACTATTTTATGTTTTATAAGCTTTTATCTTGAATCATTTGGATCTGAACAATCATGCCACAATAATGAAAATTACATTGAGAATTATGCTAGGTAGCATTCCACATCAAAAATTCTGTTTTTATCATTTACCTACTTGAGGACGAGCAGGAATTAAGCTTGGGGATGCTTGATATGTCTCCAACGTATCTATAATTTTTGATTGTTCCATGCTATTATATTACCCGTTTTGGATGTTTATGGGATTTACTTTACACTTTTATATCATTTTTGGGACTAACCTACTAACCGGAGGCCCAACCCGTATTGTTATTTTTTTGCCTACTTCGGTGTTTCGAAGAAAAGGTATACCAAACAGAGTCCAAACGGAATGAAACCTTCGGGAGTGATCTTTTTGGAACAAACGTGATCCAGAGGACTTGGAGTGCAAGTCAAGAAGCAATTGAGGAAGCCACGAGGGTGGAGGCCCCCCCCTACTGGGCGCGCCCCCTATCTCGTGGGCCCCTCAGGCATCCACCGACCTACTTCTTCCTCCTATATATACCCACGTACCCCAAGAACATCAGGGGCGACCACAAAAATCTATTTCCACCATCGTAACCTTCTATATCCACGAGATCCCATCTTGGAGCCTTCGTCGGCGCTCCGCCAGAGGGGGAATCAACCACAGAGGGCTTCTACATCAACACCATAGCCTCTCCGATGAGTTGTGAGTAGTTTACCACAGACCTTCAGGTCCATAGTTATTAGCTAGATGGCTTCTTCTCTCTCTTTGGATCTCAATACCATGTTCTCCTTCATATTCTTGGAGATCTATTCGATGTAACTCTTTTTGCGGTGTGTTTGTCGAGATCCGATGAATTGTGGGTTTATGATCAAGTTTATCTATGAGAAATATTTGAACCTTCTCTGAATCCTTTTATGTGTGATTAAGTTATCTTTGCAAGTCCCTTCGAATTATCAGTTTGGTTTGGCCTACTAGATTGATCTTTCTTGCAATGGGAGAAGTGCGTAGCTTTGGGTTCAATCTTGCGGTGTCCTTTCCCAGTGACAACAGGGGCAGCAAGGCACGTATTGTATTGTTGCCATCGAGGATAAAAAGATGGGGTTTATATCATATTGCATGAGTTTATCCCTCTACATCATGTCATCTTTCTTAATGCGTTACTCTGTTCTTTATGAACTTAATACTCTAGATGCATGCTGGATAGCGCTCGATGTGTGGAGTAATAGTAGTAGATGCAGGCAGGAGTCGGTCTAGTTGTCACGGACGTGATGCCTATATACATGATCATGCCTAGATAATTTCATAATTATTCGCTTTTCTATCAATTGCTCGACAGTAATTTGTTCACCCACCGTAATACTTATGCTATCTTGAGAGAAGCCCCTAGTGAAACCTATGGCCCCCGGGTCTATCTTTTATCATATAAGCTTTCAATCTACTTTTATTTGCATCGTTACTTTTCCAATCTATATTATAAAAAACCAAAAATATATTTATCTTATCATATTATCTCTATCGGATCTCACTTTCGCAAGTGGCTGTGAAGGGATTGACAACCCCTTTATTGCGTTGGTTGTGAGTTCTTGTTTGTTTGTGTAGGTGTGTGGGACTTTTGAGGAGCCTCCTACTGGATTGATACCTTGGTTCTCAAAAACTGAGGGAAATACTTACGCTACTATTGCTGCATCACCCTTTCCTCTTCATGGAAAACCAACGCAAGCTCAAGACATAGCAAGAAGGATTTCTAGCGTCGTTGCCCGGGAGGTCTTTGCTCAAGTCAAGGCATACGAAGTACCCATCACAAACTCATCTCCCTCGCATTTACATTATTTGCCATTTGCCTCTCATTTTCCTCTCCCCCACTTCACCCTTGTCGTTTTATTCGCCCTCTCTTTCCCAATCTCCTCTCTCTTTTCTGTTTGCCTTCTCGTTGCCATGACCGAATTAAAAAGAACTGAGGGTCCTTTCTAGGGTTCTAATACCTTTGATAATCCCTCTATCCTCTCTAAGCTCATAAATAATGATGCCATGGAAAGTCCTACCGGTGTTACCAATGAGAGCTTGAATAATTGTGATGAAGATGACTACGGAATCTTTCGTTATTTACTTGATGAGTCTTTAAAATATGCTTGGGATAGGTTATTAAGGATTCGGGCTAGCTATGTACCACAATATCAAATCGAGGATTCGGGCTAGCTATGTACCACAATATCAAATTGAGGTTTACTTAAAAAGTTTCTATGTTGGCTTACCCGCTTCTTTCAAGCAAGTTATAGATCTATTTTTGAAGAAGGTTTTCTTGAAGGGGATGCTATAGATACCTATGAAAGAATGAAAACTATATTTGGGCACCCCATGAATGACAAGGTTGAATCTACCACCCTATTATGCTTTTATCAAAACGAAATTATCAAAGAGATGAAGGCTAGTTTAGATGCAAATTTCCGTAACGTGCTTAATATTACTTCCTCCATTAATGGAAATGTGCTTTCCCAAAATAGAAAGATGAATGCCATAGAAAGGAAATTTTCTCTTTTCTTTCCGAGTGCCAAAGATGGCACCACTTAGATCTATCCTCGCTTTTATGCCTAGCTAGGGGCATTAAACGATAGCGCTAGTTGGGAGGCAACCCAATTTTATATGTGTTTTTTTGTTTTTGTTTCTGTTTAGTAATAAATTTTGCATCTACCTTCTGTTTAGATGTGTTTTTATGTTTTATTTAGTGTTTGTGCCAAGTAGAACCTATAGGATAACCTATGGTGATAGTTAATTTGATTCTGCTGAAAGACAGAAACTTTGCACGCACGAAAATAATTTTAGTAATTCACAGAAACGTGATTTTGCGTTGATTCTTTTTTCTGTAGATCAATAGACAAATTTCGCAGGACTTAATATTTTTGTAGGAGTTTTAGAGTTCCAGAAGTATTCGAGAGTTACAGATTGCTACAGACTATTCTATTTTTGACAGATGCTGTTTTTCGTGTGTTGTTTGCTTATTTTGATGCATCTATGGATAGTATTAAGTGGTATGAACCATAGAGAACTTGAAATACAGTAGGTTTAACACCAATATAAATAAAGAATGAGTTCATTACAGTACCTTATGTGGTGGTTTTTCTTTCTTTCACTAACGAAGCTTATGAGATTTCCTGTTGAGTTTTGTGTTGTGAAGTTTTCAAGTTTTGTGTAAAGATTTGATGGACTATGGAATAAGGAGTGGCAAGAGCCTAAGCTTGGGGATGCCTAAGGCACCCCAAGATATTCAATAATAGCCAAAGTCCTAAGCTTGGGGATGCCCCGGAAGGCATCCCCTCTTTCGTGTTCGTTTATCGGTAACTTTACTTGGAGCTATATTTATATTCGCCACATGATATGTGTTTTTCTTGCAGCGTCTTGTATGATATTAGTATATGATTTTTAGTTTTCCACAATCATCCTTTCTTTACACACCTTTCGGGAGAAGCCCACTTGATTAGAATTTATTAGAATACTCTATGCGCTTCACTTATATCTTTTGAGCTAGATAGTTTTTGCTCTAGTGCTTCACTTATATCTTTTAGAGCACGGCGGTGGCTTAATTTTGAAGAAATTGTTGATCTCTCATGCTTCACTTATATTATTTTGAGAGTCTTTTAGAACAGCATGGTATTTGCTATGGTTATAAATTTGGTCCTAGAATGATGACCATCCAAGTTGGGTATAATAAAAACTAACATAGAAAGTGCATTAAACACTAGGATCAATTTGATGCTTGATAATTGTTTTGAGATATAGAGGTGGTAATGTTAGAGTCATGCTAATGGGTAATTATGAAATTGAGAAATACTTGTGTTGAAGTTGGCAAGTCCCGTAGCATGCACGTATGGTAAAAGTTGTGTGATAAATTTGTTGCATGAGGTGCTCTTTTGATTGTCTTCCTTATGAGTGGTAGTCGGGGACGAGCGATTGTATTTTCCTACCAATCTATAACTCTAGGGGCATGCGCAGTAGTACTTTGCTTCGAGGGCAAGTAGACTTTTTCAATAAGTATATGAGTTCTTTATGACTAATGCGAGTCCATGGATATACGCACACTCACCCTTCCACTTTGCTAGCCTCTATTGTACCGCACAACTTTCGCCGGTATCATGCACCCATTATTTACCTTCCTCAAAACAGCCACCATACCTACCTATTATGGCATTTCCATAGCATTCCGAGATATATTGCCATGCAAATTTCCACCGTTCCGTTAATATGACACGCTCCATCATTGTCATATTGCTTTTTGCATGATCATGTAGTTGACATTGTATTTGTGGCAAGGCCACCCTCATAATTTTCATACATGTCACTCTTGATTCATTGCATATCCCAGTACACCGCCGGAGGCATTCATATAGAGTCATATTTTGTTCTAAGTGTTGAGTTGTAATTCTGGAGTTGTAAATTAATAAAAGTGTGATGATCTTCATTATTAGAGCATTGTCCCAACTGAGGAAAGGATGATGAAGACTATGATTCCCCCACAAGTCGGGATGAGACTTCGAACTTTAAATTAATAAAAGAGGCCAAAGAGCCCATCAAATAAAAAAAGAGAAAGGCCAAATAACAAAAAGAGAAAGGCCAAATAAAAAAAAATAAAAAAATGAGATTAAAGCAGAGAAGGGACAATGCTACTATCTCTTTTCCACACTTGTGCTTCGAAATAGCACTGTGATCTTCATGATAGAGAGTCTCTTGTGTTGTCACTTTCATATACTAGTGGGAATTTTTCATTATAGAACTTGGCTTGTATATTCCAATGATGTGCTTCCTCAAAATGCCCTAGGTCTTCGTGAGCAAGCAAGTTGGATGCACACCCACTTAGTTTCTTTTGTTGAGCTTTCATACATTTATAGCTCTAGTGTATCCGTTGCATGGCAATCCCTACTCACTCACATTGATATCTATTGATGGGCATCTCCATAGCCCGTTGATACGCCTAGTTGATGTGAGACTATCTTCTCCCCTTTTTGTCCTCACAACCACCACCATATACCACCATAGTTCTATGTCCATGGCTTGCGCTCATGTATTGCGTAAAAGTTGAAAAAGCTAAAGCGCATTGAAAAGTATGAACCAATTGCTCGGCTCGTCATCAGGGTTGTGCATGATGGGTGTATTTTGTGTAATGAAAATGAAGCATGGCCTAACTATATGATTTTGTAGGGATAAGCTTTCTTTGGCTATGCTATTTTGATAGGACATGATTATTTCTTAGTATGCTTCGAAGTATTACTATTTTTATGTTTTATAAGCTTTTATCTTGAATCATTTGGATCTGAACTATCATGCCACGATAAAGAAAATTACATTGAGAATTATGCTAGGTAGCATTCCACATCAAAAATTCTGTTTTTATCATTTACCTACTCGGGGACGAGCAGGAATTAAGCTTAGGGATGCTTAATACGTCTCCAACTTATCTATAATTTTTTTTGTTCCATGCTATTATATTACCCGTTTTGGATGTTTATGGGCTTTACTTTACACTTTTATATCATTTTTGGGACTAACCTACTAACTGGAGGCCCAACCCGTATTGCTGTTTTTTTTGCCTATTTCAGTGTTTCGAAGAAAAGGAATACCAAACGGAGTCCAAACGGAATGAAACCTTCGGGAGCGATCTTTTTGGAACAAACGTGATCCAGAGGACTTGGAGTGCAAGTAAAGAAGCAATGAGGAAGCCACGAGGGTGGAGGACGCCCCCCCCCTACTGGGCGCGCCCCCTATCTCGTGGGCCCCTCAGGCGTCCACCGACCTACTTCTTCCTGCTATATATACCCACATACCCCAAGATCATCAGGGGCGACCACAAAAAACTATTTCCACCATCGTAACCTTATGTATCTGCGAGATCCCATCTTGGAGCCTTCGTTGGCGCTCCGCCGGAGGGGGAATCCACCATGGAGGGCTTGTACATCAACACCATAGCCTCTCTGATGAGTTGTGAGTAGTTTACCACAGACCTTCGGGTCCATAGTTATTATCTAGATGGCTTCTTCTCTCTTTGGATCTCAATACCATGTTCTCCTTGATCTTCTTGGAGATCTATTCAATGTAACTCTTTTTGTGGTGTGTTTGTCGAGATTCGATGAATTGTGGGTTTATGATCAAGTTTATCTATGTAAAATATTTGAATCTCCTCTGAATTATTTTATGTGTGATCAAGTTACCTTTGCAAGTATCTTCGAATTATTAATTTGGTTTGGCCTACTAGATTGATCTTTCTTGCAATGGGAAAAGTGCTTAGCTTTGGGTTCAATCTTGCGGTGTCCTTTCCCAGTGACAGCAGGGGCAGCAAGGCACGTATTGTATTGTTGCCATCGAGGATAAAAAGATGGGGTTTATATCATATTGCATGAGTTTATCCCTCTACATCATGTCATCTTTCTTAATGCGTTACTCTGTTCTTTATGAACTTAATACTCTAGATGCATGCTGGATAGCGGTCGATGTGTGGAGTAATAGTAGTAGATGCAGGCAGGAGTTGGTCTACTTGTCACAGACGTGATGCCTATATACATGATCATGCCTAGATAATCTCATAATTATTCGCTTTTCTATCAATTGCTCGACAGTAATTTGTTCACCCACCGTAATACTTATGCTATCTTGAGAGAAGCCACTAGTGAAACCTATGCCCCCCGGGTCTATCTTTTATCATATAAGCTTTCAATCTACTTTTATTTGCATCTTTACTTTTCCAATCTATATTATAAAATACCAAAAATATATTTATCTTCTCATATTATCTCCATCAGATCTCACTTTCGCAAGTTGCCGTGAAGGGATTGACAACCCATTTTTTGCATTGGTTGCGAGTTCTTGTTTGTTTGTGTAGGTGTGTGGGACTTTTGAGGAGCCTCCTACTGGATTGATACCTTGGTTCTCAAAAACTGAGGGAAATACTTATGCTACTATGGCTGCATCACCCTTTCCTCTTCAAGGAAAACCAACGCAAGCTCAAGATGTAGCATAGTCAAATTCATCCTTTTTTAATACTAGCACTAGCACATCAGAGTACTAATACTTGTTAGATTTTGAGTATGCCACTAGTGCTAAAAGAACAACAGCAACCACCAATTACCATACCATGCCTCTATTTTGGTAACTAGTTGCCGCACTCAATTAAATTAGCCTACCGACTAATCTAGTACTCCCTTCGTTACGATTTACTCGTCGTGGTTTTAGTTCAAATTTGAACTAAAACCATGACAAGTAAATCATAACGAAGGGAGTACATTATTAATTGTTTCTCTTCCACTTTTTCGGTATCTCTTGGTTTGCAATGGTACAGCTATAAATGTCATTTTCTTGAATGGTCTGTTCATAATATTTTTGCTCCATTTTTTCCAATTCTTCTCTCATTCATGTAAGAGGGTGACAAAGAAAGCCATGTTGCCGTTTCGTTTGTTCCCATCCTTGACTATGGTCGTCCAGCTAGTCTGGCATGTTGTTCATCTGACTATGGTTGTCCAGCGAGTCCGTCATGTTGTCATTTTCTTGTAAAGCAGTACTGTATCACACTTCTAGAGCTCGTTACACTTGTAGAGCTTGTAAAGCAGTACTGTATCACACTTGTAGAACTTGTAGAGCTCGTTACACTTGTAGAGCTTGTATTACACACGGTCATATGTATTGGCACGGATAGAGCTTGTTACTGTTGTTGCCATTGTATTACGTGATTTGGTTGCTCTTATTTGAAGTATTGTGTGAGCTTTTTGTTTGCCAATTTAAATACTGGTAGAAATATAAAGAATATGAGCCTGATAGATGGGACCCACTTACCAGAACATGACCAATGGGACCCCTGGGACCCATCTGACTAGTGGACCCATTTAATAAAAAAGGAAAAGGAAATTGTTCAAACAAAAAGGCCACGGCCCCACAATAAAAAAGGCTGCAACATTGGGCTTGGCCCATGAAGTCGACCAAAAATTGATAGGAAAAAAAGTAGAAAGGTTGAATTAATGGGCTCAGCCCATCTAAAGCACTGAAATGGACCGGGCCGATTCTAAGTAACGACCTTTTCAATTGGTCGCAATTTTGCCACGTCGGATCCGACGTGGCCTGGGCAGACAGCCAGTGACCAAAGCAAAAGGTCATGGGTTCAACGACCTTCTGTTTTGGTCGTAAACGTCTACGACCTTCTCACAGAGAATGTCGTTAATTTCAGTTTACGACCGCCAGCTTTTGACCTTCTGTTTTTGGTCACAAAAAGGTCGCAAATGAAAAACAATGACCTTTCAGTAACCAATAGTCAAGGTCACAAGTTGACATATTTCTTGTAGTGTGTTAGCAGCCATTTCGGACAAGAACATAACTCCCATACCTGTGAGAGAAATGGGCCTAAAATCCCCAACAGCCTCAGGAGATGATTTTTAGCAACCAAAGTGATGTATGAACAATTGATATTTTCAAGCTTGGCCCTACCATCATAAAAATCCTGAGCCAGAGCATAGAACTCCTTACACATAATGTGCCAACACTTCTTGAAAAACAAACCATTGAAGCCATCAAGTCCAGGAGCTTTATCCACAAGCATATGCTTGACCACATTATCCATTTCTTCCACAGTGAAAGGTTTAGTTAGAGTCTCCGGACCTGGCACAGGATGTAGCAAAGATTTTAGATCAAAACCCATAGTAATACCTAAGGGATTCCTGGATTAGGGGGTATCCGGACAGCCGGACTATGTACATCGTCCGGACTATTGAAGCATGGAGATACAAGACTCAAGACTCTGTCCCGTGTCCGGATGGGACTCTCCTTTGCGTGGAAGGAAAGCTTGGCGATTCGGATATTGTGATTCCTTCCTTGTAACCGACTCCATGTAAAGCCTAGCCCTCTCTGGCGTCTATATAAACCGGAGAGGTTGGTCCTTAGAAGGCCGATCACAATTACAATCATACCATCATAGGCTAGCTTCTAGGGTTTAGCCTCTATGATCTCGTGGTAGATATACTCTTGTACTACTCATATCATCAATATTAATCAAGAAGGAAGTAGGGTTTTACCTCCATAGAGAGGGCCCGAACCTGGGTAAACATTGTGTCCCTTGCTTCCTGTTACCATCAGCCTAAGACGCACAGATCGGGACCGCCTACCCGAGATCCGCCGATTTTGACACCAACATTGGTGCTTTCATTGAGAGTTCCTCCTTGTCATCGCTTCAAGGCTCGATGGCCCCTTCGATCATCATCAACGACACGGTCTAGGGTGAAACTTTTCTCCTCGAACAGATCTTTGTGTTCGGCAGCTTCGCACTGCGGGCTAATTCGCTTGGCCATCTAGAGCAGCTCGACAGCTACGCCCCTGGCCATCAGATCAGGTTTGGAAACTTGAACTACATGATGGACATTTGCGGAGACTTGATCTTCGACGGATTTGGGCCTGCGCCAGGAGCACCGGACAGTCACGACGAGCACGGCTTAGACCTGCTGTCGGACAATGCTCGGATATCACGCCTGTAGTAGCCCCGGACTTAAATCTGGAGCAGGCTGCGTTGCCTAAGGACGGAGGGATGGACCCCGCCTCGCAGGCCATACACTCATCAGCGGTGGGGCCGAACACAGGCCTCACTTCTGAGGAAGCCTGTGACTCCGAAACCCCGGATTCGTATCCGGTTGTAGGTTCCAGTCTGCGCGCTCCCGAGCCTGTCGAGCCTGGTTGGGCTCCGGTAATGGAGTTTGCCGCTGCGGATATCTTCCAGCACTCGCCCTTTGGCGACGTACTGAACTCGTTAAAGTCTCTCTCTTTGTCAGGAGACTCATGACCGAACTACGTCCGGCTCGAGTGGGAAGCAGGCGACGAAGGAATTTGTTACCCACCCACCACCCACTTCATTGCCACGATCGATGATCTAACCGACGTGCTTGACTTCGACTGCCAAGACATCGACGGTATGGACGACGATGCAGGAGAAGAACATGAACCACTGCTCACTGGGCGGTGGACAACCACCTCTTCCTATGATATATATTTATATATATATATATATGGTGGACACTCCGAAGGAAACCGATGGCGATGAGGCAACGGAGGATAATCCCTCAGGGAGAAAAGCAAAGCATGGGTGTCATCGGCGCCGCTCCAAGCCCCGCCATAGCAATACCGGCCCAGAAAACAAAAACAATCCGGATGGCGCCGAAGAGGAATACAACCCTGATCAGCCCGCCTTTGAGCAGGACGAGCAGGATGATGAGCAGGTCAGCCCCGACGAACGGGCGACCGACAGATATCCGGAGAAGGACAACTACATGCCCCCCCTCCGAAGACGAGATTAGCCTCGGCGACGACGAGTTCGGCGTGCCTGAGGATCCCGTGGAGCAAGAGCGCTTCAAGCGTCGGCTTATGGCCACTACAAGGAGCCTAAAAAAGAAGCAGCAGCAACTACAGGCTGATCAAGACCTGCTCACAGATAGATGGACTGAAATCCTGGCAGCCGAGGAATACGGACTCGAGCGCCAAACGGCTGACCGGCCACCCCGTGGTCGGGATAAAACGGGATATCAGCCCGAATACCAGCCCACACCCCCATGCCAATACACTACGGCCCGGGGTAACATGCAAGACCTGCAAGATGTATTGGAAAACAACGCAGGACAGCCAAGATCGATCTACGGATCGCGGGGGCACGCCACAACACGCGACGATGACCGTCACGCCGGATACACTACCAACAAGTCTGGCCGGGCCGAACATAGCTACCTAGACAAATTCTAACTGCGTAGCCACATAGCCCGGCACAGAGGCGCCGCGCACCCCCTCTGCTTCACTGATGAAGTGATGGATCATGAATTCCCAGAAGGGTTCAAACCCGTAAACATCGAATCATACAATGGCACAATAGACCCCGCAGTATGGATCGAAGATTTCCTTCTCCACATTCACGTGGCCCGCGGAGACGATCTACACGCCATCAAGTATCTTCCCCTTAAGCTCAAGGGACCTGCCCGGCACTGGCTAAACAGCCTGCCAGCAAACTCCATTGGCAGTTGGGAAAACCTGGAAGACGCATTCCTCGACAACTTCCAGGGCACATATGTGCGACCACCGGACGCCGATGACTTGAGACACATTACTCAACAGCCTGGAGAGTCGGCCAGGAAATTCTGGACTCGGCTCTTAACTAAAAAGAACCAAATAGTCGACTATCCGGACGCCGAAGCCCTGGAAGCTTTTAAGCATAATATCCGCGATGAGTGGCTCGCACGACACCTTGGCCAGGAAAAACCCAAGTCCATGGCAGCCCTCACGACACTTATGACCCGCTTTTGCGTGGGCGAGGACAGTTGGTTGGCTTGCAGCAGCACCACGCCACACTCTGGCACTTCGGATGTCCGCGACAATAATGGCAAGCCACGGCGCAACAGACATAAGCGACGGAACAACGGAGACAACACTGAAGACACGACAGTCAATGCCGGATTCAGTGGATCCAAGTCCGGTCAGCGGAAGAAGCCGTTCAAAAGAAGCAATCAGGGACTGTATAGTCTGGACCGCATACTGGAGCGCTCGTGCCAAATTCATGGCACCCCGGACAAGCCAGCCAACCATACCAATAGAGACTTCTGGGTGTTCAAACAGGCCGGCAAAATAAACACCGAAAGCAAGGACAAGGGGCTGCACAACGACGATGACGAAGAGCCCCAGCGTCCGAACACGGGGGGGACAGAAGAAATTTCCCCCCAGGTGAAAACGGTCAACATGATCTACGCCACCCACATTCCCAAGCGGGAACGGAAGTGAGCACTACGGGACGTCTATGCAATGGAGCCAGTCGCCCCCAAATTCAACCCATGGTCAGCTTGTCCGGTCACCTTTGATCGTAGGGATCACCCTACTAGCATCTGTCACGGCGGCTCAGCCGCATTGGTCCTAGACCCAATCATTGACGGATTCCACCTCACGCGAGTCCTTATGGATGGCGGCAGCAGCCTGAACCTGCTTTATCAGGACACATTGCACAAAATGGGCATCGACCATTCAAGGATCAAGCCCACCAAAACCACCTTTAAAGGTGTAATTCATGGGGTAGAGGCCCGTTGTACGGGATCTATAACATTGGAAGTGGTCTTCAGATCTCCGGACAACTTCCGAAGCGAAGAGTTGATCTTCGATATCGTCCGTTTCCGTAGTGGTTACCACGCAGTGCTCGGACAAACCGCATTCGCTAGATTCAATGCGGTACCACACTATGCATACCTCAAGCTCAAGATGCCAGGCCCGCGCGGGGTCATAACAGTCAACGGAAACATGGACTGCTCTCTCCGTACAGAAGAGCATACTGCAGCCCTTGCGGCCGAAGTGCAATGCGGCCTCCTCCGGCAAACCACCAATCCGGCGACGACAAACCCGAGCACCGTCAAGCGAGTCCGGAGCACCCCGCAACAGGATCATCAGGCACGACAGGAGCGCGACTAGCAGTCCGGCCTCCGCGCAAGCCCCATCAAAGCAGCATTCGTGCCACGCGTACACAATTACGCACTCAAAATACCATGGGCATAGGCGGAGGCGCAGCAATGACTCAGTCAACAGTGCGCGATCACCGCCGCATACATTCATAACCTTCCCTTTTTATCTTTTAGGACATTGCTTTAGGGAAGCCTCTTCAGAAGAGCCGGATTGCCAGACTTACATAGGGGAGAAAACCAAGGTGGAATCTATTTACGATCGTTATACCTGTTTTGCATACCTGTACGCAGCCTGCCCCTGGATAGGACATGTCAAATAGTCCTTTTCATCTCCGCTAAATGCACTCATTGTAAACATACGCTTAAACATATTATTCATCAATGGGAGATCATATATAGCGTCAGCTTATTATTCCTATTTGAGCATTTTTTTCTTACAAATGTTTATTTGATATTGCATCCGTACACCTTGGTATGATCAGTTTGCCAGGGTTTCTCATGGCACCCCATAATACGGCAAGTAAAGTCCGAGCACTTTCAACAGTGCGGCACCCCGAACTTATAGCACTATATGCATCAGCTCCGAATCATGTCTTGGGTCCACAGTTGGGTTAGCCCGGCTCCCTTGTTTTGGTACCTTACATTCCGTTATATCGCCTAAGGTAGTGCAGGGAGAACTACTACGATTGTGTCCCAGTTCTTTCGGACGAGCACCTCAGTAGAGAGCCAAAAACTGACCGGCATGATGCAGTGAGAGCTGGTCGCTGTTCGAGAGGTCTTAAAATCCTTAAAGATTTTTTCCGCTTTAGGCGATGAATCGGCCTCATCCGATTATGGCGTATATAGCGCCCCAATTCGGCCTTCCAAATTCCAGGGCTTCGCCGAAATTTAAAATTATAGACTTCTATGGCTAAGTGAATTATAAAGCCGCATAGTCCGATTGCCTTGTTCGCTATGCCGGATACCTCCTTAAGGGACCAAACATTTGGATAAAGAGTATCCGGGTTTTTCCAGGAACACCTGGGTACTAGTTACGTGGGGGCGGAAGCTGACGACTGGCCTACTTTCAGAATTTTATAAATAGCCGCACAGAAGGTAATATTTTAAATCAAACAGTGCTACATAGCACAATTAACTTCGTCTTTAAATTACAATAGCGGCAGAGGTATATTTAGTCAAAGATCTTCTCCTTGGTACATTCATCAGCTATGAGACGAGCACCCTTCATAACACCCTCGTAGTACTTCTCGGGATAACAATGCGCCTTGCCCTCCGGCGGCCCGTCCTTCACCAACTTCTCCACATCCAGCTTGCCCCAATGCACCTTCGCGCGGGCAAAGGCCCGGCGGGCACCCTCAATGCAAATAGATCGCTTGATAACTTCAAGCCGCGGACAGGCATTCACCATCCGCTCGATCAGGCCGAAGTAGCTAGTGGGCAGGAGCTCACCAGGCCACATCCGGACTATGAAATCTTTCATAGCCACCTCGGCCGCCCTGTGGAGTTCGACCAACTGCTTCAGTTGGTCACTCAGAGGCATCGGGTGTTCGGACCCAGCATACTGGGACCAGGACAGCTTCTCCATTGAGCTACCCTCCTGGGCACGGTAGAACTCCACGGCATCTGATATGCTACATGGCAGATCTGCGAATGCCCCTGGAGAGCTCCGAATTCGGGTAAGTAAAAGAAACACCTCCTCCACATGTTTCCTTTGCATAAAGAATTTCTTACCCGCCGCTATCTTTTTGGCCTACTGGATTTCCTGTTGTGCCTTCTCGGCTTAGGCCTTGGCATCTTTCATACTCACAAGGGCCTTCGCAAGCTCGGCCTCTTTCATCTTCAGATCATGCTCCACGGACTCGAACTTCTTGCCGAGGTCCCGGAGCTCTTGCTGTACCTCGCCCACTCTAGCGCTTTACTTTTTGCGCTCCTTGTATTCCAAGGCCGCCTTGTCTTCAGCCTCGGACAGTGCCTTCTTCAGGGACACCACTTCGGCGGTGGCCCCTGTTACACAGTCATGACGCTTCATCGTTAGACTAACCAATTTTATCTATCCTTAAATACATAAGAGCGGAGAATCACTCACTTTGTTCTCTTCGAGCTTCCTCTTCATGAGGTCGAGCTCTCCCTGCGCCTGCTCCAGGTCCCACTTTAGTTCGGCAACCTCGGCTGTGTGGGCAGCAGCGGCAAGCAGCACAGCCTGCTTATTCACATGAATATTTATTATTAGACTCATGCGGATTATAATTAACCCTCTGTTTGACTTTTCTTTCCGAACACCAAACAGAGCATCAAGGGCTACTACCTATCGGGTGGAAACTTTACACATTTTTATTACTTACCTCAAAGCCCGTCAGGAGACTTGTGCAGGCTTCGGTTAGTCCCCTTTTGGCGGACAGAACCTTTTGAATCACCACACTCATAAGAGTACGGTGCTCGTCATCCATGGAAGCGCCTTGAAGCGCTTCCAGCAGACTATCCGACGCTTCTGTTGCGACGAAAGTCGTCAGCACGGACGGCACGCCCTCCCTAGCGAGGGGACGCCTACCCACATCTGGAGCCATTGAAGGCTCCGGCACAGTATCCGGATGAGAGTCCGGCTTGCCGCGGCTCTATTCAGCATGATCCGCGGGGATCTTGAACCCCGCGTGTCCGACGTCCGGAATTCCGCCTTCGGGCGTCTCCAGAGTCACCTCCCCCCGCTCTGGGAGCCTTTGGGATAACACCTCCATGTCATCCGCGGGCTAAGGAGTAGTGGCCGTCGGGAGCGAGTTCATCTCTAAATCTCTCAGGGACCCGGCCGAACAAGATACCTCGGGATGGACCCTAGCCGGACTACATATATGTTCGGCGTAATAAAAAAGAAAAGACTGTGAAGTAATGTCATGATAGAGTGCGGATACTTACGATCACGCTAGGGGCTTCCCCCTGGGCAGCCACCCCTCCTCACTATGGGCGACCGTGGCAGAGTAGTCCGGAAGGGACACCTTTCCCTTATTGGACGTCCCAGCCTCCCCCTCCGGGGCGGCTTTCCTCTTTTCTCCTCCCCAGTGCGGGGAGGTATAGTTTTTTCTTGCTTCCCCCCACCTCATGCGGGAGGAATCTTTCTTGTCGTCATCAGACGACGTGGGTATGATAGCCTTGCGCCGAGGGCCTTTCCCGGCCCTCTGGTCCGCCTTCTCAGGCCCCCCATCCTCTCCGGACGGGGCGGCCCCTCCTTCTTCTTCCCCCCCTTTGGGGGAGGAGTTTGCCTTGTCCTCTTCGGACGAGGCTACCGGTACAATCTTATGCCGGAGACCCTTCGTGGTCCCCGAGGCCTTCTTTTTGGCCTTCTTCTCCGGCACCTTGTAGGGCGCCGGGACCAGCATCTCCGTCAGGAGAGCATCAGCTGGGCCTTCTGGCAGCGGAGCTGGACAGTCAATCTACTCCGCTGTCTCCACATAATCCTGAACAAATATGCACAATTACTTAAAACTCCCCCATGAATATGTTGGGAAGAACCGAATCCGGTGGTAGTCTGAAAACTCACCTGACTAGGAGGCCGCGCGGCGTGAAGCCTGCGGTCCTCGGATGTGGGAGGAGGTACTTCGGAGGCCTTGAACAACACCTTCCATGCGCCTTTGTGCGTCATGTCGTAGAGCTTTCGGAGCATCTGGTGTTCGGTCGGGACGAACTCCCACAGATTGAATGCCCGTCTTTGGCACGAAAGGATCCGGTGGACAAGCATGACATGGATCACGTTGACAAGCTTGATGTTCTTGTCCTTCATGCTCTTGATGCAGTTTTGGAGTCCGGTCAGCTCTCTAGGTTCGCCCCAGGCCAGGCCCTTCCTTTCCCAGGAGGTGAGCCGCATGGGGGTTCTGGATCGGAACTCGGGGGCTGCTGCCCAGTTGACGCCACGTGGCTCGGTGATGTAGAGCCACCCCGACTGCCACCCCTTCACGGTCTCTGAAAGGAGCCGTCAAACTAGGTGACACTAGGCATCTTGCCCGCCATGGCCCCTCCGACTCTACTTGCTCGCCGCTCACGATCTTCGGCTTCACGCAGAAGATTTGCAGCCACACGCCGAAGTGAGGCCTGATGCGGAGGAAGGCCTCGCATACGACAATGAACGCCGAGATGTTGAGGACAAAATTTGGGGCTAGATCATGGAAATCTAGCCCGTAGTAGAACATGAGCCCGCGGACAAAGGGATGAAGTGGAAATCCCAGTCCACGGATGAAGTGGGCAACAAACACGACCCTCTCGTGGGGTGCTGGAGTTGGAACGGTCTACCAGGCGTCCGGTAGCCGGTGCGCGATGTCTGCGGCCAAGTATCCGGCCGCCCGAAGATTCGCGATATGCTTCTCTTTCACAGTGGAGGCCACCCACTTGCCTCCTGCTCCGGACATGTTTAGCTATGCGGAGGAGACTTGGGCTTGGGTGCTGGAGCTCGAGGGGGCAAGAGTGGGCAAAGGAGGAAGAAGGTGTGGGTAAAAATGGGGAACTCTTATTCCTTTATAGAGGCAACGAAAGCGGAGCACCTCCCCACTTGCCCGCTAAGAATCGCTTACTTCTCAAGTGCCACGATTGATGGCGTGGTGGGATTACCCATACTATATTGATTTGAATCCGATGATAAGGGGACACAATCTCTGCTTTGACAAGACGTGTCAAGGAAACCGCCTAGCAATATGCGTTGTGGCTGGTTGTGGGAAAACGGTTTGAATAATGATCCGACCGTAATGACATGTCACGTTGTCCAAAAAGTTGTCAGCAGATTGCATTTGTGAAATATCATTCTCTCTATGGCGGTATGTGAAGATCATTTTGCAGATCCGGACACGGTCTACGTGTTCGATAATTACCTTGGAGTATTCGGAGAAGGAACCCGCCTTGCAATGTCGAAGACAAGACTGCGCGCCGGACTAATCGTCATTGAAGCCTGGTTTAGGAGCTACTGAGGGAGTCCTGGATTAGGGGGTATCCAGACAGCCAGACTATGTACATCGTCCGGACTATTGAAGCGTGGAGATACAAGACTCAAGACTCCGTCCTGTGTCCGGATGGGACTGTCCTTTGCGTGCAAGGCAAGCTTGATGATCCGGATATTGTGTTTCCTTCCTTGTAACCGACTCCATGTAAACCCTAGCCCTCTCTGATGTCTATATAAACCGAAGAGGTTGGTCCTTAGAATGCCGATCACAATTACAATCATACCATCATAGGCTAGCTTCTAGGGTTTAGCCTCTACGATCTCGTGGTAGATCTACTCTTGTACTACGCATATCATCAATATTAATCAAGCAGGAAGTAGGGTTTTACCTCCATCGAGAGGGCCCGAACCTGGGTAAAAACACCTATGCCCCTTACTTCTTGTTACCATCAGCCTTGACGCACAGATCGGGACCCCCTACCCGAGATCCGCCGGTTTTGACACCGACATTGGTGCTTTCATTGAGAGTTCCTCTGTGACATCACCGTGAGGCTCGATGGCTCCTTCAATCGTCATTAACGATGCTGTCCAGGGTGAGACTTTCCTCCCCGGACAGATCTTCGTGTTCGACGGCTTGGCGCTGCAGGCCAATTCGCTTGGCCACTTGGAGCAGATCGATACCTATGCCCCCGGCCATCAAATAAGGTTTGGAAACCTGAAGTACACGGTGGATATCCGTGGAGACTTGATCTTCGACGGATTTGTGTCAGCGCCAGAAGCGCCGAACAGTCGCGATGAGCACGGCTTAGACCTGCTGTCAGACATCGCTCGGGATATCGTCCCGGCAGAAGCCTCGGATATAAATCCGGGACAGGTTGCTTCGCCTAAGGACGGAGGGCTTGACCCCGCCCCGCAGGCCGTACCTTCATCGGTGATGGAGCCGAACACGGGTTTAACCTCTGAGGGAACCTATGACTCTGGACCCCTTGATTCATATCCGGACGCAGGTTCCAGTCCACGCGCCCCCAAGCCCGCCGATCCTGGTTGGGCTCCGGTGATGGAGTTCACCGCGGTGGACGTTTTTCAGCACTCGCCCTCTGGCGACATGCTGGACTTATTGAAGTCTCTCTCCTTGTCAGGAGACTCTGGGCCGAACTATGTCAGGCTCGAGTGGGAAGCGGACAATGATGAAATTTGTTGCCCACCCACCACCCACTTCATTGCCACGATCGATGATATACCCGACGTGCTTGAGTTCGACTCCAAAGACATCGACGGTATGGACGACGGTGCAGGAGAATCATAGGAGCCACCACTGACCTGGCAGTGGACGGACACCTCCTCATATGATATATATATATGGTGGACACTCCGAAGGAAACTAATGGCGACGAGGCAATGGAGGACAACCCCTCAGGAAGAAAGGCAAAACATGTGCGTTATCAGCACCACTCCAAACCCCGCCACACCAAAAACGGCCCCGGAAAAGAGAGCAGTCCGGACGGTGCCAAAAAGGAATACAACCCGAGTCAGCCAACACTTAAGTAGTCCAGACCAATGACAACGGGATACTGGGAGAGGGACAATCACACACTTCCCTCCGACGACGAGGCAAGCCTCAGAAACGACGAATTCGGCGTACCAGCGGACCCAGTGGAGCAAGTTCGCTTCAAGCGACGGCTCATGGCTATAGCAAGGAGCCTGCAAAGGAAAGAAGAGCAGCTCACAGCTGACCAAGATGCGCTAGAGGATAGGTGGACCAAGATACTGGCCACCGAAAAATACGAACTCGAGAGCCCCAATAAAGGGCACACACGACACAACTGGCTACCCCGATTGGAGCAGGAAAACCATGGGCACGCACACAGACGCCCATGCATCACTACGGTCCAAGGCGGCAACCAGCAGATACGAAGAGGCACCCTCAGACCTCGGCATAAAGGTCATAAACATCAAAACAAGGAAGCTGGTGCCAAGTCCGGCAATGCTCAGTCCGACAAATAGGCAAAGAGCAACACAAGCCTACTCGACCGAAGATACATGCTGGATCAGCCGTGTGAAATTCACGGTACCCTGAGAAGGACGGCAAAGCATAGCAATAGAGAATGTAGGATTCTCAAAACAAAGCGGCTCGTCACACGCCAGAAGCAATAAAGGGGAGATGTCTCGTCAAGAACCCCCCCCCCCCAAGAACATAACAGTACGGCCGACCGCCCAGGACCACCTAAACCACGGCAAGTTAATTGCAGTGCCTCTGGACCTAGTAGTCTGGGGGCTCTATAACACACAAAGCCCACAAGGTTACGACACCACGGAAAACATCTCCTAAAAGATGTAAGGCGCAAAGGTCAAATTCTGTTGGCCCACCATTCTAAACGGTCGCCTTCGGACCATCCAAAAATGCTACGCCAAAAATAAATCCTCGGCACCTTTCCCATATGATAGCTTACCGTATGCTAATGGGAAAAACCACGTAGATTCTACGTGGTAAGTCACCCAGGCCAACCATCCGGACATCCATTGCGGAGTCCGTACTGCCTCACGGTCTAATGACTGGGCACAACAGGGCCCGATTAGGGACCCCGGGAGCAACAACAAAGAGGACACCTGACCGTCTTCAACCATTTCGCATTTGCAAACTAAAAATTGACGCAGAATAGAACTGGCGGCATGGAATTATCCCGGACACACAAAGGAAGGAACATGCAGGTAGAAGGCAGTTCAGATTCATTCTCGACCCGCTCACAGCCCCCTCCAGTCCGGCCATAACAGGTTCCGTCAAACAACACTTCTTTCCATACATCATACTAATATGCATAGACATAAAATTCTACTACAATGCATAAAAGCAATTACCGGCTGCCGTTTATCTCTGACACCTCTTTGCCGAAAATGAAAGCCACGCTCCGCGTTTGCCTGGTTGCACTAGGGGCTCCACAGTACAGAAAGCAAGTCCGACCACCTTTTCAGTCGTTCGGCACCCCGAACTTATAGCACTATATGCATCTGCTCCGAATCATGTCTTGGGTCATTGGTTGGGTTTGCCGGGCTCCCATGTTTTGGTACCTTATGTTCCGTTCTATCGGCTAAGGTACCGCTGGGAGAACTACTGCGATTGTGTCCCGGTTCGGCCGGACGAGCACCTCAGTAGAGAAAGCCGAAAACCGACTGTCATGATGAGGCAAGAGCCGGTCCGCTGTTCGAGAGGTCATAAAATCCCTAAAGATTTATTCCGCATAACGCCATCATAAATGCTAAGTGCGACGGATCCGTCTTCTGATCAGGCGCCAATAGAGCCCCTAGTTCGGCCTTCCGAACACTAGGGGCTGCGTCGACCATACTCAAATTCCTATGGCTAAGTGAGAGTAATAAAGCCCTATAGTCCGATTGCCTGGTTCGCGGAAAGACACGCCTCCTTAAAAGGACCCAAATATGGGATAAAGAGCATTCAGATATATCCCGAACACCCCCGTACCCTTTTTACGAGGGGGAAGAAGCTGACGATTGGCTAACTCCCAGAATTTGCATGCAATAAACAGCCGCACAGGAAGAACATATGTTCAAATAAAACAGGCAATATATAACAAACATGCCATTATCCCATATTACAACAAGTGGCACAGATGCCCTCATGGAAATATGATGTCTTTGGTACATTTGTCTGCCACAAGGCGGGCCCCTTTCATCACACCTGCATAATACAGCTCGGGCTTGTGGTGTTCCTTACCTGCGGTGGCCCCTCAGTGAGCAGCTTTTCCGCGTCAAGCCTCCTCCAATGCACTTCCGCATGGGCAAATGCCATACGCGCGCCTTCTATGCAGACTGATCGCTTGATAGCATCTAGCCGAGGACATGCGCCCACGATCCACTTGACGAGTGAGAAGTAGCTGCTTGGAATCAGATCCATAGGCCACAGCCGGACAACTAAGTCCTTCATGGCTAGTTCGGCCACCTGGTGTAGTTCGATCAGCTGTTTCATCTGATCAATAAATGGCACCGCATAGTTTGGTGCCAGATACTGCGACCAGAAATCCCTCTCTGCAGTCTTCTTCTCCTCGGTGCGATAGAATTTAGCAGCATCTGATATGTTGCGAGGAAGATTCGCAAAGACCCCTGGAAAAATAAGAATTCAGCCTGCCGCTCGGATTCTTCACATTTTAACATACACGAAGCTAAGAATACAGAAGGCCTTACCAGCCGCCACTTTTTGGGCCTCCTGAATGTCCCGCGCAGCACCCCGGGCTTCTTCCCGAGCACCTTCTGCATCCTCGAGAGCTTGGGCGAGCTCGGATTCTTTCCCTTTCAGACTCTGCTCCAAGTTCTCGCTTTTCCTCACAGCTTCCTGGAGCTCCCGCTCAGCGGTGAGGACCCTAGCCTCGTGTTTTTCATGAAGCACATGTTCGGCCTCAGCCTTTTTGTTGGCATCAGCCAAAGCTTTCTTTAGTGCCTCGTATTCGGCACACGCTCCTGGAGCACAGAATACTAAAAAAATATTCTGCACAACCACGCATTCGTGCCAACTCCAAGACAAATGTTTTCAACATACCTTGCTTGTCTTCTAGTTGCTTCCTCACACGGCGTAGTTCTTCCTTGGACCGTGCAAGGTTCTGCTTTAGTTCGGACACTTCCACCTCGAAAGCGGAAGTCCTCCCTGTGGATGCCTGTTTTCACACCAAAGGGTATACGTCATTTTTGCATGCTCCTGCGAAGGCAGGGGGTTTGAGCCCCTGCCCGGCTCTATCTCCTTCACCGGACAGTGTATCAGGGGCTACTACTTATATTATGACAATTTCTTAAGGGTTTCCTAGGAGACATATCTCAAAAGCCTTTATAAGACTAAGGCAGGACGCGTTCAGCCCGCTCTCGGCGGACTGAATCCTTTCAACAACCTCTCCCACAAGGGCCTGATGTTCATCGACAATAGACGCGTTCCTCAACGCTGTCAATAGACCGCCAGGCAGCTCTGCTTGAACAGAGGACGCTGGCAGCGCAGGCTGGCCCCCCGCCATCAGGGGGGCTGCTCGCTCGATCCCAGAACCCTAGAGGTCCCGGGGGCTGTATCCATCCCTGCGTGTCCGACACTAGGGATATGTCCTCCCTGGTCCGGGTCTTGTCGAGACGACACCTCGGTGTCGCGCCCAGACTTGGGGGAAGGGGCCTGCGGAGGCGTCTCGCTCGCCAAAGCGTCCGAGTCCAATGAATCCTCCGACGAGGACTGTCTGGCGCGGGACCTTGCCGGACTGTGCATATGTAGGCAATAGTCAAAACCACTATACCCAAAAACGATCCCGGACGCATATGTGTGTTCGGATACTTACGACTTCTCTAGGGGCTGGGCCCTAGGATCCCACTCCGGGCTGCTATCGACAGCCGTGGGGGATGCCCCTTGGAGGGAATGTTTCCCCCTCTTGGGCGATCCGGCCTCCAGAGATGCGGAGGCCGACCTCTTCCTCACATCGTCAGACTGAGGCTCATCCTCCTCTGCTTCCTCCTCTTCGTCCTCGGACGAATGATCGTCGTTGGAGTCTTCGGATCTAGCGTACGAAGCCCCACGACGGCGAAGGCCACCCCGGGTCTTCTTGGCCTTCTTGGAGGCCTCCTTCTTTGGCGCCTTGTAGGGCGCGGGGACCAACATCTTCGTCAGAAGAGGTCCGGCCGGTTCCTCCGGTAGGGGGGCTAGACAATGCAGCCGCTCCACCTTCTTTACCCATCCCTGGGGTTGCAGTGAAACACGATTAGGGTGTCTCTCGCATGATGTGCCAATTAAAGCATGAATAGACAGGGTGTGGCTGTGACTTACCGAGCTGGGAGAATGGGACGCGTGATACCCGCGGTCCTAGGCGGGGCCCGGCCATGACTTACCGGACTTAAAGAGCACCTTCCAGATGTCCTTGTGGGTGGAGTCGTAAAGCTCCAGAAGGGTTTGGTGTCCGGCCGGATCGATCTCCCACAGGGTACAAGCTCGGCGCTGACAAGGGAGAACCAGGCGAACTAGCATCACCTAGACTACGTCGACGAGTTTGACATGCCTGTCGATCACACCCTGGATGCGTGTCTGGAGCAATAACAGCTTGTCAGGCGAGCACCAATTCGGGCCCTTCTATGGCCAGGACGTGAGCCATAGTGGAGCTCCGGATCTAAACTCTGGAGTTGCCGCCCACTTCTTGCCGCGTGGTTCGGTGATATAAAACCACTGCTGCTGCCACTCCTTGATGGAGTCGTTGAAAGCGCCTTTCGGCCAGACAGCCTTGGGCATCTTGCTTACCATGGCGCCGCCGCATTCGGCGTGTTCGCCACTCAGCACCTTGGGCTTCACATTGAAAATCTTCAGCCATAGGCCAAAGTGAGGTAGGATCCGGAGAAAAGCCTCGCACACTACGATGAACGTCGAGATATTGAGGAAGGAGTTGGGGGAAAGATCATGAAAATTGATCCCATAGTAGAACATGACTCCCCGAACGAACGGGTGAAGGGGAAACCCGAGCCCGTGGACAAAATGGGGAAGGAACATGACTCGCTCATGAGATTCCGAAGTAGGGACGACCTGTCCCGCCGGGGGAAGACGATGGCCGATCTTCTGGGCCAGATACCCGGCTCCCCGGAGCTTCTTGATGTCCTTCTCCTGGACAGTTGAGGCCATTCATTTGCCTCCTGCTCCGGACATCTTCAGAAAAACTTCCCTTCGGTGAGGAGGAGAGTGCTTGGGCGTTAGGGCTCACACGAAGGAGAATGAGCAAGCACGAGAAGGAGGCGTGGGTGAAAGAGAAAGGAACCTGACCTCCTTATAAGGGCGATAAAGGCTTTTTGTGCTTCCCCACTTGCCTGGTGGAACCCGTCCGCCTCCCGCTCGCCACGATTAGCGGCACGGTTAGATTACCCATACCCGTATTGATGAGAATCCTGTAATAAGGGGACACGATCTCTGCTTCGACAAGACGTGTCATAGAGACCGCCTCATGATATGCGGTGTAGCTGGTTGTGGGGAAACGGTTCGAATAATGATCCGACCGTAATAACATGTCACGTCATCAGAAAAAGTTGTCAGCGGATTGCATTTGTGAAATATCATTCTCTCTACGGTGGTATGCGAAGATCATCTTGCGGATCCGGACACGGTCTATGTGTTTGATGACCACTTTGGAGTATTCGAAGGAGGAACCCGCCTTGCAATGTCGAAGACGATACTGCGCGCCAGACTCATCGTCATTGAAGCCTGGTTCAGGGGCTACTGAGGGAGTCCTGGATTAGGGGGTATCCGGACAGCCTAACTGTGTACAACATCCGGACTATTGACGCGTGAAGATACAAGACTCAAGACTTCGGCCCGTGTCCGGATGGGACTTTCCTTGGCGTGGAAGGCAAGCTTGGCGATCCGGATATTATATTTCCTTACTTGTAACCGACCCCATGTAAACCCCAACCCTCTCCGGTGTCTATATAAACCGAAGAGGTTGGTCCTTAGAAGGCCGATCACAATTACATTCATACCATCATAGGCTAGCTCCTAGGGTTTAGCCTCTACGATCTTGTGGTAGATCAACTCTTGTACTACCCATATCATCAATATTAATCAAGCAGGAAGTATGGTTTTACCTCCATCGAGAGGGCCCGAACCTGGGTAAACACCTGTGTCCCTTACTTCTTGTTACCATCAGCCTTGACGCATAGATCGGGACCCCCTATGTCGGGACCCCGACTCAATGCCACATCGATCTAGCATGTAACACCTCATATCACTTTGCGGCCTCACGCACGGTATCCCCACGGGTGTCGCCTTACCTTGGCCCGGGACCATTTGCGCCTTTTGGCACACGTATATGACAGTGTCGCTAGCATCCATATGATAAGGAGCCCGGGCTGACATGGCTAGTCGTAAACCCAAAGTGGCACTAACTCAGGGATAGGCATCCATGACCCAGCATCGAATGTGTCGGTCATCAGCGAGTGAATCCAGGCTGTAGCACTAGGCTAACAGGACTCCGGTGAACCGGGCTGTAGCGGGCTAACAGGACTCTGGTATTCATCGCGTGACATTTCCCCGAAGGGACAGACACAGGAACGAAGAAGGACACATGCCGGCCAGCCTAAGTGATCCGGAGCAGGAGCAAGCTACCAGGGCTCAGTGGAAGCACTAGGAGACATTTCCCGGTAAGAGAGACTACCAAGGATAAACAACTAGATAGTCAGATCCCACACATAGCAATACACATTACACATACGCATAACATGCAAGTATGTGCTGTACAACATGGCATCACAGCATAACTCAACAACTCATATAGATAAAGGCTCAGAAGAGCCATCATAGCATTTATTACAAACAGGGGTCACATGACCCAACATTCAGAGCATACAAACAACAAACGGAAGCATTACATGTCTGAGTACAGACATCTATAAATGAAAAAGGCTGAAAGCCTGACTATCTACAACATCCGATCAAGATCGTAGCTGAGGTACTAGCTACTAGTCGAAGTCCAAGAGAACACTAGTAAGACCGAGGTCTCTGCTGCAAAAACATAAATAAAGCAACATGAGTACAAGGGTACTCAGCAAGACTTACATCAGATCCTATCATACATGCATTGTTTCAAGAGGGTAATGTGGGGTTTAGTTGCAGCAAGCCAGCTTTGACTCTGTGGCTATCCTGTTCTACGACTACCAGAACTTCTTTGAGGTGATATGGCGCACACGAGTCCACTAAACACCACACAATACACCGCTATGGGTTCATTCCCGTCTCCCTACGAGAAGGCCATCCATAGCACTCACACTTGTCTTGAGCATTTTAGAGTATCCACTTCAAGTTGTCTATGTACCATGTAAGCATCCAAGAAGTCCATAACCGCGGACCCGGCTATTCGAATAGATCATGTTAACCCTGCAGGGGTGTACTTCTTCACACACGCTCTCGCCACTTACCGCCATGTACACGTCATGTATCTCGGCAACCTTCAAGCGGAAGCCTGGCGAGGGTGTCGGCCATGACCTGACTAACCACACAAGACTCTAATCCAGGTTTATCGCCTATTCGGGTTCCATCCGCAAGGAGATCCGGGCGGGGTTTCACTCACGGCCCCAAATGATGTGTGCAGGGTTCCCAAGCCCACCTCGCCGGATGGATCTACGTTTGGTACACCGTGCCACTTGTGCCTAGTCTGTCCCAAGCCCACCTGGCCGGGTGCCACTTGGTAGACTACTAACACTGCCTACAAACACCAGAAACTAGTTGTGACTCCTGGACAGAGATCAAGTTGGTTAATAAGTCGAGAGGGCTTGGAGCGCCCGGAGCCCAATGTGTGGTAGTATCGAGTCATTGGACAACATACATAGAACTCAGTGCTGAAGGACGGTTCCAGTGAGACAACCCACCATGTACTCCTACATGGCCTCTCACCGCTACCTTTACCAAATCGTGTTCACACACTTCACTCTCAACATCGGAACATATCATAACACTCCAATTCATTCCCAATGAATCAGACCTGACACAACTCTAAGCAATAGCAGGCATAGCATGGTAGGAACACAACATGGCTCAATCAACTCCTACACATGCTAGTGGGTTTCAACTATTTACTGTGGCAATGACAGGTCATGCAGAGGAATGGGTTCAACTACCGCAGCACAAAGTAGCAGATGAATCGTTGTTGTCCTAATGCAATAACTGAGAGCAGGAGTGAGAGAGTAGGATTGTATCGGAATGAACAAGGGGGTTTGCTTGCCTGGTAAATCAACAGAGGAGGCACTGCTTCACAGACAGGTACTCTGGAACGGACTCCGGAGCAGGACCTATCGAGAAGGAACGGTGCCAACAATCAATACACAAGCATATGCAACAATATGATGCATGAACATGGCATGTAGATGTGATGCTGTTTGAGCTAATGCAACTAGTAATCATTTGGTTTGAAGTCCATTTGAACCAAAAGCTCAAGTGCAACTCTAAAATAAGTCTCTTAATATGCCATAATGTGTTTTCTCATATTCAGCATGTATAAGTTGGTTTGTCATGCATGAAACTAGTATAGATGGATAGATTACATTTTTCTGATAATTTTTTATATATAAATTATTTCAATCTGAGCTACGGTTGAATTGATATGAATTTTTGAAGTTTAAATCAATTTCTGGAATTTCCTGAATTATTTTAATTCCAGAAAATATATATTGCGCCAGCATGACGTCAGCACGACGTCAACAGTCAACGGCGGCTGACTGGGTCAAACCTAACGTGTGGGGTCCACACGTCAGTGACAGGGGGTTAAACAGGTTTAGATTAACTTAATTAAAAGATTAGGGGGGGGGTCGGGGCCCACTGGTCAGTGTTAGTGGCTAATTAGGTTTAGTTACTATTTAACTAAAATTAGCAGGGCCTGGCCCCACTAGTCAGCGACCCTGGGGGGGTCAAACCCCAGGTCAAACAAGTCAAGCCCGCCGGCGGTTAGTCGCCGGCGAGATCCGCGGCGTACTTGTGCCCCGGGTTTCCTCTGTGGTGCTCCAAATGGCGCGCGGCTAGGCGCGTTGGAGATCTAGCTCAATGGCGCGTCGGGCGGTGGCCGTGGCTGGGCCTGGGATGGCCGGAGTCGGCGGTGGCGAGCTCGGTTGCGGCCGGCGGAGTTCGGTCGTGCACGAAAACGCATTTGGAGCTCGAAGACGAGCTAAGCAAAGCGCTAGGGATGCTCTACGGGGCCTTACGAGCTTGTTGGACTCGCCGGGGTGACCAAATGGTCACTGGAGCTGCGTCGACGGCGAGCTCGGCGACGGCGGAGGTTCGGCCATGGTGGAGAAAGGGCTACGGCGTGCGGGTGACTAAGCGGAGAGGGGGAAACGGTGGCGGAGCTCACCGCGGTTGCAGCGGGCGTCGAAGCGGGCTCGGGGACACACTGGAGACGGCGGGGCGGCGATGGGGATCCACGACGGCCGGCGATGAAGAAGACGACGGTGTCAGCGATGGGGCGCGTCCCTGGTCACTTGGCTCGTCGAGGACGATGCGGACGACGAGGCGGAGCTTCTAGGCTCGGGCGGAGGGCGAGGGGACGCCGGTGGCCGCGGCAACGGCGAGCGGTGGCGTCGGCGGCGTTCGTCCGTGAGAGAGAGAGTGACAGCGGAGAGGACGAGGGCGAGGGAGAGTGCGAGAGAGGTCGGGGTAGCTGCGTGGCGTCTCCGGGGCATCCAGACGAGGAGGGGAGAGGGCAGGCAGGCAGAGAGGGAGGTGGCGTGGCGCGGCGGAGCGCGCGCGCGTCGGGCACGCGCCCGTCCTCCTGTCGGGGAGGAAGACGACAGAGGAGGGGGCCAGGTGGGCTGGGCCGGCGCTGGCTGCTGCTGGGCTGCACAGGGAGGAGGCCCAGGTAAGTATCCCTTTTTATTTCTTTTTCTAATTTTCTGACATATGTTTTGATTTAGTAATAATACTAAATCAATTTATTTTCTTATGCCAATTTTTATGGAAGCTAGTTATATTATTCCAGAGCTCCTTTATAAATGGCATAATTTTTGGACAATATTATATATATATAACAATATATATCCAAAGCAAATAATTACTACATTAATTCCAAATGCCCAAAATAAATACTTATGAGGTCCTAAAAATATTGGTTTGATTTTTATCTCTGTCCAATATTTTCAGAGAGCAACATGAGCATTTTCTTGGACCTTTTTGGAGCAATTTTTATTTGGGTCATTTCCAAAAATGATTCTGAGGGTTTCACAAATCCCCATTTCAAAATTAAATGGAATTTAAACATGATGCACAAATGACTAGCTAGCCTAGGTCATACCAGACTAGGGATGTGACAACTCGCCCCCACTTGAAAAAATCTCGTCCCGAGATTCAAGGGTTGACCGAAAGAAAGCGGGGTACTCCAGTCGAAGACGATCTTCTCGCTCCCAAGTAGCTTCTCTCTCGGAATGATGAGACCACTGAACTTTGAGAAACTTGATGTTCTGACGTCGGGTAACACGCTCTGCTTGATCAAGAATGCGAACCGGGTACTCTCGGTATGTGAGGTTATCTTGGAGATCAAGCGTTTCGTGGTCCACTCTGCGGATGGGATCCGAGAAGCAACGCCTGAGTTGAGAGACGTGGAAGACATCATGAACTCGAGAAAGATGTGGGGGTAGTTCCAACTGGTAGGCAACCTCTCCTCGTTTAGCGAGAATACGAAAAGGACCAATGTAACGAGGAGCCAACTTGCCCTTGATACCGAAGCGATGGGTACCCTTCAAAGGAGTAACCCGAAGGTAAGCTTTGTCGCCAATTTCATAAGTCATATCCTTATGATGACGATCGTACTGGCTCTTTTGACGAGACTGGGCTGTTTTCAAATTCTCACGAATGATGCGAACTTGCTCTTCTGCCTCCTGGATCATGTCCGGTCCAAAGAATTGTCTTTCACCGGTTTCTGACCAGTTCAAAGGTGTTCGACATCTTCGTCCATAGAGAACCTCAAAAGGAGCTTTCTTGAGGCTGGATTGATAGCTATTGTTGTAAGAAAACTCGGCAAAAGGAAGACATTTCTCCCAATCCATACCGAATGAGATAACGCAAGCTCTAAGCATGTCTTCGAGAATTTGGTTGACCCGTTCCACCTGACCACTCGACTGAGGGTGGAAAGCGGTACTGAAGGAAAGATGGGTTCCCATGGCAGTTTGGAAACTCTCCCAGAAATGAGAAGTGAAAAGACTGCCACGGTCTAAATTGATCTCTAGTGGAACACCATGAAGTGACACTATTCGAGAAATATATAAGTCAGCGAGCTGACTAGCGGTGATACTCTCTCGAACAGGAAGTAAATGAGCCACTTTGGAAAGACGATCAATGACTACGAAGATAGCATTATTCCCTTTCTTGGTCCTGGGAAAGCCGGTGATGAAATCCATACCAACTTTATCCCATTTCCATTCAGGAATGGCTAAAGGCTGAAGGGTGCCAGCAGGTCTTTGATGCTCTGCCTTAACGCGACGACAAACGTCACATTTAGCAATGAACTCAGCGATTTCTCTCTTCATCCTAGTCCACCAGAACCTCTGGCGTAGGTCCTGATATATCTTAGTACTACCGGGATGAATCGTGAGAGGAGATTCATGCACCTCCTTAAGAATCAGTTGTCGAAGATGTTGATTCTTGGGAACCACCAAGCGATTCTCAAAGAAAACAACACCACGATCATCCATAGAGAAACATCCACCAACTCCCTTCTTAATGTTTATCTTGATCCGGGAAATTCCTGTGTCTTGCTTTTGAGCTGCGATAATCTGATCCTTAAGATCAGGTTTCGCCACCAGGGTAGAAAGGAATCCGTGAGGAGCAATGTGAAGATTAAGCTTACAGAATTCCTCATGGAGAAGTGGTTGGCCTTGCTGCAACATGAGATTGTTGCAATAGGATTTACGGCTTAGGGCATCAACCATGACATTGGCTTTGCCTGGGGTGTAGGTAATCCCTAGATCATAATCTGTGATCAACTCCAACCAACGTCTTTTCCTAAGGTTCAGATCCGGTTGGGTGAAGATATACTTGAGACTCTGGTGATCGGTGTAGATCTCGCAACGTTTACCAAGAAGGTAATGTCGCCAGGTCTTGAGTGCATAGACTACGGCTGCAAGCTCTAGATCATGTGTAGGATAATTCTCCTCATGTGGATGCAACTGTCGAGATGCATAGGCAATCACATGACGATCCTGCATAAGAATGCAACCTAGTCCCTGTCGTGAGGCGTCGCAGTAGATAATAAAGTCTTTAGTGAAATCCGGTGGCACAAGTATGGGAGCAGAAGTCAGGCGCCTTTTCAGTTCCTGAAAACTGTATTCACACTGTGGGGACCACTCAAACTTTTTATCTTTCTTGAGAAGTTCCGTGAGGGGTTTGGCTACTTTGGAGAAGTTCTCAACAAAGCGGCGACAATAGCTGGCTAGACCAAGGAAACTCCTAACTTGTTTAACGGTTTCAGGTGGAGTCCAATCAAGAACGGCCTTAACTCTCTCGGGATTAACAGCAATGCCCTCACCAGAAATTACGTGACCTAGGTAGGTCACTTCTGGCAACCAAAATTCGCACTTGGAGAACTTGGCATAAAGACGGTGCTCTCTGAGTTTTTCTAACACAAGTCTAAGATGTTTGGCATGCTCTTCTTCGTTCTTCGAGTAAATAAGAGTATCATCGAGGTAAACCACGACGAACTTATCTAAGTACTCCATGAAGATCGAGTTCATCAAGCGGGAGAAAGTAGCTAGAGCATTGGTTAGGCCAAAGGACATGACGATGTACTCGTACTGGCCATAACGAGTGACAAAGGCCGTCTTGGGGATGTCCCCGTTTCTGATTTTGATTTGGTGGTAACCTAACCTCAAATCTATCTTGGAAAAGACTGAGGATCCAGCGAGCTGATCATATAGGTCGTTGATCCTGGGGAGCGGATATTTGTTCTTTATCGTGACCAAATTAACGGGACGATAATCTACAACCATCCGGTCCGTACCATCCTTCTTCTTGACGAAGAGGACGGGGCAAGCCCAAGGAGAAGAACTAGGACGGATGAAACCCTTTTGCAAGGACTCATCAAGTTGTTTCTTAAGCTCGGCTAGTTCTAAGGGTGCCATCTTGTAGGGTCTCCTAGAGATTGGAGCAGTTCCTGGAATAAGATCTATGACGAACTCTACATCTCTGTCAGGCGGAACACCTGGCAGTTCCTCTGGAAAGACATCCGGAAAGTCACGGACTACCGGAATATCTTCAAGGTATGGAAGAGGGCTGGCATTAAGAGAATAGAGCTGACGCTTAGCAACTCTAGTGAAGACATTGACTATCTTGCCAGATGGATGTGTAAGCTGAACAGATCTGGTGAAACAATCAATCTTGGCATGATGAGCTGTCATCCAGTCCATACCCAAGATAATGTTAATATCCAAAGACTTGACAGATATCAAGGAAGCAAGGAATACAAGTCTGTCAACATGGATTTCATTGCCATAACTTATCCTAGAAGTTTGCCATTTGGATCCAGGAGTTTGAATAAGTAGCGGGGAGGGCATATCACAAAATGACATGTCGTGCAAGCGGGCATAGCTTTCAGAAATGAAGGAATGAGACGCTCCAGTATCGAACAAAACCGATGCCGGATGACAGTTAACAAGGAGTGTACCAAGAACGACATCTGGATCATCATGAGCGTCTTTAGCTGAGACGTGATGCACACATCCATGTTTAATGGGAGCTGACTTGGCACTGATCATCTTGCGTGATGGCTTACCATGGCCAATAGACTTCTCGGGCTGGGGTGGAGCAACTCTGGTCTGAGTGCAAATACGGGCAATGTGGCCTGGCTCTCCGCACTTGTAACAAATCTTGGAGGTAGGATGTGGACCCGCATTGGAAGGCGGTCCACTAATAGGCCTGGGTGGAGCATACTGCTGAACTGGATGAGGTGCCACATAAGATGGCCTCAGTACATATTTGGGTGGAAGAGCGGAGTTCGGAACCCAAATCCGGCGCTTCTGAGAGCTAGAACCGGAGGAAGATCCCAAATCACGGGTGTGCTTACGAGACTCCTCATAAGTGAGTTGAGCTGTCTCTGCATTAATGGCTTTGTTCACAAGAGCTTGGAATGTATCACAATGATGCAGGTGGAGATCACGACGCAACTTGGGATTGAGACCCTTCCGGAACCTAGCCTGCTTCTTGGCGTCCGTGGACACCTCTTCTGTGGCATAACGGGCGAGGTTCTCAAACTCTCTACTATAAGCATCAACAGCCATCTTACTCTGGGTGAAACTACAGAACTCTTCTCTCTTGCGATCGATGAGGGCTTCAGGAATGTGATGCTCGCGAAAAGCCTCAGTGAAATCTCTCCAGGTAGGATTCTGGCCAGCTGGAAGCATAGCCTCATAGTTCTGCCACCAAAGACTAGCAGGACCTTCCAGGTGGTATGTGGCATAAGTGACCTTGTTATCTTCAGCTACGCTCGCGGAACGCAGCTTATGAGTGATGCTATGGAGCCAGTCATCTGAATCGAGTGGCTCGATGGAATGATGAAAGGTAGGTGGGTGCAACCGAATGAAGTCATGAATGGTCGCAGACTTATTGGACTGATGTCCGGTGTTCTCCTCGATACGTGCCAACAAACTGTTAGACTCACGCTTGTTCCTCTCCATTTCTAACATGAACTCTGTCAACGAAGGCGGGTCGGGAGGATCCTCATCCCTACCATCTCCATGGATCTGGCTACGAACAAAAGAACTTGATGACATCCTGAGAAACGAAACCAGGGATGGAGTCAGCATCAACTATAGACTGTAGAATGTAGGACAAGGAATTAGTATCTCTCGAACTCCTAGGGAAATTCCGGCAGCATAACGGCAGTAAAATGCTCAGAATGAGACATCCTACTAAAAATGGGGTGGTAACATACTCATCAGCATTACTCAAGGGTCTGAGATCATACTAAACAGACTACACCGGAAATACTCAAAACTGGGGTATGACTCTGATTAACCAATCCTATGGAACTACGGAGTAGTAACACGTGATCCTGATAGACGAGGGAGAAAGCCTAGTTCCTTAACCCCGTAGGAAAGATAGGACGACTCAGATCAGAAGGCCATGAGGTAAAGGAGTAAAAGGAGCCTTACATTCCATCCCACAATCAATTCCCTTACATAACTAAAGAATTTCTAGACTCAACTTCGACCAGTTTGGCTTGGTAATCCTACAGGCAGTCAGGCTCTGATACCAAGTCTGTCGGGACCCCGACTCAATGCCACATCGATCTAGCATGTAACACCTCATATCACTTTGCGGCCTCACGCACGGTATCCCCACGGGTGTCGCCTTACCTTGGCCCGGGACCGTTTGCGCCTTTTGGCACACGTATATGACAGTGTCGCTAGCATCCATATGATAAGGAGCCCGGGCTGACATGGCTAGTCGTAAACCCAAAGTGGCACTAACTTACAGGGACAGGCATCCATGACCCAGCATCGAACGTGTCGGTCATCAGCGAGTGAATCCAGGCTGTAGCACTGGGCTAACAGGACTCCGGTGAACCGGGCTGTAGCGGGCTAACAGGACTCCGGTATTCATCGCGTGACATTTCCCCGAAGGGACAGACACAGGAACGAAGGACACATGCCGGCCAGCCTAAGTGATCCGGAGCAGTAGCAAGCTACCAGGGCTCAGTGGAAGCACTAGGAGACATTTCCCGGTAAGAGAGACTACCAAGGATAAACAACTAGATAATCAGATCCCACACATAGCAATACACATTACACGTACGCATAACATGCAAGTATGTGCTGTACAACATGGCATTACAGCATAACTCAACAACTCATATAGATAAAGGCTCAGAAGAGCCATCATAGCATTTATTACAAACAGGGGTCACATGACCCAACATTCAGAGCATACAAACAACAAACGGAAGCATTACATGTCTGAGTACAGACATCTATAAATGAAAAAGGCTGAAAGCCTGACTATCTACAACATCCGATCAAGATCGTAGCTGAGGTACTAGCTACTAGTCGAAGTCCAAGAGAACACTAGTAAGACCGAGGTCTCTGCTGCAAAAACATAAATAAAGCAACATGAGTACAAGGGTACTCAGCAACACTTACATCAGATCCTATCATACATGCATTGTTTCAAGAGGGTAATGTGGGGTTTAGTTGCAGCAAGCCAGCTTTGACTCTGTGGCTATCCTGTTCTACGACTACCAGAACTTCTTTGAGGTGATATGGCGCACACGAGTCCACTAAACACCACACAATACACCGCTATGGGTTCATTCCCGTCTCCCTACGAGAAGGCCATCCATAGCACTCACACTTGTCTTGAGCATTTTAGAGTATCCACTTCAATTGTCTATGTACCATGTAAGCATCCAAGAAGTCCATAACCGCGGACCCGGCTATTCGAATAGATCATGTTAACCCTACAGGGGTGTACTTCTTCACACACGCTCTCGCCACTTACCGCCATGTACACGTCATGTATCTCGGCAACCTTCAAGCGGAAGCCTGGCGAGGGTGTTGGCCACGACCTGACTAACCACACAAGACTCTAATCCAGGTTTATCGCCTATTCGGGTTCCATCCGCAAGGAGATCCGGCCAGGGTTTCACTCACGGCCCCAAATGATGTGTGCAGGGTTCCCAAGCCCACCTCGCCGGATGGATCTACGCTTGGTACACCGTGCCACTTGTGCCTAGTCTGTCCCAAGCCCAGCTGGCCGGGTGCCACTTGGTAGACTACTAACACTGCCTACAAACACCAGAAACTAGTTGCGACTCCTGGACAGAGATCAAGTTGGTTAATAAGTCGAGAGGGCTTGGAGCGCCCGGAGCCCAATGTGTGGTAGTATCGAGTCATTGGACAACATACATAGAACTCAGTGCTTAAGGACGGTTCCAGTGAGACAACCCACCATGTACTCCTACATGGCCTCTCACCGCTACCTTTACCAAATCGTGTTCACACACTTCACTCTCAACATCGGAACATATCATAACACTCCAATTCATTCCCAATGAATCAGACCTAACACAACTCTAAGAAATAGCAGGCATAGCATGGTAGGAACACAACATGGCTCAATCAACTCCTACACATGCTAGTGGGTTTCAACTATTTACTGTGGCAATGACAGGTCATGCAGAGGAATGGGTTCAACTACCGCAGCACAAAGTAGCAGATGAATCGTTGTTGTCCTAATGCAATAACTGAGAGCAGGAGCGAGAGAGTAGGATTGTATCGGAATGAACAAGGGGGTTTGCTTGCCTGGTAAATCAACAGAGGAGGCACTGCTTCACAGACAGGTACTCTAGAACGGACTCCGGAGCAGGACCTATCGAGAAGGAACGGTGCCAACAATCAATACACAAGCATACGCAACAATATGATGCATGAACATGGCATGTAGATGTGATGCTGTTTGAGCTAATGCAACTAGTAATCATTTGGTTTGAAGTCCATTTGAACCAAAAGCTCAAGTGCAACTCTAAAATAAGTCTCTTAATATGCCATAATGTGTTTTCTCATATTCAGCATGTATAAGTTGGTTTGTCATGCATGAAACTAGTATAGATGGATAGATTACATTTTTCTGATAATTTTTCATATATAAATTATTTCAATCTGAGCTACGGTTGAATTGATATGAATTTTTGAAGTTTAAATCAATTTCTGGAATTTCCTGAATTATTTTAATTCCAGAAAATATATATTGCGCTAGCATGATGTCAGCACGACGTCAGCAGTCAACGGCGGCTGACTGGGTCAAACCTGACGTGTGGGGTCCACACGTTAGTGGCAGGGGGTTAGATAGGGTTAGATTAACTTAATTAAAAGATTAGGGGGGGTCGGGGCCCACTGGTCAGTGTTAGTGGCTAATTAGGTTTAGTTACTATTTAACTAAAATTAGCAGGGCCTGGCCCCACTAGTCAGCGACCCTGGGGGGGTCAAACCCCAGGTCAAACATGTCAAGCCCGCCGGCGGTTAGTCGCCGGCGAGATCCGCGGCGTACTTGTGCCCCGGGTTTCCTCTGTGGTGCTCCAAATGGCGCGCGATAGGCGCGTTGGAGAGCTAGCTCGATGGCGCATCGGGGGTGGCCGTGGCTGGGCCTGGGATGGCCGGAGTCGGCGGCGGCGAGCTCGGTTGCGGCTGCCGGAGTTCGGTCGTGCACGAAAACGCGTTTGGAGCTCGAAGACGAGCTAAGCAAAGCGCTAGGGATGCTCTACGGGGCCTTACGAGCTTGTTGGACTCGCCGAGGTGACCAAATGGTCACCGGAGCTGCGTCGACGGCGAGCTCAGCGGCGGTGGAGGTTTGGCCATGGTGGATAAAGGGCTACGGCATGCGGGTGACTAAGCGGAGAGGGGGAAACGGTGGCAGAGCTCACCGCGGTTGCAGCGGGCGTCGAAGCGGGCTCGGGGACGCACTGGAGACAGCGGGCGGCGATGGGGATCCACGGTGGCCGGCGATGAAGAAGACGATGGTGTCAGCGATGGGGCGCGTCCCTGGTCACTTGGCTCGTCGAGGACGATGTGGACGACGAGGCGGAGCTTCTAGGCTCGGGCGGAGGGCGAGGGGAGGCCGGTGGCCGCGGCAACGGCGAGCGGTGGCGTCGGTGGCGTTCGGCCATGAGAGAGAGAGAGAGTGACAGAGGAGAGGACGAGGGCGAGGGAGAGTGCGAGAGAGGTCGGGGTAGCTGCGTGGCGTCTCCGGGGCATCCAGACGAGGAGGGGAGAGGGCAGGCAGGCAGAGAGGGAGGTGGCGTGGCGCGGCGGAGCGCGCGCGCGTCGGGCACGCGCCCGTCCTCCTGTCGGGGAGGAAGACGACAGAGGAGGGGGCCAGGTGGGCTGGGCCGGCGCTGGCTGCTACTGGGCTGCACAGGGAGGAGGCCCAGGTAAGTATCCCTTTTTATTTCTTTTTCTAATTTTCTGACATATGTTTTGATTTAGTAATAATACTAAATCAATTTATTTTCTTATGCCAATTTTTATGGAAGCTAGTTATATTATTCCAGAGCTCCTTTATAAATGGCATAATTTTTGGACAATATTTTATATATATAACAATATATATCCAAAGCAAATAATTACTGCATTAATTCCAAATGCCCAAAATAAATACTTATGAGGTCCTAAAAATATTGGTTTGATTTTTATCTCTGTCCAATATTTTCAGAGAGCAACATGAGCATTTTCTTGGACCTTTTTGGAGCAATTTTTATTTGGGTCATTTCCAAAAATGATTCTGAGGGTTTCACAAATCCCCATTTCAAAATTAAATGGAATTTAAACATGATGCACAAATGACTAGCTAGCCTAGGTCATACCAGACTAGGGATGTGACACCCTACCCGAGATCCGCCGGTTTTGACACCGACAGTAGGCGGTTGGAACCACCATCAACAATGTGGTGGCCAGCTGGCACATACCGGAGCGAGTCAATGGCAAAGACGGCCATGCTATCCGGACTCACAGACGGCAGAGAAGATGGCAGCGGAGGCATCGTCGGTGGGCTACCAAAGGGGGTTTTGGGGGCAGAGCTGACGGGACTTGGCAAGGGTTGCTCGTCAGAGGAACAGGATGAGCCAATAACATGGGAGGTGGTAGGGGTGGCGGTCGTCCCGATACCAATATTGGGAAGCGGAGAAGCTGGGGATATTTCCGTTTCCAAAACAAACCCTTCTCAATAGCAAACTTGTTACAATCCCTTCTTTTATGGCCCTGACGTGAGCATGCCAAACAAACCAGATTCAATGGGAAATTCCTTTCAAAGTGGAAAGATAAATGACATTTTGGACAAGTGAGAATTTCGTCCACCATATTATCAATTAGAGCAGCGTGGGCCGCCAAAGGAGGAGAACATGGGTCGCCCTCATCCACAGGCCCAACATGGCACGGGGCGGGGGTTGGGCTGCCCTCATCCATTGGCCCAACATGGCTACTAGGCCCAGCCGGAGAAACACATGCATGCAACAATAGGGGCGAAGATTGCATATCCTGGTGATAATTAAGGTGATCACGAACCACCACAGAACTCACCATGGCAAAGATGATCGGCGGCGAAGCCACCGTCCACTGTAGATCAGCCGTGGCAGGGGGATGAATAATCACCCTCTCATTTGCCAGAATAATGTACCCAGCATGTTCAGTAGCAGCAATAGACTCCTCTGTAGCAGGATACCTATAACCTTTGCACGCATCATAATTTTGAAATGTAGCAAAAGATAATTTCTTACAAACAGCAAGAGATGACTTGAAAGAAGACTTCACCGGCGGACGATGCATGGCCAATAAACCTAGAGAGGCCCGGCGTTTGGAAGGACTAACCAAGATCCACGCAGCATCACATTCTTTCTTCCAAATCTTGAACTCATGGCCCCAATTTGGACCACCATTGCCCCAAAGATGAAAGTAGCATTTGAATTGCAGGCAAGAGAACCATCTGAGATCAACAATATGAAAACCAACCTCTTTGCATGAAACATTAAAAGTAAAAACCTTGTCACTTATAGAGGAGACCAGGAACTCAATGGCCGAACCCCCAAGAGTTGATTCAAGAGCAATTGCCACTGAATCCTCAGTGAGACAGAAATCATGCCTACTGAAAGAAACCACCAGGGTGAAAGAACCCCTATTTTCCATAGGATGAACCAGAATCCCAGAAGCATTATAGATCTCATCCGCAAAAACTCTACCCTTGGAGAAATCCAAGCCAAGGGTAGATCTAGAGGAGGAACCCATGGAAAAGGGTATTGGGGAGTAGATCAAAGGATGCCGGAAAGGATGATCGGAGCCAAACACCGATCTAGTGGAAGGTAGTGGAGATCGCCAGAGCACTAGGGTTTAGGGGTGGGTGGGTGGGTGGGTGGGAGTGCCATGCATGAGAACATAAGGTTGCTTTGGGCACTGCAGTTGCTTTACAAATTGCTCGTGTGGGGGTACTCTGTGCTGGACATGGTGATGTGTCATCTAGAAGTAGCAAGCAAGCCATTAAGCAACACCTCATCCCCTTTTAATAGTATTGGATTTCCTATGGACTAAATGTGATCTTGGATCACTAAAATGAAAATGTAGAGTCTTGATCTTTTGCCAATCTTCTGTCCTTAGCATCTTGAAGGGGTTCCACGTCCTCTTGTCCATGCCACGCCTTTGTTGAACTCTCTGAAATATACTAGATAAAAGTATTAGTTCAACAAGAGATATGTTGACATTAATTACCAAAATCACCCAGGGAGCACTTGTGCTTTTAATCTCCCCCTTTTTGGTAATGATGACAACATACATCAAAGCTTTAGATAAAGATATAGAGACTAATAAGTAAGGGACAATTGCATTTTTACCCTTAGTTGGTTCCTACCCACGGGTTTTGCCCTTACTTTTCGAGCTTGCTCAGTTTTGCCCTTACTTTTTCCATCGAGGTCCCTCGAATGCCCTTTGACCGTTTGACCAAAACTTTGAAAAATCATAACTAATTCAGACAAACTTAGAAAAATGCAAATAAGATATCAAAATGTTCAGATAAACAATACCTTTATGGGCATATCATTTGCATTCAGGACAAAAACATCGTCTAAACTACCCGAGGTAATTAATTTATTAACATTATTAAAAATAAATAGGTATAAACAATATTTTTTCCATGAATAAAAATTACATGCAAATGTAGGTGATGTTTTCTGAACATCATGATAACTTATGTGCAATTTTTGAGTTTGTATCAACTTGTTATACATAGATCACCTCTACGTATACTGGTAAAGACCATTTTATGATTATCTCTTTGAAACACTTGGCAATCTACTTCAGTAAACAGGACACTGAAACTAAAGTCAGCTAGTCTAGATACGGAAAGTAAATTATAGCCAAGAGATTCAACGAGCATAACATTTTGTATGGAGCTATCATGTGAAATGGCCACCTTACCAAGGCCAACCACCTTACCCTTTGAGTTATCACCAAATGTGACATACTTTCGAGGGTCGTCGTTTTCAGCTAGCTCACGAAACATATCCTTGTCTCCGGTCATGTGATTGGTACATACACTATCAAGAACCCATTCCTTTCCTCTAGCCATGTGACCAAAGTGTCTCATAGACTCATCAAGATCGAAGTCACTATCATCATCTTCATCATAGTATCCATGTTCAACATCTTCTTGTGATTGATCATTTCCTAGAGAAAGTGATTCATTAGATAAATGATCATCACAATGTTCATCTTTATGAATTCTAATGACTTCGGAGATGACACTACTGCAGGATGCTGCTAATGCGATACTATGATCAGAGACCCTTCGAGAAACTGTGTGCGATGCAATAATCGCAAACGGTGGTGTATGAAAACCGTCAGAAATGTATAAAACGTTTGTGATGATGAATGCATCAAACATGGTTCAGGTTTTAGTTGCGTGTATGATGAAGGGCATACGGTTCGGTTCAATTAACTGTTTGCGATGAGGAGGAACAAAAGAAATGGGCAGACAGATGAAGGCGTGTGCGATACATATCATACGGTTCACTCGGATGAACTGTTTGTGATTAGGCAAGACAAAGGAAACGGGCAGCCAGATGAAGATGTGCGCGATATACAGCATACAGTTCGCTCGGATGAACTTTTTGCGTTGAGACATGAGAACAAAAATGGTTCAACTTAACAAGATGTGTGTGATAAGCATCAAACAGGTCTGTAATCAGAAATGTGTGCGAAGACCGATAATAACAAAGACGGTTGCAGATAATAAGATGTATGTGATATGCTCAGTCTACTTCTTGTGCTAGCTCGATGTTCCTTCTATGCTAAGTTTCCATTAATTGATGGATTTTATGAACATGCCACCGTTTCCCGCCATTTCCTCACCTGTTTCCCGCCACCCGGCTAATTGCGGATAGGCGACCCGCGACACACGGAGGCGACAAGCGCAGCCTATAGCACGTCCACATTTTCCAAGCATGCCAACCCACCAAAGCGCCGCCTCTGCCATCAACCTCGTCGACGAGGAAAACGTGTTGGGGAACGCAGTATTTCAAAAAAAATATCCTACGATCATGCAAGATCTATCTAGGAGAAGCATAGCAATGAGTGGGGAGGGTGTGTCCATGTACCCTCATAGACCGAAAGCGGAAGCGTTATGACAAAGCGGTTGATGTAGTCGTACGTCTTCATGATCCGACCGATCCTAGCACCGAACGTACGGCACCTCCATGTTCAGAACACGGTCAGCTCGATGACGTCCCTCGTACTCTTGATCCAGTTGAGGCCGAGGGAGAGTTTTGTTAGCACGACGGCATGGTGACGGTGATGATGAAGTTACCGGCGCAGGGCTTCGCCTAAGCACCATGACGATATGACCGAGGTGGAAATCTATGGAGGGCGCACCGCACACGGCTAAAACAATTGTCAACTTGTGTGTTCTAGGGGTGCCCCCTCCCCCTTATATAATGGAGCAAGGGTAGGGGGGCGGGGGCCTCATAGGGTGCGCCCCAAGGGGGGAATCCTACACATACTAGGAGTAGGTTCCCCCTTTCCTAGTCTAACTAGGAGGGGAAGGAAAGAGGACGAGGGGAGAAGGAAAGAGGGGGACGCCCCCCAAAGCCCTCAACCAATTCGATTTGGGCCTAGGGGGGCGTGCCCCATAGCTCCCTTGCTGCCCTCTATATCCACTAAGGCCCATGAAGACCCATTGACCCCCCACCAGAGGGGGGTGGTCGGTAACTCCTCGGTACTCCAGTATTTATCCGGTGAGCCTGGAACCTTTCCGATGTCCGAATATAACCTTCCAATATATCAATCTTTATGTCTCGACCATTTCGAGACTCCTCGTCGTGTCCATGATCTCATCTGGGACTCTGAACAACCTTTGGTTCATAAAAACACATAAACTCATAATATCGATCGTTATTGAACCTTAAGCGTGCGGACCCTACGGGTTCGAGAACTATGTAGACATGACCGAGACTCACTTCTGGTCAATAACCAATAGCGGAACCTGGATGCTCATATTGGTTCCTACATATTCTATGGAGATCTTTATCAACCAAACTGCATAACAACATACATTGTTCCCTTTGTCATTGGTGTGTTGCTTGCCCGAGATTTGATCATCAGTATCATCATACTGTTGGGGAACATAGTAATTTCAAAAAAATTCCTACGCACACGCAAGATCATGGTGATGCATAGCAACGAGAGGGGAGATTGTTGTCCACGTACCCTCGTAGACCGAAAGCGGAAGCATTATGACAACGCGGTTGATGTAGTCGTACGTCTTCACAATCCGACCGATCCAAGCACCGAACGTACGGCACCTTCGAGTTCAGCACACGTTTAGCTCGATGACGATCCCCGGACTCCGATCTAGCAGGGTGTCGGGGATGAGTTTCGTCAGCACGACGGTGTGGTGATGATGATGATGTTCTACCGACGCAGGGCTTTGCCTAAGCACCGCTACGATATGACTGAGGTGGAATATGGTGGAGGGGGCACCGCACACGGCTAAGGAACGATCACGAAGATCAACTTGTGTGTCTAGAGGAGCCCCCTGCCCCCGTATATATAGGAGCAGGGGGGAGTCCAGCTGGCCCTAGGGGGCGGGCCAAGGAGGGGGGAGTCCTCCTCCTAGTGGGAGTAGGACTCCCCTTTCCTAGTCCAACTAGGAAGGAGGAAGGGGGAAGGAAAGAGAGGGAGAGGGAGAGAGAAAGAGGGGCCGCGCCCCCCTCCCCTTGTCCAATTCGGACTCCCCATGGGAGGGGGCGCGCCACCTCCTGGGCTACTGCCCTCTCTCTCCCCTCTGGCCCAGTAAGGCCCAATACTTCCCCGGGGGGTTCCGGTAACCCCTCCGGCACTCTGGTTTTCTCCGAAATCACTGGAACACTTCTGGTGTCCGAATATAGTCGTCCAATATATCAATCTTTATGTCTCGACCATTTCGAGACTCCTCGTCATGTCCATGATCACATCCGGGACTCCGAACAACCTTCGGTACATCAAAACTTATAAACTCATAATAAAACTGTCATCGTAACGTTAAGCGTGCGGACCCTACAGGTTCGAGAACTATGTAGACATGACCTAGAACTGTTTCCAGTCAATAACCAATAGCGGAACCTGGATGCTCATATTGGCCCCTACATATTCTACGAAGATCTTTATCGGTCAAACCGCATAACAACATACCTTGTTCCCTTTGTCATCGGTATGTTACTTGCCCGAGATTCGATCGTCGGTATCCAATACCTAGTTCAATCTCGTTACCGGTAAGTCTCTTTACTCGTTACGTAATGCATCATTCTGTAACCAACTCATTGGCCACATAGCTTGCAAGGCTTATAGTGATGTGCCTTACCGAGAGGGCCCAGAGATACCTCTCCGACAATCGGAGTGACAAAACCTAATCTCGAAATATGCCAACTCAACATGTACCTTTGGAGACACCTGTAGAGCTCCTTTATAATCACCCAGTTACGTTGTGACGTTTGGTAGCACACAAAGTGTTCCTTCGGTAGACGGGAGTTGCATAATATCATAGTTGTAGGAACTTTGTATAAGTCATGAAGAAAGCAATAGCAACATACTAAACGATCAAGTGCTAGGCTAACGGAATGGGTCAAGTCAATCACATCATTCTCCTAATGATGTGATCATGTTAATCAAATAACAACACATGTCTATGGTTAGGAAACATAACCATCTTTGATTAATGAGCTAGTCAAGTAGAGGCACACTAGTGACATTTATGTTTGTCTATGTATTCACACATGTATTATGTTTCCGCAACTCCCCGTTGTACTGCGATCTTCAAGTGTGCTTCTTCCCCCTTCTCCCTCTTACCATGGCAAGTCCTTGGGAAATAACTCCGATGGGCAGAATTCTAGCATGAATAATAAACATTTATCATGATATGAGGAAATAAATAATAACTTTATTATTGCCTCTAGGGCATATTTCCTTCAGTCTCCCACTTGCACTAGAGTCAATAATCTAGATTACACAGTAACGATTCTAACACCCATGGAGTCTTGGTGCTGATCATGTTTTGCTCGTGGAAGAGGCTTAGTTAACGTGTCTGCAACATTCAGATTCGTATGTATCTTGCAAATCTCTATATCTCCCACCTGGACTTGATCCCGGATGGAATTGAAGCGTCTCTTGATGTGCTTGGTCCTCTTGTGAAATCTGGATTCCTTTGCCAAGGCAATTGCACCAGTATTGTCATAGAAGATCTTCATTGGTCCCGATGCACTAGGTATGAAACCTAGATCGGAAATGAACTCCTTCATCCAGACTCCTTCATTTGCTGCTTCCAAAGCAGCTATGTACTCCGCTTCGCATGTAGATCCCGCCACGACGCTTTGTTTAGAACTGCACCAACTTATAGCTCCACCGTTTAATAAAAACACGTATCCGGTTTGCGATTTTGAATCGTCCGTATCAGTGTCAGAGCTTGCATCGACGTAACCATTTACGACTAGCTCTTTGTCACCTCCATAAACAAGAAACATATCCTTAGTCCTTTTCAGGTATTTCAGGATGTTCTTGACCGTTGTCCAGTGATCCACTCCTGGATTACTTTGGTACCTACCTGCCAAGCTTATTGCTAAGCATACGTCAGGTCTGGTACACAGCATTGCATACATGATAGAGCCTATGGCTGAAGCATAGGGAACATCTTTCATTTTCTCTCTATCTTCTGCGATGGTCGGACATTGAGTCTGACTCAACTTCACACCTTGTAATATAGGCAAGAACCCTTTCTTTGCCTGATCCATTTTGAAGGTTTTCAAAACTTTATCAAGGTATGTGCTTTGTGAAAGTCCAATTAAGCGTCTTGATCTATCTCTATAGATCTTGATGCCCAATATGTAAGCAGCTTCACCGAGGTCTTTCATTGAAAAACTTTTATTCAAGTATCCCTTTATGCTATCCAGAAATTCTATATCATTTCCAATTAACAATATGTCATCTACATATAATATCAGAAATGCTACAGAGCTCCCGCTCACTTTCTTGTAAATACAGGCTTCTCCAAAAGTCTGTATAAAACCATATGCTTTGATCACACTATCAAAGCGTTTATTCCAACTCAGAGATGCTTGCACCAGTCCATAAATGGATCGCCGGAGCTTGCACACTTTGTTAGCACCTTTTGGATCGACAAAACCTTCGGGTTGCATCATATACAACTCTTCTTCCAGAAATCCATTCAGGAATGCAGTTTTGACATCCATTTGCCAAATTTCATAATCATAAAATGCAGCAATTGCTAACATGATTCGGACAGACTTAAGCATCGCTACGGGTGAGAAAGTCTCATCGTAGTTAACCCCTTGAACTTGTCGAAAACCTTTTGCAACAAGTCGAGCTTTGTAGACAGTTACATTACCATCAGTGTTAGTCTTCTTCTTGAAGATCCATTTATTCTCAATGGCTTGCCGATCATCGGGCAAGTCAACCAAAGTCCATACTTTGTTCTCATACATGGATCCTATCTCAGATTTCATGGCTTCAAGTCATTTTGCGGAATCTGGGCTCATCATCGCTTCCTCATAGTTCATAGGTTCGCCATGGTCAAGTAACATGACTTCCAGAATAGGATTACCGTACCACTCTGGTGCGGATCTTACTCTGGTAGACCTATGAGGTTCAGTAGAAACTTGATCTGAAGTTTCATGATCAATATCATTAGCTTCCTCACTAATTGGTATAGTTGTCACAGGAACCGGTTCTTGTGATGAACTACTTTCCAATAAGGGAGCAGGTATAGTTACCTCATCAAGTTCTACTTTCCTCCCACTCACTTCTTTCCAGAGAAACTCCTCTAGAAAGGATCCGAATTTAGCAACGAAAATCTTGCCCTCAGATCTGTGATAGAAGGTGTACCCAATTGTCTCTTTTGGGTATCCTATGAAGACACATTTCTCCGATTTGGGTTCGAGCTTATCTGGTTGAAGTTTCTTCACATAAGCATCGCAGCCCCAAACTTTAAGAAACGACAACTTTGGTTTCTTGCCAAACCACAGTTCATAAGGCGTCCTCTTAACGGATTTTGATGGTGCCCTATTTAACATGAATGTGGTCGTCTCTAAAGCATAACCCCAAAATGATAGCGGTAAATCAGTAAGGGACATCATAGATCATACCATATCCAGTAAAGTATGATTACGACGTTCGGACACACCATTTCGTTGTGGTGTTCCGGGTGGCGTGAGTTGCGAAACTATTCCGCATTGTTTCAAATGTAAACCAAACTCGTAACTCAAATATTCTCCTCCACGATCAGATCGTAGAAATTTTATTTTCTTGTTACGATGATTTTCCACTTCACTCTGAAATTCTTTGAACTTTTCAAATGTTTCAGACTTGTGTTTCATCATGTAGATATACCCATATCTGCTCAAATCATCTGTGAAGGTGAGAAAATAACGATACCCGCCGCGAGCCTCAATATTCATTGGACCACATACATCAGTATGTATGATTTCCAACAAATCAGTTGCTCCCTCCATAGTTCTGGAGAACGGCGTTTTAGTCATCTTGCCCATGAGGCACGGTTCGCAAGTACCAAGTGATTCATAATCAAGTGATTCCAAAAGTCCATCAGTGTGGAGTTTCTTCATGCGCTTTACACCAATATGACCTAAACGGTAGTGCCACAAATAAGTTGCACTATCATTATCAACTCTGCATCTTTTGGCTTCAACATTATGAATATGTGTATCACTACTATTGAGATTTAATAAAAATAGACCACTCTTCAAGGGTGCATGACCATAAAAGATATTACTCATATAAATAGAACAACCATTATTCTCTGATTTAAATGAATAACCGTCTCGCATCAAACAAGATCCAGATATAATGTTCATGCTCAACGCTGGCACCAAATAACAATTATTTAGGTCTAAAACTAATCCCGATGGTAGATGTAGAGGTAGCGTGCCGACCGCGATCACATCGACTTTGGAACCATTTCCCACACGCATCATCACCTCGTCCTTAGCCAATCTTCGCTTAATCCGTAGTCCCTGTTTCGAGTTGCAAATATTAGCAACAGGACCAGTATCAAATACCCAGGTGCTATTGCGAGCATTAGTAAGGTACACATCAATAACATGTATATCACATATACCTTTGTTCACTTTGCCATCCTTCTTATCCGCCAAATACTTGGAGCAGTTCCGCTTCCAGTGTCCAGTCTGCTTGCAGTAGAAGCACTCAGTCTCAGGCTTAGGTCCAGACTTGGGTTTCTTCTCTTGAGCAGCAACTTGTTTGTTGTTCTTCTTGAAGTTCCCCTTCTTCTTCCCTTTGCCCTTTTTCTTGAAACTGGTGGTCTTATTGACCATCAACACTTGATGCTCCTTTTTGATTTCTACCTTCGTGACTTTTAACATTGCGAAGAGCTCGGGAATAGTCTTGTCCATCCCTTGCATATTATAGTTCATCATGAAGCTCTTGTAGCTTGGTGGCAGTGATTGAAGAATTATGTCAATGACACTATCATCAGGAAGATTAACTCCTAGTTGAATCAAGTGATTATTATACCCAGACATTTTGAGTATGTGTTCACTGACAGAACTATTCTCCTCCATCTTGCAGCTATAGAACTTATTGGAGACTTCATATCTCTCAATCCGGTCATTTGCTTGAAATATTAACTTCAACTCCTGGAACATCTCATATGCTCCATGACGTTCAAAACATCGTTGAAGACCCAGTTCTAAGCCGTAAAGCATGGCACACTGAACTATCGAGTAGTCATAAGCTTTGTTCTGCCAGACGTTCTTAACGTCGTCAGTTGCATCAGCAGCAGGCCTGGCACCCAGCGGTGCTTCCAGGACGTAATTCTTCTATGCAGCAATGAGGATAATCCTCAGGTTACGGGCCCAGTCCGTGTAATTTCTACCATCATCTTTCAACTTTGCTTTCTCAAGGAACGCATTAAAATTCAACGGAACAACAGCACGAGCCATCTATCTACAGTAAACATAGACAAGCAAAATACTATCAGGTACTAAGTTCATGATAAATTTAAGTTCAATTAATCATATTACTTAAGAACTCCCACTTAGATAGACAGCCCTCTAATCTTCTAAGTGATTACGTGATCCATATTAACTACACCATGTCCGATCGTCATGTGAGATGGAGTAGCTTCAACGGTGAACATCAATATGTTGATCATATTTACTATATGATTCATGCTCGACCTTTCGGTCTCCGTGTTCCGAGGCCATATCTGTTATATGCTAGGCTCGTCAAGTTTAACCTGAGTATTCCACATGTGCAACTGTTTTGCACCCGTTGTATTTGAACGTAGAGCCTATCACACCCAATCATCACGTGGTGTCTCAGCACGAAGAACTTGCGCAACGGTGCATACTCAGGGAGAACACTTCTTGATAATTTTAGCGAGAGATCATCTCAAAATGCTACCGTCAATCAAAGCAAGATAAGATGCATAAAGGATAAACATCACATGCAATCAATATAAGTGATATGATATGGCCATCATCATCTTGTGCTTGTGATCTCCATCTCCGAAGCACCGTCGTGATCACCATCGTCACCGGTGCGACACCTTGATCTCCATCGTAGTATCATTGTCGTTACACCATCTATTGCTTCTACGACTATCGCTACCGCTTTGTGATAAAGTAAAGCAATTACAGGGCATTTGCATTTCATACAATAAAGCGACAACCATATGGCTCCTGCCAGTTGTCGATAACTTCGGTTACAAAACATGATCATCTCATACAATAAAATATAGCATCACGTCTTGACCATATCACATCACAACATGCCCTGCAAAAACAAGTTAGACGTCCTCTACTTTGTTGTTGCAAGTTTTACGTGGCTGCTACGGGCTTAGCAAGAACCGTTCTTACCTACGCATCAAAACCACAACGATAGTTTGTCAAGTTGGTGATGTTTTAACCTTCGCAAGGACCGGGCGTAGTCACACTCGATTCAGCTAAAGTAAGAGAGATAGACACCCGCCAGTCACCTTTAAGCACGAGTGCTCGTAACGGTGAAACCAGTCTCGCGTAAGCGTATGCGTAATATCGGTCCGGGCCGCTTCATCTCACAATACCATTGAGCCAAAGTATGACATGCTGGTAAGCAGTATGACTTGTATCGCCCACAACTCACTTGTGTTCTACTCGTGCAAATAACATCAACGCATAAAACCAGGCTCGGATGCCACTATTGGGGAACGTAGTAATTTCAAAAAAATTCCTACGCACACGCAAGGATCATGGTGATGCATAGCAACGAGAGGGGAGAGTATTGTCCACGTACCCTCGTAGACCGTAAGCGGAAGCATTATGACAACGCGGTTGATGTAGTCTTACATCTTCACGATCCGACCGATCCAAATACCGAACGTACGGCAGCTCCGAGTTCAGAACACGTCCAGCTCGTTGACGATCCCCGGACTCCGATCCAGCAAAGTGTCGGGGATGAGTTTCGTCAGCACGACGGCGTGGTGACGATCTTGATGTTCTACCGTCGCAGGGCTTCGCCTAAGCACCGCTACAATACTATCGAGGAGGACTATGGTGGAGGGGGGCACCGCACACGGCTAATAGATCTCAAGGATCAATTGTTGTTGTATCTGGGGTGCCCCCCTGCCCCCATATATATAGGAGCAAGGGGGGAGGCGGCTGGCCTATGGAGGAGGCGCACCAAGGGGGGAGTCCTACTCCCACTGGGAGTAGGACTCCTCCTTTCCTTGTAGGAGAAGGAAAGAGGAGGAGTAGGACTCCTCCTTTCCTTGTTGGAGAAGGAAAGAGGAGGAGAGGGAGAAGGAAAAGTGGGCTGCCCCCCTTGTCCAATTCGGACCAGAGGGTGGGCGCAGGCCTTCTTCCTTTTGGCCTCTCTCCTCTATTCCCGTATGGCCCAATAAGGCCCATATACTCCCCGGCGAATTCCCGTAACTCTCCGGTACTCCAAAAATACCCGAATCACGTCCAATATATCGATCTTTACGTCTCGACCGTTTCGAGACTCCTCGTCATGTCCCCGATCTCATCCGGGACTCCGAACTCCTTCGGTACATCAAAACTCATAAACTCATAATATAACTGTCATCGAAACTTTAAGCGTGCGGACCCTACGGGTTCGAGAACAATGTAGACATGACCTAGAACCATTCTTGGTCAATAACCAATAGCGGAACCTGGATGCTCATATTGGCTCCTACATATTCTACGAAGATCTTTATCGGACAAACCGCATAACAACATACGTTTTTCCCTTTGTCATCGGTATGCTACTTGCCCGAGATTCAATCGTCGGTATCCAATACCTAGTTCAATCTCGTTACCGACAAGTCTCTTTACTCGTTACGTAATGCATCATTCCGTAACTAACTCATTAGCTACATTGCTTGCAAGGCTTATAGTGATGTGCATTACCGAGAGGGCCCAGAGATACCTCTCTGACAATCAAAGTGACAAAACCTAATCTCGAAATACGCCAACCCAACATGTACCTTTGGAGACACCTGTAGTACTCCTTTATAATCACCCAGTTACGTTGTGACGTTTGGTAGCACCCAAAGTGTTCCTCCGATAAACGGGAGTTGCATAATCTCATAGTTACAGGAACATGTATAAGTCATGAAGAAAGCAATAGCAACATACTAAACGGTCAAGTGCTTGGCTAACGGAATGGGTCAAGTCAATCACATCATTCTCCTAATGATGTGATCCCGTTAATCAAATGACAACTCATGTCTATGGCTAGGAAACTTAACCATCTTTGATTCAATGAGCTAGTCAAGTAGAGGCATACTAGTGACACTATGTTTGTCTATGTATTCACACATGTATTATGTTTCCGGTTAATACAATTCTAGCATGAATAATCAACATTTATCATGATATAAGGAAATAAATAATAACTTTATTATGTCCTCGAGGGCATATTTCCTTCAGAATGTAGTGTCATGGTGTAGCAACGATGACGGCGGATCTCTTTTAAAGGAGAGATTTTGAGCACTTTTGAAAGATAGTGAAAAAATCAAAATTTTGAACAAATTTTTAAAAAAGTGGATTTTTTGGAATAAAAATCCAAATATTAAAATTTAGAATTTTTTTAAATCATGAGAAAAATTTAGAAAACAAGAAAAAACGAAATTCCAAACATTTTTTAAAAAGCAATCATTTTTTATGAAATTTTGAAACAAAAAACGAAGTTGTGATATCTCTTGTCTCCACCGTTTGAGATTCCTCATTTTTGATTAACTTTCTCTTTTTTTACTCGTTGACCAAGCCTAATTGATGCTTTGACATTCTGCAATCTTCCGCATGGATGGCATGTGCGTTATTTTTGGCCAGTGCTACGCGCTGGCGCGCCGCCCCAAATTTGGGCCGGTCGGCTGCCCAGCATTCGATAAGATCGCCTCGAACCGTTAGATTCCATACGGACTGGTCAACGCGTGCTCCCTCCTCCCTTTTCACGCGCTCAGACCTCCGCCTCATCCACCCTTTTCATTGCGAAGAGCTCGGGAATAGTCTTGTCCATCCCTTGCATATTATAGTTCATCACGAAGCTCTTGTAGCTTGGTGGCAGTGATTGAAGAATTCTGTCAATGACACTATCATCAGGAAGATTAACTCCCAGTTGAATCAAGTGATTATTATACCCAGACATTTTGAGTATGTGTTCACTATCAGAACTATTCTCCTCCATCTTCCAGCTATAGAACTTATTGGAGACTTGATATCCCTCAATCCGGGCATTTGCTTGAAATATTAACTTCAACTCCTGGAACATCTCATATGCTCCATGACGTTCGAAACGTCGTTGAAGACCCGGTTCCAAGCCGTAAAGCATGGCACACTGAACTTTCGAGTAGTCATCAGCTTTGCTCTGCCAGACGTTCTTAACGTCGTCAGTTGCATCTGCAGCAGGCCTGGCACCTAGCGGTGCTTCCAGGACGTAATTCTTCCGTGTAGCAATGAGGATAATCCTCAGGTTATGGACCCAGTCAGTGTAATTGCTACAATCATCTTTCAACTTAGCTTTCTCAAGGAACGCATTAAAATTCAACGGAACAACAGCACGAGCCATCTATCTACATCAAACATAGACAAGAAAAATACTATCAGGTACTAAGTTCATGATAAATTTAAGTTCAATTAATCATATTACTTAAGAACTACCACTTAGACAGACATCTTTCTGGTCATCCAAGTGATCACGTGATCCAAATAAACTAAACCGTGTCCGATCATCATGTGAGATGGAGTAGTTTCAATGGTGAACATCACTATGTTGATCATATCTACTATATGATTCACGTTCGACCTTTCGGTCTCTGTGTTCCAAGGCCATATTTGTATATGCTAGGCTCGTCAAGTTTAACCTGAGTATTCCGTGTGTGCAACTGTTTTGCACACGTTGTATTTGAACGTAGAGCCTATCACACCCGATCATCATGTGGTGTCTCAGCACGAAGAACTTTCGCAACGGTGCATACTCAGGGAGAACACTTCTTGATAATTTAGTGAGAGATCATCTTAAAATGCTACCGTCAATCAAAGAAAGATAAGATGCATAAAGGATAAACATCACATGCAATCAATATAAGTGATATGATATGGCCATCATCATCTTGTGCTTGTGATCTCCATCTCCGAAGCACTGTCGTGATCACCATCGTCACAGGCGCTACACCTTGATCTCCATCGTAGCATCGTTGTCGTTATGCCATCTATTGCTTCTACGACTATCGCTACCGCTTAGTGATAAAGTAAAGCAATTACAGGGCGTTTGCATTTCATACAATAAAGCGACAACCATATGGCTCCTGCCAGTTGCCGATAACTTCGGTTACAAAACATGATCATCTCATACAATAAAATATAGCATCACGTCTTGACCATATCACATCACAACATGCCCTGCAAAAACAAGTTAGACGTCCTCTACTTTGTTGTTGCAAATTTTACGTGGCTGCTACGGGCTGAGCAAGAACCGTTCTTACCTACGCATCAAAACCACAACGATAGTTCGCCAAGTTAGTGTTGTTTTAACCTTCGCAAGGACCGGGCGTATCCACACTCGGTTCAACTAAAGTTGGAGAAACAGACACCCTCTAGTCACCTGTGTGCAAAGCACGGCGGTAAAACCAGTCTCGCGTAAGCGTACGCGTAATGTCGGTCCGGGCCGCTTCATCCAACAATACCGCTGAACCAAAGTATGACATGCTGGTAAGCAGTATGACTTGTATCGCCCACAACTCACTTGTGTTCTACTCGTGCATATAACATCAATGCAAAAAACCTAGGCTCGCATGCCACTGTTGGGGAACGTAGTAATTTCAAAAAAATTCCTACGCACACGCAAGATCATGGTGATGCATAGCAACGAGAGGGGAGAGTGTTATCCATGTACCCTCGTAGAACGAAAGCGGAAGCATTATCACAACGCGATTGATGTAGTCGTACGTCTTCACGATCCGACCGATCCAAGCACCGAACGTGCGGCACCTCCGAGTTCAGCACACGTTCAGCTCGATGATGATCCCCGGACTCCGATCCAGCAGGGTGTCGGGGATGAGTTCCGTCAGCACGATGGCATGGTGACTATGATGATGTTCTACCGATGCAGGGCTTCGCCTAAGCACCGCTACGATATGACCGAGGTGGAATATGGTGGAGGGGGGCACCGCACACGGCTAAGGAACGATCACAAAGATCAACTTGTGTGTCTAGAGGAGCCCCCTGCCCTCGTATATAAAGGAGAAAGGGGGGAGGCCGGCCGGCCCTAGGGGGCGCGCCAAGGAGGGGGAGTCCTCCTCCTAGTGGGAGTAAGACTCCCCTTTCCTAGTCCAACGAGGAAGGAGGAAGGGGGAAGGAAAGAGAGGGAGAGGGAGAGGGAAAGAGGGGCCGCGCCCCCCTCCCCTTGTCCAATTCGGACTCCCCATGGGAGGGGGCGCGCCAGCTCCTGGGCTGCTGCCCTCTCTCTCCCCTCAGGCCCACTAAGGCCCAATACTTCCCTGGGGGGTTCCGGTAACCCCTCCAGCACTCCGGTTTTCTCCGAAATCACCCGGAACACTTCTGGTGTCCGAATATAGTCATCCAATATATCAATCTTTATGTCTCGACCTTTTCGAGACTCCTCGTCATGTCCGTGATCACATCCGAGACTTCGAACAACCTTCGGTACATCAAAACCTATAAAATCATAATAAAACTGTCATCGTAACGTTAAGCGTGCGGACCCTACGGGTTTGAGAACTATGTAGACATGACCTAGAACTATTTCCGGTCAATAACCAATAGCGGAACCTGGATGCTCATATTGGCTCCTACATATTCTACGAAGATCTTTATCGGTCAAACCGCATAACAACATACGTTGTTCCCTTTGTCATCGGTATGTTACTTGCCCGAGATTCGATCATCGGTATCCAATACCTAGTTCAATCTCGTTACCGGTAAGTATCTTTAATTGTTACGTAATGCATCATTCCGTAACCAACTCATTGGCCACATTGCTTGCAAGGCTTATAGTGATGTGCATTACCGAGAGGGCCCAGAGATACCTCTCAGACAATCGGAGTGACAAAACCTAATCTCGAAATACGCCAACTCAACATGTACCTTTGGAGACACCTGTAGGGCTCCTTTATAATCACCCAGTTACTTGTGACGTTTGGTAGCACACAAAGTGTTCCTCCGGTAAACGGGAGTTGCATAATCTCATAGTTGTAGGAACTTTGTATAAGTCATGAAGAAAGCAATAGCAACATACTAAACGATCAAGTTCTAGGCTAACGGAATGGGTCAAGTCAATCACATCATTCTCCTAATGATGTGATCTCGTTAATCAAATGACAATACATGTCTATGGTTAGGAAACATAACCATCTTTGATTAATGAGCTAGTCAAGTAGAGGCACACTAGTGACATTTATGTTTGTCTATGTATTCACACATGTATTATGTTTCCGGTTAATACAATTCTAGCATGAATAATAAACATTTATCATGATATGAGGAAATAAATAATAACTTTATTATTGCCTCTAGGGCATATTTCCTTCACATACCTAGTTCAATCTCATTACCGGCAAGTCTCTTTACTTGTTCCATAATACTTAATCACGTAACTAACTCATTAATCACATTGCTTGCAAGGCTTATAGTGATGAGCATTACTGAGAGGGCCAAGAGATACCTCTCCGAAACACGGAGTAACAAATCCTAATCCCGATCTATGCCAACCCAACAAACACCTTCGGAGACGCCTGTAGAGCATCTTTATAATCACCCGGTTATGTTGTGAAGTTTGATAGCACACAAGGTGTTCCTCTGGTATTCGGGAGTTGCATAATCTCACAGTCTGAGGAACATGTATAAGTCATGAAGAAAGCAATAGCAATGAAACTGTAATGATCATAATGCTAAGCTAATGAATGGGTCTTGTCCATCACATCATTATCCTAATGATGTGATCCCGTTCATGAAATAACAACACATGTCTATGGTTAGGAAACATAACCATCTTGATAAACGAGCTGGTCAAGTAGAGGCATACTAGGGACACTTTGTTTTGTCTATGTATTCACACATGTACTAAGTTTCCGGTTAATACAATTCTAGCATGAATAATAAACATTTATCATGATGTAAGGAAATAAATAATAACTTTATTATTGCCTCTAGGGCATATTTCCTACAGTCTCCCACTTGCACTAGAGTCAATAATCTAGTTCACATCGCCATGTGATTTAACACAAATAGTTCACATCGCCATGTGATTAGTTCACATCACCATGTGACTAATACCCAAAGGGTTTTACTAGGGTCAATAATCTAGTTCGCATCGCCATGTGATTAACACCCAAAGAGTACTAAGGTGTGATCATGTTTTGCTTGTGAGAGAAGTTTAGTCAACGGGTCTGCCACATTCAGATTCGTATGTATTTTGCAAATTTCTATGTCTACAATGCTCTGCACGGAACTACTCTAGATAAATGCTCCCATTTTCAATATGTATCCAGATCGAGACTCAGAGTCATCCAGATCGGTGTCAAAGCTTGCGTCGAGGTAACGCTTTACGACAAACTCTTTATCACCTCCATAACCGAGAAATATTTCCTTAGTCCTCTAAAGATAATTTTGACCAATGTCCAGTGATCCACTCTTGGATCACTATTGTACCGTCTTGCCAAACTTATGGTGAGGTACACAATAGGTCTGGTACATAGCATAGCATACTTTATAGAACCTATGACTGAGGCATAGGGAATGACTTTTCATTCTCTTTCTATTTTCTTCCATGGTCAGGTTTTGATTCTTTACTCAACATCACACCTTGCAACACAGGCAAGAACTCCTTCTTTGACTATTCCATTTCAAACTACTTCAAAATCTTGTCAAGGTATGTATTCATTGAAAAAACTTATCAAGCATCTTGATCTATCTCTAGAGATCTTGATGCTCAATATGTAAGCACCTTCACCGAGGTCTTTTCTTTGAAAAACTCCTTTCAAACACTCCTTTATGCTTTCCAGAAAATTCTACATCATTTCTGATCAACAATATGTCATTCACATATACTTATCAGAAAGGTTGTAGTGCTCCCACTCACTTTCTTGTAAATACAGGCTTCACTACAGGTCTATATAAAACTATATGATTTGATCAACTCATCAAAGCGTATATTCCAACTCCGAGATGCTTGCACCAGTCCATCGATGGATCGCTGGAGTTTGCATACTTTGTTAGCACCTTTAGGATCGGTAAAACCTTCTGGTTGCATCATATACAACTCTTCTTTAGAAAATCCCTTAAGGAATGCAGTTTTGACATCAATTTGCCAGATTTCATAAAATGCGGCAATTGTTAACATGATTCAGACAGACTTCTAAGCATCGATACAAGTGAGAAAATCTCATTGTAGTCAACATCTTGAACTTGTCAGAAACATTTTTGCGACAATTCGAGCTTTGTAGATAGTAACACTACTATCAGCGTCCGTCTTCCTCTTGAAGATCCATTTATTCTCAATGGCTCACCAATCATCGGGCAAGTAAATCAAAGTCCATACTTTGTTCTCATACATGGATCATATCTCAGATTTCATGGCCTCAAGCCATTTTGCGGAATCTGGGCTTATCATTGCTTCCTCATAGTTTGTAGGTTCGTCATGGTCAAGTGACATGACCTCTAGAACAGGATTATCGTACCACTCTAGTGCGGATTTTACTCTGGTTGACCTATGAGGTTCAGTAGTAACTTGATCTGAAGTTTCATGATCATCATCATTAGCTTCCTCACTACTTGGTGTAGTAATCACTGGAACTGATTTCTGTGATGAACTACATTCCAATAAGGGAGTAGGTACAATTACCTCATCAAGTTCTACTTTCCTCCCACTCACTTCTTTCGAGAGATACTCCTTCTCTATAAAGGATCCATTCTTAGCAAAAAATATCTTGCCTTCGGATTTGTGATAGAAGGTGTACCCAACAATTTCTTTTGGCTATCCTTTGAAGACGCACTTCTCCGATTTGGGTTCGAGCTTATCAGTTTCAAACTTTTTCACATAAGCATCGCAACCCCAAAATTTAAGAAACGACAACTTAGGTTTCTTGCTAAACCACAGTTCATGTTGTGTCGTCTCAACGGATTTAGACGGTGCCCTATTTAACGTGAATGCAGCTGTCTCTAATGCATAACCCCAAATTGATAGTGGTAAATCGGTAAGAGACATCATAGATAGCACCATATCTAATAAAGTACGGTTAGGACATTCGGACACACCATTACGCTGTGGTGTTCCAGGTGGTATGGGTTTGTGAAACTATTCCACATTGTTTTTATTGAAGACCAAACTCGTAACTCAAATATTCATCTCCGTGATCAGATTGTAGGAACTCTATTTTCTTGTTACAATGATTTTCCACTTCACTCTAAAATTCCTTGAACTTTTCAAATTTTTCATACTTATGTTTCATCAAGTAGATATACCCATATCTGCTCAAATCATCTGTGAAGGTTAGAAAATAACGATACCCATCGCGAGCCTCAACACTCATCGGACCGCATACATCAGTATGTATTATTTCCAATAAGTCGGTTGCTCGCTCCATGTTCTGGAGAACGGAGTCTTAATCATCTTGCCCATGAGGCATGGTTCGCAAGCATCAACTGATTCATAATCAAGTGATTCCAAAAACCCATCAGCATGGAGTTTCTTCATGTGCTTTACACCAATATGACCTAAACGGCAGTGCCACAAATAAGTTGCACTATAATTATTAACTTTGCATCTTTTGGCATCAATATTATGAATATGTGTATCAGTACGATCGTGATACAATAAACCATTCACGTTGGGTGTATGACAATAAAGGTTTTGTTCATGTAAACACAACAACAATTATTCTCTGACTTAAATGAATAATCGTATTGCAATAAACATGATCAAATCATATTTATGCTCAACGCAAACACCAAATAACTTTTATTTAGGTTTAACACTAATCCCGAAGGTAGAGGGAGTGTGTGATGGTTATCTTATGAACCTTGGAATTAATTCCAACACACATTATCACCTTGCCCTTAACTAGTCTCTGTTTATTTTGCAACTCCTATTTCGAGTTACTACTCTTAGCAACTGAACTAGTATCAAATACCGAGGGGTTGCTATAAACACTAGTAAAGTACACATCAATAACATGTATATCAATTATACCTTTGTTCACTTTGCCATCCTTATTCGTCAATTATCCAGTGACTATTTCCTTTGAAGTAGAAACACTTAGTTTCAGGCTTGGGTCTAGCTTTGGGTTTCTTCATGGGAGTGACAACGTGCTTGTCATTCTTCTTGAAGTTCCCTTTCTATCCCTTTGCCCTTTTCTTGAAACTAGTGGTCTTGTTAACCATCAACACTTGATGTTCTTTCTTGATTTCTACCTTCGCTAATTTCAGCATCACGAAGAGCTTGGGAATTACTATCATTATCCCTTGCATATTATAGTTCATCATGAAGTTATAGTAACTTGGTGACAGTGACTATAGAACTTTGTCAATTACTATCTTATCTGGAAAATTAACTCCCACTGGATTCAAGCAATTGTAGTACCCAGACAATCTGAGTACATGCTCATGTTTTGAGCTATTCTCCTCCATCTTGTAGGCAAAGTATTGTCAGAGGTCTCATACCTCTTGACACGGGCATGAGTATGAAATACCAATTTCAACTCTTGGAACATCTCATATGCTCCATGGTGTTCAAAATGTTTTTGAAGTCCCGGTTCTAAGCCGTAAAGCATGGTGCACTAAACTATCAACTAGTCATCATACCGAGCTTTGTCAAACGTTCACAACGTATGCTTATGCTCCTGCAATAAGTCTATCACCTAGCGGTGCATCAAGGACATAATTCTTCTATGTAGCAATGAGGATAATCCTCAGATCACGGACCTAGTTCGCGTCATTGCTAGTATCATCTTTCAACATATTTTTCTCTAGGAACATATCAAAAATAAACGGGGAGCTATCGTGAGCTATTGATCTACAACATAGTTTGCAAATACTATCAGGACTAAGTTCATGATAAATTAAAGTTCAATTAATCATATTACTTAAGAACTCCCACTTAGATAGACATCCCTCGAGTCATCTAAATGATCACGTGATCCAAATCAACTAAATCATGTCCGATGATCACGTGAGATGGAGTAGTTTTCAATGGTGAACATATATATGTTGATCATATCTTCTATATGATTCACGCTCGACCATTTGGTCTCCAGTGTTCCGAGGCCATATCTTCGTATGCTAGGGTCGTCAAGTTTAACCCGAGTATTCTGCGTGTGCAAAACTGGCTTGCACCCGTTGTATGTGAACATAGAGCTTATCACACCCAATCATCACGTGGTGTCTCAGCACGAAGATTTGTCGCAATGGTGCATACTCAGGGAGAACATATATACCTTGAAATTTTTAGTGAGAGATCATCTTATAATGCTACCGCCGAACTAAGCAAAATAAGATGCATAAAGGATAAACATCACATGCAATCAATATAAGTGATATGATATGGCCATCATCATCTTGTGCCTTTGATCTCCATCTCCAAAGCACCGTCATGATCACCATCACCACCGGCTTGACACCTTGATCTCCATCGAAGCATCATTATCGTCTCGCCAACTATTGCTTCTACAACTATCTCTACCGCTTAGTGATAAAGTAAAGCAATTACATGGCGATTGCATTTCATACAATAAAGCGACAACCATAAGGCTCCTGCCAGTTGCTGATAACTTTTACAAAACATGATCATCTCATACAACAAATTATACATCATCACGTCTGAAAGCACAAGTGCTCCTTGGGTGATTTTGGTAATTTATGTCAACATATCTATTGTTGGACTAATACTTTTACCTAGTATGTTTCACATAAGTTCAAGAATGGAGTGGCATGGACTAGAGGATGTGGAACCCCTTTAAGATTCTAAGGACAAAGGATTGGCTCAAGCTCAAAGCACAAGACTCTACATTTTACTTTTACTGATCCAAGATCACATTGAGTCCATAGGAAAGCCATACTATTAAGAGGGGATGAGGTGTTGCTTAATGGCTTGCTTGCTCAAAGTTCTTAGTGATATGCTCCAAAGCCCTCAACCACTTTCTCACATCCACATATGTCCCAAACCAAAAGTCAAACTCGGCCCTACCGAATCTTCCTATCCAGCGCCACCGAGTTCTCATGACATAGCCACTGCCACAAAACCCTAGTCTCTACGGTCTCACCGATAGGGATCTCGGTCTCACTGAGATGGGATTGTAATCTCTCTGTGTGTCCATTACCAAAATCGGTCTCACCAAGTTTGTGTAATCGGTCCTACCGAGATTACAATGCAAACTCTCTGTTCCTCTTTGTAACGGTTCGGTCTAACCGAGATGAGCGAACCAGTCCCACCGAGTTTGCCTCACCAACCCTCTGTGTGTCCATTACCAAAATCGGTCTCACCGAGTTTGTGTAATCGTTCTCACCGAGATTACGTTATGCCCTAACCCTAACCATATTTGTCCCACCGAGATGACATGTGGGTCCCACCGAAAATCCTAACGGTCACATTATTTCCTAAATCGGTCCGACCGAGTTTCACGATTCGGTCCCACCGAGTTTGGTAAGTTGTGTGTAACGGTTAGATTTTGTGTGGAGGCTATATATACCCCTCCACCCACTCTTCTTTCGTGGAGAGAGCCATCAGAACATGCCTACACCTCCAACATACATTTTCTGAGAGAGAACCACCTACACTTGTGTTGAGGTCAAGATCTTCCATTCCTACCATATAAATCTTGATCTCTAGCCTTCCCCAAGTTGCTTTCCACTCAAATCTTCTTTCCACCAAATCCAAATCATGTGAGAGAGAGTTGAGTGCTGGGGAGACTATCATTTGAAGCAGAAGAGCAAGGAGTTCATCATCAACACGCCATTTGTTACTTCTTGGAGAGTGGTGTCTCCTAGATTGGCTAGGTGTCACTTGGGAGCCTCCATCAAGATTGTGGAGTTGAACCAAGGAGTTTGTATGGGCAAGGAGATCGCCTACTTCGTGAAGATCTACCCCTAGTGAGGCAAGTCCTTCGTGGGCGACGGCCATGGTGGGATAGACAAGGTTGCTTCTTCATGGACCCTTCGTGGGTGGAGCCCTCCGTGGACTCGCGCAACCATTACCCTTCGTGGGTTGAAGTCTCCATCAACGTGGATGTACGATAGCACCACCTATCGGAACCACGGCTCAAAAATCTTCGTGTCTCCAAATTGCGTTTGCACACTCCAATCTCATCCCTTTACATTCTTGCAATTTGCATGATTTTCTTTCCGCTGCTCACATACTCTTTGCATGCTTGCTTGATATGTATTGTGAATGTTAAAACTGTGCCAAAACTCCACTTCAACTTAATGAAATTTAAAACTGCAAATTTTCTTGCTTAGAGTCTATTCACCCCCCTCTAGACACCTCTTCTCGATCCTTTCAATTGGTATCAGAGCTTTGGTCTCCATTGCTTTGGTTTAAACACCATTGGAGGAAGATGGATGAGTCTACTTTGGGGAGTCATAGACATAGAGTGCCTATACTTGATGGAGAGTATTTTCATGAGTGAAAAAATGAGATGCTTGTGATTTTCAATGAATACCATTTGAACAAGTACATTACTAGCCCTTGTGCACCTCATATTGATCCTATGCATCCCACCCTTGATGAGTCAATTGACATGATTCACAATCTTAGAATTGTTAATCTTATCACTAGAGGTTTGCCTAGAAACTTGATTGGATGTTTGCCTACTCTTGAGTGTGCCTACACTATATGGAAATTTCTTGAGGAATGTTTTCCAAATTATTCCTTGAAAAATCTAGATGAAATTGTCCATAAGTCTATTGCCTTGAGTAAGATGAATTCCAATGATACTAAGTTTTGTGATTGTCTATTTGAGCTTACAAATCTTATGCGTGCCAAAGGAGACGTTGGAATTATTAGTGATATTATTTCTGAAGCTATTAAAATTCATAAAGAAGATCATTGTCAAACTCATTCTAACGAATCACCCTCTCTAGGAATTGATCCATCACATGATGATGTTGAACATGGATACTATGATGAGGATGATGATAGTGACTTTGATCTTGATGATGCAATGATACACTTTGGTCTTATGGCATATCTTCAGGGATACATGGCAGGAGGAAAGGAATGGGTTCTTGATAGTGGATGTACCGATCACATGACCAGAGATAAAGATATGTTTCATGAGCTTGCTGAAAACGACGGCCCTCGAAAGTATGTCACTTTTGGTGATAACTCAAAGGGTAAGGTGGTTGGCCTCGGTAAGGTGGCCATCTCACATGATAGCTCCATACAAAATGTCATGCTCATTGAATCTCTTGGGTACAATTTACTTTCAGTATCTAGACTTGTTGATTTCGGTTTCAATGTCCTATTTACTGAAGTAGATTGCCAAGTGTTTCGTAGAGATAATCATAAAATGGTTTTTACCGATATATGTAGAGGTGATCCTTACATTGTTGATTTCACTAAAAAGGCTCAACCTAGAACTTGCTTAATTGCTAAATCCTCTAAAGGCTAGTTGTGGCATAGACGATTAGGTCACATTGGCATGCGGAACCTTGACAAGCTTATTAAAGGAAATCATATCCTTGGCGTTAACGATGTCATATTTGATAAGGATAGACTTTGCAGCGCTTGTCAAGCAGGTAAACAAGTTGGAGGAAGGCATCCCGTGAAGAACATCATGACCACAAGGAGGCCACTCGAGCTACTTCATATGGATCTTTTCGGTCCCAACGCCTACAAAAGTCTCGGTGGAAATTCTTTTGGTCTAGTTATAGTTGATGATTTTTCAAGATTTACGTGGGTGTTCTTTCTCGATGATAAATCACAGGTCCAAAAGATCTTCAAAAATTCGCTAGGAAGGCCCAAAATCAATTTGAAGTGAAGATCAAGAAGGTTCGCAGCGACAATGAAACGGAGTTCAAGAATGCAAATGTGGACACCTTTCTTGACGAAGAAGGGATTTCACATGAGTTCTCGGCTACGTATACACCTCAAAAAAAATGGAGTTGTTGAGAGGAAGAATCGGACGCTCATCGAAATGGCGAGAACGATGTTTGATGAGTACAAGACGTCGAAGCACTTTTGGGCGGAAGCGGTTGAGACAGCTTGTCATGCAACAAATCACTTGTATCTTCACAAGCTACTCGGCAAGACGGCCTACGAGCTCCTCACCGGTAACAAACCCCAAGTTGGATACTTTCGAGTATTCGTCTCAAAGTGCTACATTCTTGATAAGCATCATCATTCTAAATTTGCTCCTAAGTCTCATGAAGGTTTCCTACTTGGTTATGGCTCAAACTCTCACACTTACCGTGTCTACAATAATTTAATCCAAAAGGTTGAAGAGACGGTAGATGTGAAGTTTGATGAATCTAACGGCTCGCAAGTAGAGCAATTGCCAATTGATGTAGTAGACAAAGACCCTTCGGAAGCAATCCAATACTTGTCTATTGGCAAGATTCGTCCAACGGAGGTGAAGGAGAGTACCTCGTTCGTCCAAGTGGAAGCTTCTACCTCACGACAAGGTGAACCAAGAGTTGATACGGAAGCATCCACAAGTGGGACACACCAAGATGAAGAAAACGAGGAAGTACGCCAAGATGAACATCAACAACCTCCTTCTCCACCACGACAAGAGAATGACAATGTCAACAATGAAGAAGTCCAAGAAGAATAAGAAGAACAAGATGAAGAAGATGTTCCACCAAGATCCAAGAAAAAGCTTTCACGAGTTTGAGCAAGAGTTGCTAAAGACCATCCCGTCGAGCAAATCTACAATGACATCCAAACCGGGAGAATCACTCGCTCTAAAACTCATTTAGCTAACTTTTGTGAACATTATTCATTGATCTCTAGCATTGAACCTATGAAGGTTGAAGAAGCTTTGGAGGATCCGGATTGGATAAATGCCATGCATGAAGAGCTACACAACTTTGAGAGAAACCAAGTGTGGACATTGGTTGAGAAGCCCGACAACAACCACAATATCATTGGTACCAAATGGGTGTTTCGCAACCAGCTCGGCTCGTCACCCAAGGCTACACTCAAGTCGAAGGTATGGACTATGGTGAGACATATGCCCTTGTTGCTAGACTTGAGTCCATTCGCATCTTACTTGCCTATGCTAATCACCATGATATCACCTTGTACCAAATCGACATTAAAAGTGCTTCTCTAAATGGTGAAATAGAGGAGGAAGTTTATGTTAAGCAACCTCCCGGCTTTGTCAAACCTAAGAAACCTAATCATGTTTACAAACTTCACAAAGCTATTTATGGTCTTAAACAAGCTCCTAGAGCATGGTATAAATGCTTGACCAAGTTCCTTATTGAAAAAGGCTTTGAAAATGGGAAAATTGATTCTACTCTTTTTACTAAACGGGATAATGGAGAACTATTTGTGTGCCAAATCTATGTTGATGATATTATATTTGGTTCAACTAACCCTCACTTAGTGAAAAGTTTGGAAAGCTTATGTCGGAGAAGTTTGAGATGTCTATGATGAGTGAACTCAAGTTCTTCCTTGGTTTGCAAATCAAGCAAACTAAGGAAGGCACCTTTGTCTCTCAAAAGAAGTACACCAAGTACTTATTTAAGAAGTTCAATATGCAAGAATGCAAAGGTATGGCTACACCCATGCCTACTAGTGGACATCTTGATTTGACCAAAGATGGTGAACCGGTTGATCAAAAAGTTTACCGCTCCATGATTGGTTCATTTTTATATCTATGTGCTTCGCGTCCCAATATTATGCTAAGTGTGTGCATGTGTGCACGATATCAAGCTGCCCCTAAAGAATTTCATCTTAAGGCTGTGAAAAGGATAGTGAGATACTTAATCCACGCACCAAATTTTGGCATTTGGTATCCAAAGAGGGCCTCTTTCAATCTTGTTGGCTACTCCGACTCGGACTATGCCGGTGACAAGGTCGATAGAAAGTCCACTTCGGGTACTTGTCAATTTCTTGGTAGATCTCTTGTGTCTTGGTCCTCCAAGAAACAAAACTCGGTATCCCTATCCACAGCCGAAGCGGAATACATTGCTGCTGGTTCATGTTGTGCTCAATTACTTTGGATGACCCAAACTCTTAAAGATTATGGGATATATGTCAAACATGTTCCATTGCTTTGTGACAATGAAAGTGCTATCAAGATTTCTCACAATCCCATGCAACACTCTCGAACTAAGCATATTGAAGTTCGTCATCATTTCATTCGAGATCACGTTGCCAAAGGGGACATTAATCTTAAGCATGTTCGTACCGACAAGCAATTGGCAGATATATTCAATAAACCACTTGATGATAAAGTGTTTTGCAGGTTAAGAGGCAAATTGAACATCATTGATGCTTCAAACTTGGAGTAGGAACTCCATTTGGTTACATGCAAGACATGAGCCTATGACTAATCCTTGATATTTTTCTTATGATGACAATCTTATGTCTTGGATATTTTTGCACCTTGCATGTTATCTAACCCTTGTAGGTACTTGGAGAAATCTAAATCTATGAGATTGCAACTCACTCACATCTTGAGCAATCTCTACATCACCAAGTCTCTACACAATGGTGGTTGAAGACAAGGAAGCACGAAACCTTTCAACATATCCTTTGACAAATTTTATATTGAGCTTCATGATTTTCATTTTGGATACACAAGTGCTCTTCCTTGCAAAAACTAACCCATGTAGGTACATGAACTAAACTTCCAAGTGGTGCTCCCAACTCTCGATGAGCTACATCAACCTTGAGCAACACACATAAGTTCAACTACATGATCACGATCAACACCACCACCCAAGGTATGTTGTTCCATCTTAGAGAAGCTTTACTCCAAGTCATGAGTCAAAGCAACTCGACAAGATGTGAATACATCAAGATGCTTAAACGAAAAATGGTAACCCCCTTTTGAGCTTAAACGATGAGTATGACCTATGATCAAGTGATCTCACTTGACTCCTAAGTCAATATACTCTAACATAGGTGACTTTGTCGCCGACCAATTCTAGATGAAGTTCTCTTGTGTTCTTTTTTGTGCTCTTGCATTTGTCTCATGCATGTTTGTTTCCCCTTTCCAAAAAAACTTCATCTAGATTTCTTTTCTGATTCTGTTTGTTCTGCATTCCCTGCATCCAATTCATTGCAAATCTTTTAGTTAATTCCTTGCAAATCTTTGTGAGATCTTACTCGTCTAGTGAGCTGAGGTGACAAGTGTTTTCTCTGTGATGAACTCGGTCACACCGGTCTAATGCCTTTGGTCCAACCGAAACCTCTCGGTGCAACCGAAGCACACAACTCGGTGCCACCAATTTCACTACAGGAAAGACAGCTTTCCACTTGTTCCTGCTTTCTTTTTGATCCAGCTCCACTAAATGATTCTTGTCCTCTACGAGCATCACACTCGACTTCCTGCTTTGTTCTGTGACTCAAGGACCAAACCCAATTCTGACAAAAATCCAGAAGAACCCTTCTTGGAAATTGATGTCAAAGGGGGGAGAGAGAGATCACATCAAAGCTTAATCATTTCTATAGGGGGAGAAAATAGTCAGGAAGAGAGAGAGACCCCAGATGCTTGGTGTTCAAGAGGAGAGAAGTCACATGTCTTTAAGAGGGGAAAGACATGTTCATATTTAATTGTTTTAGCTATGTTTCATTTCTTTGCTCTGATTTTCTGTTCCCTATCTTCTCCCAGTATCCCATGCTAAGATTCAGGGGGAGCAAGACATCTAAGGGAAGGAAATCCTTGGATTCATTGCACATCAACCTTTGGGGACATGTCTATATCCAATGGGGTACTCAGTACTCACTCTCTACATGTCATCCCAGTCTTGGTAGTCTTGTGGTTTCTTTCGTTTTCTCTGGCTAGTAGGTGTATCTGTGTTATCTAACCTTGTTTACGCAGGTTCATTCCTTCCTAAGCCAACTCAAGACCACAAGGTAAGTATATGCATCACAGTCATGTGTATGAGGATTTCTAGTTGATGTACATACTGTTTGCAAGAAGGACTCATGAGCATGAAGGTACATTTCTCATATTCACACCATTTGCTCTGATGCATATAGCCAAGATACATGTAACACATTGTCACATCCCTAGTTCTGGTATGCTCGAGGCTAGCTAGTCATGTGTGCATCATGTTTAAATTCCATTTAAATTTGAAATGGGGATTTGTGAAACCCTTAGAATCATTTCTGGAAATGACCCAGATAAAAATTGCTCCAAAATGGTCCAAGAAAATGTTCATGTTGCTCTCTGAAAATATTGGACAGAGATAAAAATCAAACAAATATTTTTAGGAGCTCATAAGTATTTATTTTGGCCATTTGGATTAATCCAGTAATTATTTTGCCCTGGATATATATATGTTATGTATATAATATATGTCCAAAAATTATGCTAATTGTTGAGGAGCCCTGGAATAATACCACCAGTTCCTACAAAAATTGGCATAAGGAAATAAAATGGTTTAGTATTTTTATTAACCAAAACAAATGTCAAAAATTAGAAAACAAAAACAAAATACAAAAAAAGAGGAACTACCTTGACTTACCTGGGCCACTTGCCGGCCTGGCACTATGCAGCCAACCGGCCCAGCTGTGCGGCCCAGCCCACCGCAGCCGCCACCGTCTTCAACCTCCTGCCAGTAGGCAGGAGGGCATGTGCCCGACACGCGCGCGCACGCACCTCGCCACCTCCTGCTTGCCGCCGAGCCCCTGGACGCGTGGATGAATGCCCCAGTGTCATCTCGATCCTCCTGACCTCTTTCACTCTCCCGCGCTGCTCTCTCCCTCGCTGTTCCCCACCACACCGAACGCGCCCGCCGCCGCCGACGAGCACCACCGCGGCCATCGCCTCTCCCTCGTTCCCTCGAGCAGTCCAGAAGCACCGCCGCATCTTCCTCGTCCTCTCCACCGAGCTACACGACGCCAGAGGCCCTGCTTCTTCGCCACCATCCTTGTCTTCGGCCTCGGCCGCCGTGGATCGCCGCTGTCGTATTCGCGGCAACCAAAGCTTCCCCGAGCCCATTGAGCTGATCTGCGAGTCCGTCGTGAGCCCCTCTTCCTCTCCCCTCTTCTCTCAAGCTCATGCTCGCCCTCTAGCCCCATCTCCCATCGCGGCCGAGAGCTTCTCGCTGCCGGCCATGGCATAGCCGTGGCCACAACCACGCACGCTCACAACGAAGCGCCTCACCGTGCTCAGGAAGCCCACAGGAGCCTAACGCACACACCCACTCGCCCTGCCGTGCACCGTAGTGCCGAACCCAACCCCGTCCGAACTCCGGCCGCCGCCATGAGCTCGACTCCAGCGAGCTCGCTCCACCCCAGCCCCTCCCGCTTGCCCTACCAGATGCGCGCGAGCCCCAGCTACGCGTAGGACCAAACCACAGTCGATTTGGTCGACCATGGGAAAAACCCGAGCGCCTCTGCCGTCCCTGGCCTCGCCGGCGACGAGCCGCGGGTCAACTCCGGTGAGTTTGACCCGGGGTTGACCACATTTGACCCCCTCTGGTTCACTGACGTGTGGGCCCCAGGCCACTAACTAAACTAGATTAGTGTTCGTTTAACGCTAACTAAATTAGATTAGTTAGGTTAGTCACTGACAGACGGGACCCATAGGTAAGGGTTGACCTGGACCGTCTTCGTTGACTCACTGATGTCATGCCACTATCATGCTGATGCAATTAATCATTTCAGGTTTAAAAATAATCAGGAAAATCCAGAAAATGATATAAACTTCAAAAAATCATAGGAATTCACCGTATCTCAGATTGAAATAATTTATATATGAAAAATTATCAGAAAAATGCAATCTATCCATCTGTACCAGTTTCAAGCATGAAAAACCAACTTATACCTGTTGTATAGATGAAAACACATGAATGGCACTTATAAATGTTAAATTTTGGAGTTGCATTTGAACCCTTGGTTCAAATGGACTTCTTCCATGCATTAGCACAAACCACATCACATCTTCATGCCATGTTCATGCATCATATTGTTGCATATGCTTGTGTATTGATTGCCGACACCGTTCCTTCTCGACAGGTCCTGCTCTGGAGACCGTTCCAGAGTACCTGTTTGAGGAGCAGTGCCCCCTTGTTGATCTACCAGGCAAGCAAACCCCCTTGTTCATTCCGATACAAACCCACTCTCTCGCTCCTGCCTCTTTTATTGTATTAGGACAACAACGATTCAACTGCTACTTTATGTTGCGGTAGTTGAACCCATTGCTCTGCATGACCTGTCATTGCCATAGTAAATAGTTGAAACCCACTAGCATGTGTAGGAGTTGATTGGGCCATGTTGTGTCCCTACCATGCCATGCCTGCTATTGCTTAGAGTTGTGTCAGGTCTGATTCATTGGGAATGAATTGGAGTGTTACGATATGTTCTGGTGCTGAGAGTTAAGTGTGTGAACATGATTTGGTAAAGGTAGCGGTGAGAGGCCATGTAGGAGTACATGGTGGGTTGTCTCACTGGAACCGTCCTTAAGCACTGAGTTATGTGTATGTTGTCCAATGACTAGCTACTACCACACATTGGGTTCTACTAACTCGTCCCCTCTCGACTTTTTAACCAACTTGATCTCTGTCCAGGAGTTGCAACTAGTTTCTGGTGTTTGTAGGTAGTGCTATTTTTCTACTGAGTGGTGCCCGGCAGGGTGGGCTTGGCACAGACTAGGCACAGGTGGCAGGATGTACCAAGTAGCACCCGGATGGTGGGCTTGGGAACCCCGCTCACATCATTTGGGGCAATGAGCGACACCCCGGCCGGATCTCCTTGCAATGGAACCTAAATAGGCGATAAACCTAGACTAGAGTCTTGTGTGGTTAGTCAGGTCGTGGCCGACACCCTCGCTAGGCTTCTGCTTGAAGGTTGTCGAGATACATGACATGTACATGGCGGTAAGTGGCGAGAGCGTGTGTGAAGAAGTACACCCCTGCAAGGTTAACCTGATCTATTCGAATAGCCGGGTCCGCGGTTATGGACTTCTTGGATGCTTACGTGGTACATAGACAACTTGAAGTGGATACTCTAAAATTCTCAAGACAAGTGTGAGTGCTATGGATGGCCTTCTCGTAGGGAGACAGGGATGAATCCATAGTAGTGTATTGTGTGGTGCTTAGTGGACTCGTGTGCACCATCTCACCTCAAAGAAGTTTCTCGTAGTCGTAGAACAGGATAGCCACTGAGTCAAAGCTGACTTGCTGCAACTAAACCCCACATTACCCTCTTGATACAAATGCATGTATGATAGGATCTGATGTAAGACTTGCTGAGTACCTTTGTACTCATGTTGCTTTATTTATGTTTTTGCATCGGAGACTTCGGTCTTACTAGTGTTCTTGTGGACTTCGACAAGTAGCTTGTACCTCAGCTACGATCTTGATCGGATGTTGTAGATAGTCAGGCTCTTCAGCCTTTTTCATTTGTAGATGTATGTACTCAGACATGTAATTCTTCCGCTTGTTGCTTGTTGCTTGTTTGCTCTGATTGTTGGGTCATGTGACCCCTGCTTGTAATAAATGCTATGATGGCTCTTTGAGCCTTATCTATATGAGATGTTGAGTTATGCTGTGATGCCATGTTGTACAGCACATACTTGCATGTTATGTGTACGTGTAATGTGTATTTCTATGTGTGGGATCTGACTATCTAGTTGTTTATCCTTAGTAGCCTCTCTTACTGGGAAATGTCTCCTAGTGCTTCCACTGAGGCCTGGTAGCTTGCTACTGCTCCGGAACACTTAGGCTGGCAGGCATGTGTCCTTCTCGTTCCTGTGTCTGTCCCTTCGAGGAAATGTCACGCGGTGTCTGCCGGAGTCCTGTTAGCCTGCTACAGCCCAGATCCTCCGGAGTCCTGTAAGCCCAGCTGCTACAGCCCGGATTCACTCGCTGATGACCGACACGTTTGTTGTTGGGTCATGTATGCCTATCCCTGTAAGTTAGTGCCACTTTGGGTTCACGACTAGCCATGTCAGCCCGGGTTCTTTGTCATATGGATGCTAGCGACATTGTCATATATGTGTGCCAAAAGGCGCAAACGGTCCCGGTCATGGTAAGGAGACACCTGTGGGAATACCGCGCGTGAGGCCCCAAAGTGATATGAGGTGTTACATGCTAGATCGGTGTGGCATAGAATTCGGGTCCTAATAGCTTTGATATCAGAGCATGACTGCCTGTAGGATTACCAAGCCAAACTGGTCGAAGTTGAGTCTAGAAATTCTTTAGTTATGTAAAGGAATTGATTGTGGGAAGGAACGTAAGGCTCTTTTTACTCCTTATACCTCATGGCCTTCTGATCTGAGTCATCCTATCTTTCCTGCAGGGTTAAGGTACTAGGCTTTCTTTTCCGTCTATCAGGATAACGTGTTACTACTCCGTAGTCCCATAGGATTGATTGATCAGAGTCATACCCCAGTTTTCGAGTACTTCCGGTGTAGCCTGTTTAGTATGATCTCAGAACCTTGACTGGTAATGTTGAGTTGTTGTACTGCTCCTTTTTAGCAGGATGTCCCATTTTGAGCATTGTACTGCCGTTATGCTGCCGGAATTGCCCTAGGAGTTCGAGAGATACTAATTTCCTTGTCCTACATTCTACAGTCGATAGTTGATGCTGATCCGTCCTTTGTTTCGTTTCTCAGGATGTCATCAGTTAAGCAAAGTTCTGTTGCTCTTAGCCAGAACCATGGAGATGGTAGGGATGAGGATCCTCCTGACCAACCTTCGTTGTTGGCAGAGTTCATGTTAGATATGGAGAGAAACAAGCATGAGTCTAACCGCTTGTTGGAACGTATCGAGGAGAACATCGCACATCAGATCAAAGGGTCTGCAACCATTCATGACTTCATTCGCTTGCACCCACCTACCTTTCATCACTCCATTGAGCCACTCGATGCAGATGACTGGTGTCACATCCCTAGCCTCTGGCATTGCTCTAGGTTAGCTTCATGTGTGCATCATGTCTATATTTTTGAAATTTGAATTGAGGAATTTTCAAAAGCCTCAGGAAACCTCTAAAAATAACCAACAATTAAATCTTCTCAAATGTGTCCAAGAAAATGTTCCTGTTACTCCATAAAAATATTGGTAAGAGGTAAAATTTAAACCAATATTTTTGGAGTCACAGAGATAATTATTTTGGCCATTTGAATTAATCCAATAACTACTTGCTTTGGATTTATATTTAATATATATTAAATATGACTCCAATAATTCTGGAAGTTTGTGAGTAGCTTTGTATATATTTTAGCAAGCCACATAAAAATCTACAGAATTTATTTAAATGATTTAGTTGTTAAACTAAATCAAAACAAACAGAACAAAAATAGAAAACAGTAAATAAAAGCAAAGAGAGAGTTTTACCTCAGCTTACCTCGCAGTCCACCTGGCCCAACTCCAGTGGCCCAGCCGGCCCAGCCCACCTCCTCCCCCTTGTCCTCTTCCTCCTCTGCCAGGAGGACGAACAGAGGCGAGGCGTGGCGCGCGCCGACGCTGCCTCGGCCACCTCCTGCTTCCCCCTGGCCACCTCCTGCTTCCTCTCGTCGCCCTGGACCCCGTCCGCGACGCCACGCACCCCCCCCAGGCCTCTCACTCTCTCCCCGAGCTCCTCTCCTCCTCTGGCTCTCTCGCGCGCAGCCACCGAACACACCCGCCGCCGCCGACGAGCTTCCCCGTGGCCACCGGCCACCCCTAGCCTCGCCGATGCGCCCAGGAGCTCCCCCTCGACCCCTCCTTCCTCCCCACCGACCCACGGCCCTACGGACGCGCCAGAACGCCGCCGGCATCGCCGTTTCCATCGCCGGCCGCCGAGGATCTTCACTGTCAATTCGCCACCATCGTCGCTTCCCCGAGCTCGCTGACCCTCCCTGCACGATCCCCGTGAGTCCCTGCTTCGTTTCCCCCTAACCCCAAGCCCGATTTCGAGCTCTAGCCGCCCCCTCTACCGGAGCCGAGATGCTCCGCCGCACGGACTCGTCGCCGGCGAAGCCCCGGTGACCAAATGGCCCCGCGCGTGCGTCCGTTGCACTCGCAACGACCGTGGAGCAACGCTAGCGTGGCAGCTAGCTTGTTTGCAAGCCGCAGCGCTAACCCCGCACCCACCCGAGCTCCGGCCGCCGCCTCGGGCTCCACTCCGGCGAACCCCGGCCACCCCCGCACCTCCCGTTGGTCCCCCTAGATGCGCACGGGCGCAGGCTACCTCCTGGTGCCCTTGGCGCGTCGATCCGATGCCCCTAGCGCAAGTCCGGCGTCCCCCGCCGTGCTCTGTGGTCGCCGCCGGCGTAACTCCGGCGACTGCCGACGTGGCACGCCTAATCAGCACTAATGACGCCTAAACACCCCCCCCCCCACAGCCACTGACAGTGGGCCCCGTAGTGGGTCAAAGCCCGGGTCAACGCGGGATTAGCCCCTGTGTCACTGACGTGTGGACCCCACACGTCAGGTTTGACCCGAGCCGGCCCCTGTTGACTTGCTGACGTCATGCCAATGTCATGCTGACGCAGTATTGCTTTCTGGATTTAATTTAATTCTGAAATTCCAGAAAAATGCCTAAAACTTCCAAAATTCATAGAAAATTAACCGTAACTCCAAATTAAATAATTTATATATGAAAAATTATCAGAAAAATTCAAGGAATCCATCTGTACCATTTTCATGCATGTTAGAACAACTTATCACTACTGCTTAGCACAAATCATATAAAGGGCATTTAATTAATCACATATGGAGTTTGAATTTGAATCTTGGATTCAAACCAACTTCATTTAATCTGGTTTTAGGTGCATCAGCCCAAAACACATTCATTTTGCCATGTCATGATCATGCATCATATTGTGCATTGCATTGATTGTGTTCCCGTCTGTGTTGCCGGTATTTGTCCCCTCTCGATAGACGTGATACCGATGATGTGATCGTTGACACTGATGAAGACTCAATGTTATCTTCAGAAGTGCCAGGCAAGCAAAACCCCCTTGTTCATTCCGATAAAATCCCACTCTCTCGCTCCTGCTCTCTTTTACTGCATTAGGACAACAACGACATATTTGTTACCTGCTGCGGTAGCTGAACCCCTTTATCCTTTGCATGACCTGTCATTGCCACAGTAAATAGATGAAACCCACTAGCATGAGTAGGAGTTGTTTGAGCCCTGTTGTGCCTACTCATTCATGTTTGTTTGTCATGCCTGCTACTGCTTAGAGTTGAGTCAGGTCTGATTCATCGGGGATGAATCAGAGGTGTGTGAACATGTCCTACCATGTGTGAGCTAAGTGTGTGAACACGATTTGGTAAAAGGTGTCGGTGAGAGGCCATGTAGGAGTATATGGTGGGTTGTCTCATTGAAGCCGTCCTTAGGAACTGAGTTCTGTGTTTGTGATCCATGACTCAGTTACTACCATACATTGGGCCCTGAAATATGACCCCGCTCGACTTCTTATTCACCCTTGTCCTCTGTCCAGGAGTTGCAAGTAGTTTCTGGTGTTTGTAGTATGCTGGAGGCCGTGGACAGCGCTGACCGTAGGGGTGGGCTGTGATGCGGTAGGCACGTGGCCGGGTACACCGGGCGCCCGTTTGGTGTCACGGAACCCTGTTCACATCGTTTGGGGCTGTGAGCGAAACTCCGGCCGGATCTCCTCATGGATGGAACCCGAATAGGCGATAAACCTGGACTAGAGACTTGAGTGTTTAGGTAGGTCGTGGTCTACACCCACGTCGGCTTTCGCTTGAAGTCTGCCGAGCACATGTCGTGTGCAGACGCTAAGTGGTGGAAACATGTATGAAGAAGTACACCCCTGCAGGGTTAACATCATCTATTCGAATAGCCGTGTCCGCGGAAAAGGACTTCTGGGTTGCTTATATCAGTTCATAGACAAGTGAAAGTGGATACTCTAAAATGCGCAAGATAAGCGTGAGTGCTATGGATGGCGTTCTCGTAGGGAGACGGGAGCGGATCCATAGTGGTGTATTGATATGGTGAATATGTGGACTCGTGTGCGCCACCTCAAAAGAGTCGCTTGCAGTCGTAGTTTAGGATAGCCACCGAGTCAAAGCTGGCTTGCTGCAGTTAAACCCCACCATCCCCTTGTTGAAAATGATGCATATGTAGTTAGTTCTGATGTAAGTCTTGCTGGGTACATTTGTACTCACGTTTGCCTATTTTATGTTTTTGCAGAGAGACTTCAGTCTCATTAGTAGTTCCGCTTGGACTTCGACGTTTAGCTTGATACCTCAGCTACGATCTTGTGCCCTCGGCAGGATCTGATCGATAGTCAGGATTCTCAGCCTTTTTCATTTATAGATGTCTGTACTCAGACATGATAGCTTCCGCTTGTGCTTTGATTTGTATGCTCTGATTGTTGGGTCATGGGACCCATGTTTGTAATATCTCGCTCCTCGGAGTCTATTGATAAATTACTTGAGTCGTAGAGTCATGTTGTGATGCCATGTTGTATTTGCACATATCAAGCATATTGTGTGTATGTTATTGAAATGCTTGGTATGTGTGGGATCTGACCATCTAGTTGTTTATCTTTAGTAGCCTCTCTTACGGGGAAATGTCTCCTAGTGTTTCCACCGAGCCATGGTAGCTTGCTACTGCTCCGGAACACTTAGGCTGGCCGGCATGTGTCCTTCTTCGTTCCTGTGTCTGTCCCTTCGGGGAAATGTCACGCGATGAATACCGGAGTCCTGTTAGCCCGCTACAGCCCGGTTCACCGGAGTCCTGCTAGCCCAGTGCTACAGCCTGGATTCACTCGCTGATGACCGATACGTTCGATGCTGGGTCATGGATGCCTGTCCCTGTAAGTTTGTGCCACTTTGGGTTTACGACTAGCCATGTCAGCCCGGGCTCCTTATCATATGGATGCTAGCGACACTGTCATATACGTGTGCCAAAAGGCGCAAACGGTCCCGGGCAAAGTTAAGGCGACACCCGTGGGAATACCGTGCGTGAGGCCGCAAAGTGATATGAGGTGTTACATGCTAGATCGATGTGGCATGGAGTCGGGGTCCTGACAGCGTTGGTATCAGAGCTTGACTGCCTGTAGGATTACCAAGCCAAACTGGTCGAAGTTGAGTCTAGAAATTCTTTAGTTATATAAGGGAATTGATTGTGGGATGGAACGTAAGGCTCTTTTTACTCCTTATACCTTATGCCTTCTGATCTGAGTCATCATCTTCTCTTCTACGGGGATTAAGAACTAGGCTATCTTTTCTTTCTATCAGGGTCACGTGTTACTAATCCGTAGACTTATAGATTGTTGGACTTAAGCCTCAGTTCAGTTCCTACTACTTCCGTATGTTAATTGTTGATCTCGAAACCTTGATATTGTGCTTCTGAGTGGTTATGCCACCATTTCTGTGAATGTCTCAAATCTTTTCTGAGCATTTACAGCCGTTATGCTGTCCGAGTCATCCCAGGTTTCTAAATAGTCTGATGCATTTGCAAAATCCTTTCCCTCTGGTTTCGATGCTCCTTTATGCCAGCTCAATCACACTAATTGTTGAGTTGAGGTATTCTACTGCCTCGACCCTTATGTTGGAATAATTATTATGACCCTAGGTGTCTCAGGGGATCATCTAGTAATTTAGCCATGATTTGTGTTCCCAGTGTGATGATTCTGGCCATCATTCTCGAAAGCATCCCGTGATGCCACTTAGTAGTAGGTATTCTACCCCTTGGGTTTTGAACCCGAGATTCACTCTACCTACTTCATGTTGATAGTAATTGCTAGTGCCTTTAGTATATTAGTAACCTTTGCGATAGTCCTCGAGGTCCGTGGTATATCGTTCCTCCAAATACCATGAACCATTATGGCAGAAGTTTGTTGGATCAAAAGATCACAATTAGAGTACTCTTGAGGAGATCTCCATTCATAAATCGTGACTCTGCCAGTCCTACCTCTTTGCATGGATTATCTGGAAGAAATGTTGATCTCGCTCGACATACTAATTTATGCATCCACAACTCAGAAAGTTATATGTTCCTTTGAGTTGTTCCTCTTTAGTTGTCTACTGACCCTCGTCTATCAATTGATAGTCAAGAGTATGTGTGCAATCGTTCATCGATGCCTATTATTCTTGTGGTCCGTCAAGCCAGTCTATTCAGGATGACCAGGAGAAACAAACTCCAGTACCTCTTCCATATCCAGGATTGGGTCAAAGAAGTTGTGCTCTGCAGATCAAGTTGCTAACCCAACTTTTATTCTGTTCTACCTTGGAGTATTACCATCTTTATATCAAGAATTTCATGAGAATTGCACCACCTTTTGTGAATTCTTGACATAGTGATACTTCTCGCCATCCTTTTTCATTCCTCGGTTCCGTGTTGTTGCAGCCGGAGTGCCGACCAGTGAATCGTGATGTGTGAAATCAATACGCCTAGCAACCTCGTTGCTGGGTAGTTAAAGGACAATAATTTCATTCTTAGTGTGTTGGTTATTGAATCATCATTCTAAGATTGATCGTGCTACCTAGTCAATTCTCCTGGTTCACTCCTCGATCGATGAGTTAGGATTATTTCAAATCCTTGCTCTATTGATCATATCGTCTTGCCCTGAAAAGCAAGATTGTTCTCGAGCTTAGTAACATACCGGTGGTTCGTGATTTTCTGAATATCTTCTCAGAAGTATTACCAGGTTGTCACCTGACCGCTATGTTGAGTTCGTGATCAAGTTGGTTTATTCCTGTAAACCACCCCTTCCCCAAGAATCCGTGTTGGATACCCTGAGCTAGTTGGATAAGCTAAACAACAACTTGGAGAGTTGGAAGATAAAAGCTTGTCCGACTTAGTTCATGTTAAGGGATATCTTTTTGTGTGTGTGTGTGTGTGTTGAAGAAAGATGATATCTTCATCAATTGGTCCTCGTGAACAATTGTTGGATCTATTATCTTACCCAAACCTTTGATTGAGTATGGGCTATCATCCAATCAGACCAGAACCAACGATATTCGTAATGTTGTCTTACTCGTGGTTGATCCCTCGAGCATACACCATTATATCTTTTGGGTCTGACCAATGCTATCACTTGTTCACTTAACTATGGAATTCCTTTTAAAAGGAAACTCAGATGAATTGTTGTTGTGCCCATTGACAACATCGTTGTCTCCTCCATGATTTTGTTGGACATTAAGCTAGTGTTGGAAACTTTGAAAGCATTTTCTTCATGCTAGCTCATGAAGTATTTGTTTGATGAAAGGAGTGACTTCCTCTAGTTCATGTGCATTTGATGCAAGTTGCCGCCGTGGACTCGAGAAAGTCAATGTTGCTTCCTCTGGAATCATCGCAAGTCAGTCATGCACATGTGCGAAGAATTCTGTGGTTTGAAGACTTGCAACCTTCAATCTATATGTATCCCTAGCACACCAAGCCACTGATTGATTTGTTCAAGGAGAAGAAGTTCCTTCTTAAGAGTATACCTTATGCAAGGATTTTGATATCCTCGTTGATGGTTCCCCACCTGAACTCGGTAGTGTTTTATTATAAGACTACCTTGTGGTCATGCTTGTCTGGGACAACGTGTTCACATGTTTGTAGCAGAACCAGCTCATGTTTTGGAGCTTACTATCGTAGTTCATTTCCCGAGAATCTCGCAACGTCATCTCGTCGATTTGTGTTGCAAACTTTCATTTTTCTTCCTGGACTTGATGAGTCTGGGATATCCTGACACCAACCAGATCTGAATCTCAGGCAGATGTGATGGTTGGAACATTTCTCAAGAATTATAATATTGGTCTCTCAATAACCGGCAAGGTGGATGTCGTGGCCAACACACCCATCCGGTAGACCTATTATTATAGTATCTTGTTTGAGGAAGTTGGCCACCTCCCCATAGGGATTTCGTAGGATTACTCCCTAGTTGCCCCTATGGATTTCTGTGTTCCGAAGTCCGACCTTTTTACTTGATGTTCTAGATATCAAACCATATCTATGGGTGGATTACGCTAGCACATCAAGGAGAACATTAGAAGCGGAGTGCTAAATGTCTCTCGGTCGATCATCCAGATTTTATTTGCTTGGCCTCGCTAAGGTGAAATCTGAGAAAGTGTTATCCTCCTTCGCATCTGCATCGTCCATCGCTATTCATCATGGTAGTATGTTGTGTTGTCAGCACCCTTGACGCGGTTGTTGATAAAACCTTGATGATTGTGGAAATGCTCAAGTTCTTGAGAGCACGCACAAGCGCTACGTGTTATCATCGGCTCTAACTGGGATTCCTCTCAGTTTCCTCGGTTATGCTATAACTTCTCAACAGTGGATTCACTCTTTGTTGTTGGGTTCTTCCCCAGTTACCAGAATCATTCCCAGCATTTGCATTTTGTTCCCAGCTTGCACCGCCAATGTGCCATTCTACCACGGGTCTCTTCCATTTCCGGTGGTAAGCAAATTCATCCATTACGTTGTCTTCAACAAGGTAATCCACATCATCCAAGTCCGAGTATGCCATTCTACCGACCCCCTCCAAATGATCGCTCGAGAATTGCCTTAGGCTGGTTTAAAGAGTTTCAATGATCTCTGAATCAAAAGTAATTCTTTTTGCCACTTAAGGGGATATCTCTACGAGTCACCTTCCCTAAGGTGTATCGTTATGGTATCATGGCAACTCAACTCCTCGCTACGTTGACAATCGATTACCACCTTCTTAAGCGTGAAATTGTGGTCTACCTAGCGAACCCTCGTCATTTGTCTTACTCCATTTCTTCGGATCTGTACTTCGTCTCTCAGCTCAAGAGATGTTGCTATATCTCATTCCATGAGTTGATCCTAAGTTGTTCGGTCTTCTCGAAGATCGATTGTTCTAGAGTTTTCCTTTCCTCTTCTTGTCATGATTAGCTGAAGTTCTCAGAGCAAGACGACAAGACAATGATGGGTTCAAATCAACGTTCATTTGAAGTGCACCCCGGATCGTGAAGTTTGTGCTAGGTCGCGTTCCCCCTCCACCTTACCCTACGCTTGAATCTCGAGACGAGATTCTTGTTTAGTGGGGGTGAGTTGTCACATCCCTAGCCTCTGGCATTGCTCTAGGTTAGCTTCATGTGTGCATCATGTCTATATTTTTGAAATTTGAATTGAGGAATTTTCAAAAGCCTCAGGAAACCTCTAAAAATAACCAACAATTAAATCTTCTCAAATGTGTCCAAGAAAATGTTCCTGTTACTCCATAAAAATATTGGTAAGAGGTAAAATTTAAACCAATATTTTTGGAGTCACAGAGATAATTATTTTGGCCATTTGAATTAATCCAATAACTACTTGCTTTGGATTTATATTTAATATATATTAAATATGACTCCAATAATTCTGGAAGTTTGTGAGTAGCTTTGTATATATTTTAGCAAGCAACATAAAAATCTATAGAATTTATTTAAATGATTTAGTTGTTAAACTAAATCAAAACAAACCGAACAAAAATAGAAAACAGTAAATAAAAGCAAAGAGAGAGTTTTACCTCAGCTTACCTCGCAGTCCACCTGGCCCAACTCCAGTGGCCCAGCCGGCCCAGCCCACCTCCTCCCCCTTGTCCTCTTCCTCCTCTGCCAGGAGGACGAACAGAGGCGAGGCGTGGCGCGCGCCGACGCTGCCTCGGCCACCTCCTGCTTCCCCCTGGCCACCTCCTGCTTCCTCTCGTCGCCCTGGACCCCGTCCGCGACGCCACGCACCCCCCAGGCCACTCACTCTCTCCCCGAGCTCCTCTCCTCCTCTCGCTCTCTCGCGCGCAGCCACCGAACACACCCGCCGCCGCCGACGAGCTTCCCCGTGGCCACCGGCCACCCCTAGCCTCGCCGATGCGCCCAGGAGCTCCCCCTCGACCCCTCCTTCCTCCCCAACGACCCACGGCCCTACGGACGCGCCACAACGCCGCCAGCATCGCCGTTTCCATCGCCGGCCGCCGAGGATCTTCACCGTCAATTCGCCACCATCGTCGCTTCCCCGAGCTCGCTGACCCTCCCTGCACGATCCCCGTGAGTCCCTGCTTCGTTTCCCCCTAACCCCAAGCCCGATTTCGAGCTCTAGCCGCCCCCTCTACCGGAGCCGAGATGCTCCGCCGCATGGACTCGTCGCCGGCGAAGCCCCGGTGACCAAATGGCCCCGCGCGTGCGTCCGTTGCACTCGCAACGACC
>NC_041393.1:432598992-432710553 GCF_002162155.2 Triticum dicoccoides | reverse complement strand
TCTGTGTTGCCGGTATTTGTCCCCTCTCGATAGACGTGATACCGATGATGTGATCGTTGACACTGATGAAGACTCAATGTTATCTTCAGAAGTGCCAGGCAAGCAAAACCCCCTTGTTCATTCCGATAAAATCCCACTCTCTCGCTCCTGCTCTCTTTTACTGCATTAGGACAACAACGACATATTTGTTACCTGCTGCGGTAGCTGAACCCCTTTATCCTTTGCATGACCTGTCATTGCCACAGTAAATAGATGAAACCCACTAGCATGAGTAGGAGTTGTTTGAGCCCTGTTGTGCCTACTCATTCATGTTTGTTTGTCATGCCTGCTACTGCTTAGAGTTGAGTCAGGTCTGATTCATCGGGGATGAATCAGAGGTGTGTGAACATGTCCTACCATGTGTGAGCTAAGTGTGTGAACACGATTTGGTAAAAGGTGTCGGTGAGAGGCCATGTAGGAGTATATGGTGGGTTGTCTCATTGAAGCCGTCCTTAGGAACTGAGTTCTGTGTTTGTGATCCATGACTCAGTTACTACCATACATTGGGCCCTGAAATATGACCCCGCTCGACTTCTTATTCACCCTTGTCCTCTGTCCAGGAGTTGCAAGTAGTTTCTGGTGTTTGTAGTATGCTGGAGGCCGTGGACAGCGCTGACCGTAGGGGTGGGCTGTGATGCGGTAGGCACGTGGCCGGGTACACCGGGCGCCCGTTTGGTGTCACGGAACCCTGTTCACATCGTTTGGGGCTGTGAGCGAAACTCCGGCCGGATCTCCTCATGGATGGAACCCGAATAGGCGATAAACCTGGACTAGAGACTTGAGTGTTTAGGTAGGTCGTGGTCTACACCCACGTCGGCTTTCGCTTGAAGTCTGCCGAGCACATGTCGTGTGCAGACGCTAAGTGGTGGAAACATGTATGAAGAAGTACACCCCTGCAGGGTTAACATCATCTATTCGAATAGCCGTGTCCGCGGAAAAGGACTTCTGGGTTGCTTATATCAGTTCATAGACAAGTGAAAGTGGATACTCTAAAATGCGCAAGATAAGCGTGAGTGCTATGGATGGTGTTCTCGTAGGGAGACGGGAGCGGATCCATAGTGGTGTATTGATATGGTGAATATGTGGACTCGTGTGTGCCACCTCAAAAGAGTCGCTTGCAGTCGTAGTTTAGGATAGCCACCGAGTCAAAGCTGGCTTGCTGCAGTTAAACCCCACCATCCCCTTGTTGAAAATGATGCATATGTAGTTAGTTCTGATGTAAGTCTTGCTGGGTACATTTGTACTCATGTTTGCCTATTTTATGTTTTTGCAGAGAGACTTCAGTCTCATTAGTAGTTCCGCTTGGACTTCGACGTTTAGCTTGATACCTCAGCTACGATCTTGTGCCCTCGGCAGGATCTGATCGATAGTCAGGCTTCTCAGCCTTTTTCATTTATAGATGTCTGTACTCAGACATGATAGCTTCCGCTTGTGCTTTGATTTGTATGCTCTGATTGTTGGGTCATGGGACCCATGTTTGTAATATCTCGCTCCTCGGAGTCTATTGATAAATTACTTGAGTCGTAGAGTCATGTTGTGATGCCATGTTGTATTTGCACATATCAAGCATATTGTGTGTATGTTATTGAAATGCTTGGTATGTGTGGGATCTGACCATCTAGTTGTTTATCTTTAGTAGCCTCTCTTACGGGGAAATGTCTCCTAGTGTTTCCACCGAGCCATGGTAGCTTGCTACTGCTCCGGAACACTTAGGCTGGCCGGCATGTGTCCTTCTTCGTTCCTGTGTCTGTCCCTTCGGGGAAATGTCACGCGATGAATACCGGAGTCCTGTTAGCCCGCTACAGCCCGGTTCACCGGAGTCCTGCTAGCCCAGTGCTACAGCCTGGATTCACTCGCTGATGACCGACACGTTCGATGCTGGGTCATGGATGCCTGTCCCTGTAAGTTTGTGCCACTTTGGGTTTACGACTAGCCATGTCAGCCCGGGCTCCTTATCATATGGATGCTAGCGACACTGTCATATACGTGTGCCAAAAGGCGCAAACGGTCCCGGGCAAAGGTAAGGCGACACCCGTGGGAATACCGTGCGTGAGGCCGCAAAGTGATATGAGGTGTTACATGCTAGATCGATGTGGCATGGAGTCGGGGTCCTGACAACTGGCTCCGTAGCATCACTCATAAGTTGCATTCCGCGAATGTAGCTGAAAATGACAAGGTCACCTATGCCACATACCACCTGGAAGGTCCTGCTAGTCTTTGGTGGCAGAACTATGAGGCTATGCTTCCAGCTGGCCAGATTCCTACCTGGAGGGATTTCACTGAGGCTTTTCGCAAGCATCACATTCCTCAAGCCCTCATTGATCGCAAGAGAGAAGATTTCTATAGTTTCACCCAGAGAAAGATGGCTGTTGATGCTTACAGTAGAGAGTTTGAGAACCTCGCCCGCTATGCCACAGAAGAGGTGTCCACGGACGCCAAGAAGAAGGCTAGGTTCCGGAAGGGTCTCAACCCCAAGTTGCGCCGTGATCTCCACCTGCATCATTGTGATACATTCCAAGCCCTTGTGAACAAGGCTATTAATGTAGAGACAGCTCTGCTCACTTACGAGGAGTCTTGTAAGCACACTCGTGAATTGGGATCTTCCTCCGGTTCTAGTTCTTAGAAGCGCCGGATTTGTATTCCAAACTCTGCTCTTCCTTCTGGATATTCACCGAGGCCATCCTATGTGGTGCCTCCCCCAGCTCAGTTGTATGTTCCACCCAGGCCTACTGGTAGACCGCTTGTTAGTGCGGGTCCACGTCCAACCTCGGGGACTTGCTTCACATGCGGGAAGCCAGGAAACTATGCACGTGACTGCTCTCAGACTAGTTATGCTCCACCCCAGCCTGAGAAGACTGTTGGCTATTGAGGGAGTCCTGGATTAGGGGGTTTCCGGCTAGCCGAACTCAGACCTTTGGCTGGACTCCTGGACTATGAAGATACAAGATTGAAGACACCGTCCCGTGTCCGGATGGGACTTTCCTTGGAATGGAAGGCAAGCTTGGCGATACGATATGAAGATCTCCTCCCATTGTAACTGACTCTGTGTAACCCTAGCCCTCTTCGGTGTCTATATAAACCGGAGAGTTTTAGTCCGTAGGACGAACAACAACCATACCATAGGCTAGCTTCTAGGGTTTAGCCACTCCGATCTCGTGGTAGATCTACTCTTGTACTACCCATATCATCAATATTAATGAAGCAGGAGTAGGGTTTTACCTCCATTGAGAGGGCCCGAACCTGGGTAAAAACATCATGTCCTTTGTCTCCTGTTACCATCCGCCTAGACGCACAGTTCGGGATCCCCTACCCGAGATCCGCCGGTTTTGACACCGACATTGGTGCTTTCATTGAGAGTTTCGCTGTGTCGTCACCACAAGGAAGGATGTCGCATCCCGTCTTTAAAGACGACGTCGTTGCTAAAGGAGCTTGGGCTGTCGGCCAAACTCTCCGGCTAGGCAGATTTTTGATGACCGCCTGTCCGGCTGCCGCGCCGACGATGACCTCTCGGGCCATCAAAAGCAATCTTCACATCAGCTCGGAGCTTGCCGAGCAGTTAGATCCGATAGAGCTCCTCTCCCTGAACGAGCTCTTGGATCGCATCGCGGCCCTGGGAGTCGCTACTGATTACGACCAGATTGGGTTTAAACCCGATCAGAGAGACATTGACTCTCCCCAGATTACCCATCACGTCGAAGTGGTGGAAGAACAATGCGGCGAGTCTTCGCCCGCCCTAAGGACCAGATGTGTCCGGATTCCCGATCCCTCCAAGACGAACACCCGCGGAGGGGAGGATGTCGCCCAAACCCTGAACCTAAAGTCAGACAGCAGGCCCGATTCATTGAATAATATCCAAGAAAGCAAGCTTCTGAATTCGGAAACCGTTGGGCCCCTGAATCTTACATCGGGCAGGGTTTCGGATTTAACTCCACCCGCCCACCCAACTATACGGGATTTATCCATAATACGGCAAGAGCCCGGAGAAACAGTACACCACTACTGGGCCAGATTCCTCCTGGTTATGAACAGGATAAAGGACTGCCGTGAGAAAGAAGCAAGTTCACTCTTCTGCTACAATTGCACGGACATCGGAATCCTCAACGCCATAAGTCGCCGTGAAATTACACGATTCGCCGACTTGACATCCATAGTACGAAAGTGATGTGCGACTGAAAGCATTCGGAAAACCGAAGATAAATTTTGGGACAATCCGGCCCTGAATATAATACGAGTCCGAAACAAAAGGGCGCATTATCGCTAGGCATCTGAAACAAACATCAAAAAACAAAAACCCTCTACAGGGTACGGGACCGTATTGGAAGGATGGCTCAATGGACCCTGTAAAATTCATAATTCAGGGGAAGCCACACCAACGCACAGCCTTAGAGCATGTTGGATACTACGACAGGTGGCCCGCAGTGGCGAGGAGCTTTTAACTCCAGCACCCGAAGAATACCTCCCCAGTACGGTGTCGACAGTCTTCGACACCTTCACATCAAACAATGCAAGGAAACGAATGCTCCGCAACCTTGCCGAAGTCTACCAAGTGGCAACAATAAACCCATGGAGTGACACGGCTATCACCTTTAATGCCAGTGACGAACCTAAGTTCTGGACAGCCCGAGCACCAGCCGCATTGGTCCTCAGTCTGATAGTGGACGGCTTCCGACTCACAAAGGTACTAATGGACGGCGGCAGCGGACTCAACCTCATTTATGAGGAAACCCTACGAAAAATGGAAATTGACTGGAGCCGCGTTGAGCGAAGCAACACAACTTTTAGGGGAATAATTCCAAGTTGAGAAGCGTGTTGTTCAGGAAAAATCACACTGGATGTGGTGTTCGGCACGCCGGATAATTACAGATCCGAGGAAGTCACGTTTCAAATGGCCCCATTCAGCAGCGGATACCACGCTCTGCTAGGGAGAGAAGCATTTACAATTTTCCAAGCCATACCCCATTACGGGTACATGAAGCTCAAAATGCCCGGACCCAATGGAATTATCACTCTCGCAAGTGATCCGGACATAGTGCTCCGCGCTGAAAACAAGACAGTCGCACTGGCCCTGGAGGCATTATCCGAGGCCCTAGCGGCTGAGGAATTAACGGTGTTGCGCTCTACGGTGGGCAGGGACGACGTGATACTAGACAAGAGATCCAAGTCCACCTCTTTTAAACTAGCGGACGAAATAGTCAAATTCCATGTCCATCCAACGGACCCTACAAAAACGGCCTCCATCGGGGCACAACTAAAACCCGATGTAGACGCCGCACTCAGAGACTTCCTACGAGAAAATTGGGACATTTTTGCCTGGCACTCCTCAGATATGCCAGGAATCCCACGCAGGCTGGCTGAGCACAGCCTGAACATCCTAAAAGGGTTTAAACTCGTCAAGCAGACTCTACGACGTTTTTCCGAGCCCAAGAGACAAGCCATGGGAGAGAAGCTAGCAAAACTGCTGGAAGCTGGATTCATCAGAGAAATAAATCATCCGGACTGGCTAGCAAACCTGGTGATGGTACCAAAGAAGGACAAATCTTGGCGCCTATGTGTCGATTTCAAAGACCTAAATAAGGCTTGTCCAAAGGACCCTTTCCCACTCCCCCGAATTGATCAAATCATCGACGCCACCGCAGGACACGACTTATTGTGTTTCCTCGATGCATACTCTGGCTACCATCAAATCAAGATGGTAGAGTCAGACCAAGCCGCAATGGCATTCATCACCCCATACGGCCCATTCTGCTTCAACACGATGCCCTTCGGGCTCAAAAACACCGGCGCAACATATTAGCGCATGATTCAGACATGTCTGGCAAACCAGATCGGCAAAACAGTTGAAGTATACGTAGACGACGTGGTCTTCAAAACAAAACATGTCGATACTCTAGTAGACGACTTGAGGCTCACGTTCGACAATCTCCGAACATATGGCATCAAGCTCAACCCGGAAAAATGCGTTTTCGGCGTACCGGCCGGAAAGCTCTTGGGCTTCATCGTATCCGGTAGAGGAATTGAAGCAAACCCAGCCAAGATCTGAGCTCGGTCACAATTGGATACCCCAAAGGACCTCAAACAGATACAAAAACTGACAGGATGCATGGCGGCTCTAAGCCGCTTTATCTCCCGCTTAGGAGAAAAGGCATTACCCCTCTACCGCCTCCTGCAGCGCACCGACCACTTCGAGTGGACGGATGCCGCCACGGCCGGACTCGAAGAAATAAAAGCCATACTGGCAACAAATCTGGTCCTGGCCGCGCCCAACACAGGCGAACCAATGCTATTATACATCGCGGCAACCCATCAAGTTGTAAGCGCGGTGCTCGTCGTCGAACGAGAAGCGGACGGACACAAGTTCCCCCTCCAAAAACCAGTGTACTACGTGTCCACTGTACTAACTCCATGCAAGTCACGGTACCCGCATTACCAAAAGATAGCGTACGCGGTGTTCATGGATCCCGGAAGCTGCGACACTACTTTCAAGAGTGCTCCATAACAGTGGCATCCGAAGTACCCCTTAATGATATTATAAACAACCGCGACGCAATGGGCCAGATTGCCAAATGGGCCATCGAGCTCCTCCCGTTCGACATAACCTACAAACCAAGGCGAGCTATTAAGTCGTAGGTTTTGGCCGACTTCATCGCCGAATGGACCGAAGCCGAACTCCCTAAAGAGTACGGCGCATACTCCAACTGGATCATGCACTTCGACGACTCCAAAATGTTGGCTGGCCAGGGGGCTAGCGTCGTTCTGACATCCCCAACCGGAGACACAGTCCAATACGTACTTCAGATAATGTACACGGATTCCAACAACGCAACCGAATACGAGGCCCTTTTACATGGCCTCCGGATGGCAGTCTCCATGGGCATTCAGCGCCTAGAGGTCCGCGGGGATTCAAACCTCGCAATATCCCAAATAAATGGAAACTTCGACGCCAAGGATCCGAAAATGGCAGCTTACCGCAACGCCATCTTAAAGATGTCAGCTCGGTTTGAGGGGCTTGAATTTCATCACATAGCCCGGGAAAATAACTAGGCAGCAGACGTGTTGGCACGCATTGGCGCTAAGCGCGAGGCCATCCCTCCCAACATCTTCCTAGAAAGGTTGTTCAAGCCATCCGTATCATAGGAAGGAGAATCCGGAAACAATAGCCCGGACACAGCTACACCGCCCCTCACCGAACATTCTGACACAGACGGGGGCTCCGCCAACAAAACAATGCCGTCAGCTCACGCAACAATGGCAGTGATTGCCCCTTGGACAGAACCATTCCTAGCCTACCTAACTAGGCAGGAACTTCCCGAGGACCAAAACGAGGCCCGCTGCATAGTGCGGCAATCTAAAGCCTACCAAGTCCACGAGGGAGAACTTTACAAGAAAAGCACAACCGAAGTCCTTCAAAGGTGTATCTCCAAAGAGGAAGGGCGAGACCTTTTGGCTGAAATTCATGCCGGACTCGGCGGGCACCACGCCGTAGCCCGGGCCCTTGTAAGCAAGGCCTTCCGTACCGGATTTTATTGGCCAACGGCTCGGGCAGACGCTCAAGACTTAGTGCAATGATGTGTTGGTTGCCAGTTATTCGCCAACCAAAGCCACATGCTGCCTACCGCCCTACAAACTATACCCATTACCTGGCCTTTCGCGGTCTGGGGGCTTGACATGGTTGGACCCCTTAAAGGAGGAACCCACAAGCAAAAATATCTACTGGTCATGGTGGACAAATTCACCAAATGGATAGAAGCCAAGCCTGTAAAGACGGCCGAATACGGACCAGTGATGGACTTCATATCCGGGGTAGTACATCGTTACGGCGTCCGCCACAGCATCATAACCGACAACGGCACAAACTTCACGGCCGATGAAGTCAAACTCTGGTGCAAAAACATGGGCATCAAGCTCGACTATGCTTCAGTCTATCACCCTCAAACTAACGGTCAAGTCGAACGGGCCAACGGTCTCATTATGAGCGGCATCAAACCCAGACTAGTGCGATCCCTCAAGAAAATCTAACACGCACTGGGTAGAGGAGCTTGACTCCGTACTCTGGGGGCTGCGGACCACGCCGAATCGCACTACCGGATTCACACCATTTTTTATGGTATACGGCGCAGAGGAAGTACTGCCATGCGACATAATCCATGACTCACCTAGAGTGCGCATGTACGAAGAAAGAGAAGCCGAGCTCGATCGGTGGGACAGCTTGGACGCATTGGAAGAGGAGCGCGACGTGGCAAAAGCTCATTCCGCATTCTATCAACAGCAGGCTCAAAGATACCAAAGCAGAGAAGTACGGGCCAAAACCTATAACGTTGGCGAACTAGTTCTACGCCTGCCGGACAAGAAAAAGGATAAATTAAAGCCCAAATGGGAGGGCCCCTTCATAATCAACCAAGTACTGACCGGCGGAGCGTGCCGTCTGTGAAACGCATCGGATAACCGACTCGAGCCGAACCCATGGAGCGCAGCACGCCCACGAAGGTTCTACGCCTAGCGCCGGACTCCATGTTCGTTTCCTTCCTCCATCCCTTTGTTTTATTTTTTATTTTTTTATTGGCAGTCCGGGATTTTGCTCCTTCTCCCTACCCCCTTTTTCTAACAAGCCCTTAGGGGCTTGCTTGTGCATTGTTCGCACACACCCAACGCGCTACCTGCGCTCATAATACCTGGGGGCTTCTTTACCAAGAAGTTTATATAAAACGGGCCTCATGCCCAAAACATGTGTGATGCTTCTGCATGAAACTTTTATACACCATTATATGCATTGATATTACTTAAGTTTTGGCCAAGCTGGGTTGCCTGGCTCCTGTGCTTACCCCTACATTCCCGTTCGTTCGGCTAGGTGGTAAAGGGAGCACCTCTGCGATTGTTACTGCCGCGTCAGCCGGATGTGTACCTCAGACTGGGTGAAGCCGAAAGCTAGCGTTCTTAAGGGAATATTTGGTCGGTGAACTAAAAGATGATCTTTCATATTTATTCATTTGCCCCCATATGCTTTTTTGCCCTTTATGGCAGTTCGGACATGCACTTTAGGGCATGCCTCCCAGGGAAAGGAACCCCTAACGGAACTATTCTCCCTGGAAGATGTTTCTTACAAACCATGTAATATAACATAACTAGTTGGGCACTTGTCTGCTAAAGCACTTATGACCCCTACGCCTTGTCTCCATGCATGCCCCGGTTCTTACATAATTGAGAGGGTATTCGGAAACACTCCGGACTATAGGGTCCAGAGGTCGAAGCAAAAAGGTCCGTAATGACAAACGATTTACAATCCGGCTAGAAGGCATCTTTTATGTCATTTTTACAGAGTCATTCCGACTCGGCATATTCTGCTTCAATACCATCCAACAGGCGGTCTAATTTACAGTCCTGTTGGGAATACTTTGCAGCCAGCTCCACCTGGCCATATGCTAAGCTGACTGGCATCTCCTTTCCGTCCGGACCTATAGGGCCGACCTCGGCCATGTGGTTTGGGTCAGCCTTCGTGTACCGAGTCTTCACCATGGCCCAGGCCTCCCTGGCACCTTGACGGCAAGCCGATATCTTCCACAACCGGAAGCGCTGCCGCACTCCCTCCAGCTTCTTTGTAAGCTCCCCAAGGCCTTTGGGCACGAAGAGGGAAGGCCACATAGCCTGGATGACGCTTTGCATTGCCTGCCGAACTCGTTCATGTAGTTGCAACAGCTCGGGAAGAAGGTCTCCCGTTGAACCAGGCATTTCCTCCGCAGGACGACCCATTAGCAGACCTACAGATATAGCTCTGTTAATCGACTTCCTCGCCGAATTCTTTTTTCGAAGATTCGTTCAAGCACTTACTAAAAATGCCGCGTCGAAGTCGCCGATTCTCCTTCACGGTAGAAGACAGCTGAATGCGAACATCTTTCAGTTCCTCGCCCAGCTGGGTATTGGCGTCTTGAAGCTTGTTCTTCTCTTGCCTCACCCTTGTCAGCACGCTCTTGCCAGCCTTTAGTTGGCGTAGGAGTTGTTGCCTGTCCGGATTTACTCCGGCCTCATCTGCATTATTATCGTCAGGGTTGCACGTCTACCGCATTTCAAAACGAAAGTATCTTTCGAAGTATATATTACCTGCAGGCGTCCCCGTGACATTTTCTGAAGAGGCTAATGCAGCCTCGAGCTGGGCCTTGCACTCTTCGAGCTCCTGGGAAAATTGCGTATTCTTGTTTGTAAGACACTGCATAACACATGATCCTTCAAACAGTTATCTTCACTTTTTCAAGTCTCGGGGGCTACTGACATATATAACCTTCAATTCTACTCACCTGTATGTCTTTCACATACTGCTTCGTGGCTCTGGCTAGACCATTTTGAGCAGCACGGAGATACACATCTCTTGTATTAAAGGCGTCCAACGCCTCCGGGGAAAAACACGCTTCACGAAGAACAGTTCGGCGACGCCTGTGGTTTAGGGCACTCTCCACTTCTGAATTGGTGGCAAATAGCCCGTCGGCGTCCTCTGTCGGAGAAGCGCCCGAGGCACGTCCCGTGTCCGCCTCCGCTTCCGGACCCGGCCTCGAACCTTGGCCGGCGGACATAGTCTGGCGGGCTCTCTTCTTTCTAAAGAAAATCATGAGCATTAGTAGGACTCAAGGGCATAAACCCTAGGCGTTAAATTTGCACGCCATACCGTTGCACCGGAATCTCAATCTGGTCCGCACTTCTTTTTGACCCGCCTGGCTTCAGTGGCCCTTGTTGGCTGCCCGCCGTGGGCTCGGCCTTCCGCCTCAAGGATTTACCCTGCGAAACGCTGTTAGTACACGGCATGCAAGATAAAGCATGAGAATACTGGGACTTCGGTCTTAATTACCTTGGAGGCTGGAAGTAGTCCGGGATAGTCGGTCGTGATGGCCACTAAGGAGTTATCCTTACTCAATTAATGAAATACTCCATCAATCAACTCCATGCATAAGTCCGGATCTTCTTGGGAGTCCGGATCGAGGGACCGTTCCGGGTCCTCGGGTTGTGGTGCAGTGCTGTTTATTTCCTTCACAGCCTAGCGCAGCTCCTGCGTTTAAACATTACTACACTAAGTACTCAACCACGGGAACTTCAAAAGCAGATGGGCAAGTGACAGTGTCCGCTCACCCAACTAGGTGGATTGTACATGGAGAATCCGCCTTCCGGGTTGACACGGAGGAATTCTTCCTCTTCCCCCTTATATAAAGCGGATAAGATTCTCGTTAAAGTGGCGGCCGAATCTGGCCCCTTGCGACCGCACCGGGTAGCGTCATCCTCCCCGTTGAAATCCCACATGGGGTGGCCTCTGTATTGAAGCGGCTGCACCCCTCGCGTAATGCATATGGCCATGACCTTGATCATGGTCAGTCCAGAATGAGCCAATAACCTTATCCGGCTCATCAGGTATAGGACGTCCCTGTCAGCTTCCCTCTGAGGGTTCCGTGGGCGCCAACTCAGGAGCTTCTTCAACGGGGCGTTATTGAACTCGGGGAGGCCGATCCGTACAGGGTCCGGCAGGGGGACGTCATCTATATAAAACCACTCCGAGGGCCAGTCTTCGGACGCCCTCTTTGGGGTGCCGGATAGATATCTGGTCCCAGCAATGTGCCATAGTTCGGCTCCACCCACCTGATAAATAGACCCCTCCTGAGAATGGGGCACAAGGCAAAACAACCTCTTCCACAGCGTGAAATGGGCCTCAACACCCAAGAACAGCTCGCAGAGGGCCACGAAGCCCGCGATGTGCAAAATGGAGGCGGGCATGAGGTTATGTAGCTGGAGGCCGTAGAACTCTAGCAACCCTCGGAGAAACAGATGAATTGGAAACCCTAGTCCTCTCATCAAATAAGGGACTAAACATACCCGCTCTCCTTGAGAGGGATTGGGAGTGCCCTCCGCCTGCTCTCCGCCGTTATAAGAACCGCTCCCGGCTCGAACTAGGACCATATATGCTGGGGGGAGGAGCCCCTTGGACTGAAGCACTACTAACTCGCTATGCGGGACGGAGCACCGCCCCCAATCTCCGGGCTGAGGGCTGGAGGCGCGAGAGGAGGAGCGGCACTGACTGGCCATGGTGGAATGGATCTTTGTCAGAGACGCTCTGTTGAAGACTCGCGGAGGGAAGATGGTGCGAATTGGATCTAAATCCCCGTCTCTTTTATGGGCGGCTCATTAATGCAACCAGGGGGGTAAGTGAAAAGAAAATCCCCTAGCTTTTCACATTCGTTTGACGCGTGGAAGATGGTCATTATGGGGCACAGAAGCTGCGGAGGACAGCACGCACTAGAAGCCGGACACTATTAGACGGATACAAGGAATTTGAAGGAGAACCCGCCTTACAATGCCGAAGACAACTTGCGCGCCGGACTCGACATCATTGAAGCTTGGTTCGGGGGCTACTGAGGGAGTCCTGGATTAGGGGGTGTCCGGCTAGCCGGACTCAGACCTTTGGCCGGACTCCTGGACTATGAATATACAAGATTGAAGACTCCGTCCCGTGTCCGGATGGGACTTTCCTTGGCGTGGAAGGAAAGCTTGGCGATACGATATGAAGATCTCCTGCCATTGTAACCGACTATGTGTAACCCTAGCCCTCTCCGGTGTCTATATAAACCGGAGAGTTTTAGTCCGTAGGACGAACAACAATCATACCATAGGCTAGCTTCTAGGGTTTAGCCACTCCGATCTCGTGGTAGATCTACTCTTGTACTACCCATATCATCAATATTAATCAAGCAGGAGTAGGGTTTTACCTCCATCGAGAGGGCCCGAACCTGGGTAAAAACATCGTATCCCTTGTCTCCTGTTACCATCCGCCTAGACGCACAGTTCGGGACCCCCTACCCGAGATCCGCCGGTTTTGACACCGACAGCTATGTTAAGCCATCAAGCAAGACGATCAGTGCCAAGCCATCTCGCACTAAACGTGGACGTGTGCATCATGTCTCAGCTAAAGACGCTCATGATGATCCGGATGTCGTTCTTGGTTCACTCCTTGTCAATTGTCATCCAGCATCAGTTCTATTCGATACTGGAGCATCTCACTCCTTCATTTCTGAAAGCTATGCTAACTTGCACAAAATGTCATTTTGTGATAGGCCCTCTCCACTGGTCATTCAAACTCCTGGATCCAAATGGCAAACTTCTAGTGTAAGCCCTGGTAACGAAATCCTTGTTGGCAGACTTGTATTCCTTGCATCACTTATATCCCTCAAGTCTACAGATATTAACATCATCTTGGGTATGGACTGGATGAAAGCTCATTATGCCAAGATTGATTCTTACACCAGGTTCGTTCAGCTTACACACCCATCTGGCAAGATAGTCACTGTCTCCACTAGAGTTGCAAGGCGTCAGCTCTATTCTCTTAATGCCAGCCCTCTTCCAGACCTTGAAGATATCCCGGTAGTCCGTGACTTTCCGGATGTCTTTCTAGAGGAACTGTCAGGTGCTCCACCTGACAGAGATGTAGAGTTCATCATAGATCTTATCCCAGGAACCGCTCCAATCTCTAGGAGACCTTACAAGATGGCACCCTTAGAACTAGCTGAGCTTAAGAAACAACTTGATGAGTCCTTGCAAAAGGGTTTCATCCGTCCTAGTTCTTCTCCCTGGGCTTGCCCCGTCCTCTTTGTCAAGAAGAAGGATGGTACGGACCGGATGGTTGTAGATTATCGTCCCGTTAATTTGGTCATGATAAATAACAAGTATTCGCTCCCCAGGACCAACGACCTGTATGATTAGCTCGCTGGATCCTTAGTCTTCTCCAAGATGGATTTGAGGTTAGGCTACCACCAAATCAAGATCAGAAACGGGGACATTCCCAAGACAGCCTTTGTCACTCGTTATGGACAGTACAAGTACACCGCCATGTCCTTCGGTCTAACCAACGCTCCAGCACCATTTGCCCGCTTGATGAGCTCGATCTTCATGGAGTACTTAGATAAGTTCGTCGTGGTTTACCTTGATGATATTCTTATTTACTCGAGGAACGAGGAAGAGCATGTCGAACATCTCAGACTTGTATTAGAAAAACTCAGAGAACACCGCCTTTATGCCAAGTTCTCCAAGTGTGAATTTTGGTTGCCAGAAGTGACCTACCTCGGCCATGTGATCTCTAGTAAGGGCATTGTTGTCAATCCCGAGAGAGTTAAGGCCGTTCTTGATTGGACTCCACCTAAAACCATTAAACAAGTTAGGAGTTTCCTTGGTCTAGCCAGTTATTGTCGCCGCTTTGTTGAAAACTTCTCCAATGTGGCCAAACCTCTCATGGAACTTCTCAAGAAAGATAAAAAGTTTGAGTAGTCCCCACAGTGTGAGTATAGTTTTCAGGAACTGAAAAGACGCCTGACTTCTTCTCCCATACTTGTGCCACTGGATTTCACTAAGGACTTTGTTATCTACTGCGATGCCTCACGACAGGGACTAGGTTGCATTCTTATGCAGGATCGTCATGTGATTGCCTATGCATCTCGACAGTTGCATCCACATGAGGAGAATTATCCTACACATGATCTAGAGCTTACAGCCGTAGTCTATGCACTCAAGACCTGGCGACATTACCTCCTTGGTAAACGTTGCGAGATCTATACCGATCACTAGAGTCTCAAGTATATCCTCACCCAACCAGATTTGAACCTTAGACAAAGACGTTGGTTGGAAGTGATCTCAGATTATGATCTAGGGATTACTTACACCCCAGGCAAAGCCAATGTCATGGCTAATGCGCTAAGTCGTAAGTCCTATTGCAACAATCTTATGTTGCAGCAGGGAAAACCACTTCTCCATGAGGATTCTGTAAGCTTAACCTTCACATTGCTCCTCACGGATTCCTTTCTACCTTGGTGGCGAAGCCTACTATTGTGGATCGTATCATAGAAGTCCAGAAGCATGATACGGGAATCTCTCGAATTAAGAAAAATATCTCCAAGGGAGTAGCTGGTTGTTTCTCTATGGATGAACGAGGTGTTGTTTACTTTGGAAACCGATTGGTGGTTCCCAAGAGTTAGCAGATGCAACAATTGATTCTTATGGAGGCGCACGAATCTCCTCTTACAATTCATCCCAGTAGTACTAAGATGTATCAGGACCTGCGCCAGAGGTTCTGGTGGACTAGGATGAAGAGAGAAATCGCCGACTTCGTTGCTAATTGTGATGTTTGTCATCGCGTTAAGGCAGAGCATGAAAGGCCTACTGGCACCTTCGGCCTTTAGCCATTCCTGAGTGGAAATGGGATAAAGTTGGTATGGACTTCATCACCGGCTTTCCAAGGACAAAGAAAGGGAATAACGCTATCTTCGTAGTCGTTGGTCGTCTTTCCAAAGTGGCTCACTTCCTACGTGTTCGAGAGAGTATCACTGCTAGTCAGCCCGCTGACTTATATATTTCTTGAATAGTGTCACTTCATGGTGTTCCACTAGAGATCAACTCGGATCGTGGTAGTCTTTTCACTTCTCATTTCTGGGAGAGTTTCCAAACTGCCATGGGAACCCATCTTTCCTTCAGTACCGCTTTCCACCCTCAGTCGAGTGGTCAGGTGGAAAGGGTTAACCAAATTCTCGAAGACATGCTTAGAGCTTGCGTTGTCGCATTCGGTATGGATTGGGAGAAATGTCTTCCTTTCGCCGAGTTTGCTTATAACAATAGCTATCAATCCAGTCTCAAGAATGATCCTTTTCAGATTCTCTATGGACGAAGATGTCGAACACCTTTGAACTGGTCAGAAACCAGTGAAAGACAATTCTTTGGACCGGACATGATCTAGGAGGCAGAAGAGCAAGTTCGCATCATTCGTGAGAATTTGAAAACAGCCCAGTCCTGTCAAAAGAGCCAGTATGATCGTCATCATAAGGATATGACTTATGAAGTTGGCGACAAAGCTTACCTTCGGGTTACTCCTTTGAAGGGTACCCATCGTTTCAGTATCAAGGGCAAGTTGGCTCCTTGTTACATTGGTCCTTTTTGCATTCTCGCTAAACGAGGAGAGGTTGCCTACCAGTTGGAACTACCCCCACATCTTTCCAGAGTGCATGATGTCTTCCACGTCTCTCAACTCAGGCGTTGCTTCTCGGATCCCATCCGCGGAGTGGACCATGAAACGCTTGATCTCCAAGATGACCTCACTTACCAAGAGTACCCGATTCGCATTCTTGATCAAGCAGAGTGTGTTACCCGGCGTTGGAACATCAAGTTTCTCATGGTTCAGTGGTCTCATCATTCCGAGAGAGAAGCTACTTGGGAACGAGAAGATCGTCTTCGACTGGAGTACCCCGCTTTCTTTCCGTCGACCCCTGAATCTCGGGACGAGATACTTTCAAGTGGGGGCGAGTTGTCACATCCCTAGTTCTGGTATGCTCGAGGCTAGCTAGTCATGTGTGCATCATGTTTAAATTCCATTTAAATTTGAAATGGGGATTTGTCAAACCCTTAGAATCATTTCTGGAAATGACCTAGATAAAAATTGCTCCAAAAAGGTCCAAGAAAATGTTCATGGTGCTCTTTGAAAATATTGGACAGAGATAAAAATCAAACCAATATTTTTTAGGAGCTCACAAATATTTATTTTGGCCATTTGGATTAATCCAGTAATTATTTTGCCCTGGATATATATATGTTATATATATAATATATGTCCAGAAATTATGCTAATTGTTGAGGAGACCTGGAATAATACCACCAGTTCCTACAAAAATTGGCATAAGGAAATAAAATGGTTTAGCATTTTTATTAAACCAAAACAAATGTCAGAAATTAGAAAACAAAAACAAAATAGAAAAAAATAGGAACTACCTGGACTTACCTGGGCCACTTGCTAGCCTGGCACTATGCAGCCAACCGGCCCAGCTGTGCGGCCCAGCCCACCGCAGCCGCTACCGTCTTCAACCTCCCGCCAGTAGGCAGGAGGGCGTGTGCCCGATGCGCGCGCACGCGCCTCGCCACCTCCTGCTTGCCGCCGAGCCCCTGGACCCATGGATGAACGCCCCGGTGTCGTCCCGATCCGCCCGACCTCTCTCACTCTCCCCTGCTCTCTCCCTCGTTGTTCCCCACCTCACCGAATGCGCCCGCCGCCGCTGACGAGCACCACCGCGGCCATCGCCTCTTCCTCGTTCCCTCGAGCAGTCCAGAAGCACCGCCGCATCTTCCTCGTCCTCTCCACCGAGCTACATGACGCCGGAGGCCCTGCTTCCTATCCACCATCGTCGTCTTCGGCCTCGGCTGCCGTGGATCGCCACCGTCGTATTCGCGGCAACCAAAGCTTCCCCGAGCCCATTGAGCTACTCCGCGAGTCCGCGTGAGCCCCTCTTCCTCTCCGCTCTTCTCTCAAGCTCGCGCTCGCCCCCTAGCCCCATTTCCCGCCACGGCCGAGAGCTTCTCGCTGCCGGCCATGGAGTAGCCGTGGCCACAGCCGCGCACGCTCACAACGGAGCGCCTCACCATGCTCGGGAAGCCCCAGGAGCCTAACGCACACACCCACTCGCCCTCCCATGCACCGTAGCACCGAACCAAACCCCGTCCGAACTTTGGCCGCCGCCACGAGCTCGACTCCGGCGAGCTCACTCCACCCCAGCCCCTCCTGCTTGCGTAGGTCCAAACCACGGTCGATTTGGTCGACCGTGGGCAAAACCCGAGCGCCTCCGCCGTCCCTGGCCTCGCCAACGACGAGTCGTGGGTCAACTCTGATGAGTTTGACCCAGGGTTGACCACAGTTTGACCCCCTCTGGGTCACTGACCTGTGGGCCTCAGGCCACTAACTAAACTAGATTACTGTTAGTTTAACGCTAACTAAATTAGATTAGTTAGGTTAGTCACTGACAGACGGGACCCATAGGTCAGGGTTGACCTGGACCATCGACATTGACTCGCTAACGTCATGCCACTGTCATGCTGACGCAATTAATCATTTTCTGTGTTTAAAAATAATCAGGAAAATCCAGAAAATGATATAAACTTCAAAAAATCATAGAAATTCAACCGTAGCTCAGATTGAAATAATTTATATATGAAAAATTATCAAAAAAATGAAATATATCCATCTGTACCAGTTTCATGCATGACAAGCCAACTTATACCTGCTTTATATGTGAAAACACATGAATGGCACTTATAAATGTTAAATTTTGGAATTGCATTTGAACCCTTGGTTCAAATGGACTTCTTCCAAATGAATGCTAGATGCATTAGCACAAACCACATCACATATTCATGCCATGTTCATGCATCATATTGTTGCATATGCTTGTGTATTGATTGACGACACCGCTCCTTCTCGATAGGTCCTGCTCCGTAGACCATTCCAGACTACCTGTTTGAGGAGCAGTGCCCCCTTGTTGATCTACCAGGCAAGCAAACCCCCTTGTTCATTCCGATACAAATCCACTCTCTCGCTCCTGCCCTCTTTTATTGCATAAGGACAACAATGATTCAACTGCTACTTTATGTTGCGGTAGTTCAACCCATTCCTCTGCATGACCTATCATGGCCACAGTAAATAGTTGAAACCCACTAGCATGTGTAGGAGTTGATTGAGCCATGTTGTGTTCCTACCATGCCATGCCTGCTATTGCTTAGAGTTGTGTCAGGTCTGATTCATTGGGAATGAATTGGAGTGTTATGATATGTTCTAGTGCTGAGAGTTAAGTGTGTGAACACGATTTGGTAAAGGTAGCGGTGAGAGGCCATGTAGGAGTACATGGTGGGTTGTCTAACTCCAACCGTCCTTAAGCACTGAGTTTTGTGTATGTTGTCCAATGACTAGCTACTACCACACATTGAGTTCTGGTAACTCGGACCCTCTCGACTTATTAACCAACTTGATCTCTGTCCAGGAGTTGTAACTAGTTTCTGGTGTTTGTAGGTAGTGCTATTTTTCTACCGAGTGGCCCCCGGCAGGGTGGGCTTGGGACAGACTAGGCACAGGTGGCACAGTGTACCAAGTAGCACCCGGATGGTGGGCTTGGGAACCCTTCTCACATCGTTCGGGGCCGTGAGCGACACCTCGGCCGGATCTCCTTGCGGATGGAACCCGAATAGGCGATAAACCTAGACTAGAGTCTTGTGTGATTAGTCAGGTCGTGGCTGACACCCTCGCCAGGCTTCCGCTTGAAGGTTGTTGAGATACATGACGTGTACATGGCGGTAAGTGGCGAGAGTGTGTGTAAATAAGTACACCCCTGCAGGGTTAACATGATCTATTCGAATAGCCGGGTCCGCGGTTATGGACTTCTTGGATGCTTACGTGGTACATAGACAACTTGAAGTGGATACTCTAAAATGCTCAAGACAAGTGTGAGTGCTATGGATGGCCTTCTCATAGGGATACGGGGATGAATCCATAGTAGTGTATTGTGTGGTGATTAGTGGACTCGTGTGTGCCATCTCACTTCAAAGAAGTTTCTCGTAGTGGTAGAATAGGATAGCCACTGAGTCAAAGCTGGCTTGCTGCAACTAAACCCCACATTACCCTCTTGATACAAATGCATGTATGATAGGATCTGATGTAAGACTTGCTGAGTACCTTTGTACTCATGTTGCTTTATTTATGTTTTTGCATCGGAGACTTCGGTCTTACTAGTGTTCTTGTGGACTTCGACAAGTAGCTTGTACCTCAGCTACGATCTTGATCGGATGTTGTAGATAGTCAGGCTCTTCAGCCTTTTTCATTTGTAGATGTCTGTACTCAGACATGTAATTCTTCCGCTTGTTGCTTATTTGCTCTGATTGTTGGGTCATGTGACCCCTGCTTGTAATAAATGCTATGATGGCTCTTTGAGCCTTATCTATATGAGATGTTGAGTTATGCTGTGATGCCATGTTGTACAGCACATACTTGCATGTTATGCGTACGTGTAATGTGTATTGCTATGTGTGGGATCTGACTATCTAGTTGTTTATCCTTAGTAGCCTCTCTTACCGGGAAATGTCTCCTAGTGCTTCCACTGAGCCCTGGTAGCTTGCTACTGCTCCGGAACACTTAGGCTGGTCGGCATGTGTCCTTCTCGTTGTGTCTGTCCCTTTGGGGAAATGTCACGCAGTGTCTACTGGAGTCCTGGTATCCTGCTACAGCTCGGATCCTCCAGAGTCCTGCTAGCCCAGCTGCTACAGGCCGGATTCACTCGCTGATGACCAACACATTCATTGCTGGGTCATGTATGCATGTCCCTGTAAGTTAGTGCCACTTTGGGTTCACGACTAGCCATGTCAGCTCGGGTTCTTTGTCATATGGATGCTAGCGACACTGTCATATACGTGTGCCAAAAGGCGCAAACGGTCCCGGGCATGGTAAGGCGACACCCATGGGAATACCGTGGTTGAGGCCACAAAGTGATATGAGGTGTTACATGCTAGATCGGTGTGGCATAGAATCGGGGTCCTAACACTCATTGCTTACTCTGTCATGCTTATGCATTCACATGCTCCGACATTCCATATTTACATGATTGCATACATGTAGGGGGAGCCTATGCATGTTACATGTCTTTCAAAGCTTTACTTGTTATTCTCCATATCTTTATCTAAAGCTTTGATGTATGTTATCATCAATTACCAAAAAGGGGGAGATTGAAAGCACAAGTGCTCCCTGGGTGATTTTGGTAATTTGTGTCAACATATTGCTTGTTGGACTAATACTTTTACCTAGTATGTTTCAGATAAGTTCAACAATGGAGTGGCATGGACTAGAGGATGTGGAACCCCTTCAAGATGCTAAGGACAAAGGATTGGCTCAAGCTCAAAGCACAAGACTCTACATTTTACTTTTAGTGATCCAAGATCACATTGAGTCCATGGGAAAGCCAATACTATTAAGAGGGGATGAGGTGTTGATTAATGGCTTGCTTGCTCAAAGTGCTTAGTGATATGCTCCAAAGCCCTCAACCACTTTCTCACATCCACATATGTCCCAAACCAAAAGTCAAACTCGGCCCTACCGAATCTTCCTACCCGGCGCCACCGAGTTCTCATGACATAGCCACTACCACAAAACCCTAGTCTTTTCGGTCTCAACGATAGGGATCTCGGTCTCACCGAGATGGGATTGTAATCTCTCTGTGTGTGTCCATTACCAAAATTGGTCTCACCGAGTTTGTGTAATCGGTCCTACCGAGATTACAATGCAAACTCTCTGTTCCTCTTCGTAACGTTTCGGTCTAACCGAAATGAGCGAATCGGTCCCATCGAGTTTGCCTGACCAACCCTCTGTGTGTCCATTACAAAAATCGGTTTCACTGAGTTTGTGTAATCGGTCTCACCAAGATTACGTTATGCCCTAACCCTAACTATATCGGTCCCACCGAGATGACATGTCGGTCCCACCGAAAATCCTAACGGTCCGATTATTTCCTAAGTCGGTCCGACCGAGTTTCATGATTCGGTCCCACCGAGTTTGGTAAGTTGTGTGTAATGGTTAGATTTTGTGTGGAGGCTATATATACCACTCCACCCACTCTTCATCGTGGAGAGAGCCATCAGAACGTGCCTACACTTTCAGCATACATTTTCTGAGAGAGAACCACCTACACTTGTGTTGAGGTCAAGATCTTCCATTCCTACCACATAAATCTTGATCACTAGCCTTCCCCAAGTTGCTTTCCACTCAAATCTTCTTTCCACCAAATCAAAATCCTGTGAGAGAGAGTTTAGTGTTGGGGAGACTATCATTTGAAGCACAAGAGCAAGGAGTTCATCATCAACACACCATTTGTTACTTCTTGGAGAGTGGTGTCTCCTAGATTGGCTAGGTGTCACTTGGGAGCCTCCATCGAGATTGTGGAGTTGAACCAAGGAGTTTGTACGGGCAAGGAGATCTCCTACTTCGTGAAGATCTACCCCTAGTGAGGCAAGTCCTTCATGGGTGACGGCCATGGTGGGATAGACAAGGTTGCTTCTTCGTGGACCCTTCGTGGGTGGAGCCCTCCGTGGACTCGCGCAACCGTTACCCTTCGTGGGTTGAAGTCTCCATCAACATGGATGTACGATAGCACCACCTATCAGAACCACGGCTCAAAAATCTCCGTGTCTCCAAATTGTGTTTGCACACTCCAATCCCATCCCTTTACATTCTTGGAATTTGCATGCTTTACTTTCCGCTGCTCACATACTCTTTGCATGCTTGCTTGATATGTGTTGTGAATGTTAAAATTGTGCTATAACTCCACTTCAACTTAATGAAATTAAAAAACTGCAACTTCTCTTGCTTAGAGTCTATTCACCCCCCCCCCCCTCTAGACACCTCTTCCCGATCCTTTCAACGTCTGGACCATATCACATCACAACATGCCCTGCAAAAACAAGTTAGATGTCCTCTACTTTGTTGTTGCAAGTTTTACGTGGCTACTATAGGCTTAGCAAGAATGGTTCTTACCTACTCATCAAAACCACAACGATTTTTTGTCAAGTGTACTGTTTTAACCTTCAACAAGGATCCGGCGTAGCCACACTCGATTCAACTAAAGTTGGAGAACCAGACACCCACTAGCCACCTGTGTGCGAAGCACATCGGTAGAACCAGTCTCGCGTAAGCGTATGCGTAATGTCGGTCTAAGCCGCTTCATCCAACAATACCGCTGAATCAAAGTATGACATGCTGGTAAGCAGTATGACTATTATTGCCCACAACTCTGTGTTCTACTCGTGCATATAACATCTACGCATAGACCTGGCTCAGTTGCCACTATTGGGGAACGCAGTATTTCAAAAATTCCTACGATCATGCAAGATCTATCTAGGAGAAGCATAGCAATGAGCGGGGAGAGTGTGTCCATGTACCCTTGTAGACTGAAAGCGGAAGCGTTGTGATAACGCGGTTGATGTAGTCGTACGTCTTCATGATCCGACCAATCCTAGCACCGAACGTATGGCACCTCTGTGTTCAGCACACGTTCAACTCGATGACGTCCCTCGTACTCTTGATACAGTTGAGGACGAGGGAGAGTTTTGTCAGCACGACGGCGTGGTGACGGTGATGACAAAGTTACCAGCGCAGGGCTTTGCCTAAGCACTACGACGATATGACCGAGGTGGAAATCTATGGAGGGGGGCACCTCACACGGCTAAAACAATTGTCAACTTGTGTGTTCTAGGGGTCCCCCTCCCTCGTATACAAAGGAGCAAGGGGAGGGGGCCGACGGCCTCATAAGGTGCGCCCCAAGGGGGGAATCCTACTCCTACTCGGAGTAGGTTTCCCCCTTTCCTAGTCTAACTAGGAGGGGAAGGAAAGAGGAGGAGGGGAGAAGGTAAGAGGGGGCCGACCCCCCAAGCCCTAAACCAATTCGGTTTGGGCCTAGGGGGAGCACCCCACAGATCCCTTGCTTCCCTCTATTTCCACTAAGGCCCATGAAGGCACATTGATCCCCCGTGGGGTTCCGATAACTCCCCGGTACTCCGGTATTTATCTGGTGACCCCGGGAACTTTTCCAGTGTCCAAATATAACCTTCCAATATATGAATGTTTATGTCTCGACCATTTTGAGACTCCTCGTCATGTCCGTGATCTCATACGGGACTCCGAACAACCTTCGGTTCATCAAAACACATAAAGTCATAATACCGATTGTCATTGAACGTTAAGCATGCGGACCCTACGGGTTTGAGAACCATGTAGACATGACCGAGACTCAATTCCGGTCAATAACTAATACCGGAACCTAGATGCTCATATTGGTTCCTACATATTCTACGAAGATCTTTATCGGTCAAACCGCATAACAACATATGTTGTTCCCTTTGTCATCGGTATGTTACTTGCCCGAGATTTGATCGTCGGTATCATGATACCTAGTTCAATCTCGTTACTGGCAAGTCTCTTTACTCGTTTTGTATTACTTCATCCCGTAACTAACTTATTAGTCACATTGCTTGCAAAGCTTATAGTGATGAGCATTACCGAGAGGGCCCAGAGATACCTCTCCGAAACACGGAGTGACAAATCCTAATCTTGATCTATGCCAACCCAACAAAAACCTTCGGAGACACCTGTAGAGCGTCTTGATAATCACCCAGTTATGTTGTGATGTTTGATAGCACACAAGGTGTTCCTCGGGTATTCGGGAGTTGCATAATCTCATAGTCTGAGGAACATGTATAAGTCATGAAGAAAGCAATAGCAATGAAACTGTAACGATCATAATGCTAAGCTAATGAATGGGTCTTGTACATCACATCATTCTCCTAATGATGTGATCCCGTTCATCAAATAACAACACATGTCTATGGTTAGGAAACATAACCATCTTTGATAAACGAGCTAGTCAAGTAGAGGCATACTAGGGACACTTTGTTTTGTCTATGTATTCACACATGTACTAAGTTTCCGGTTAATACAATTCTAGCATGAATAATAAACTTTTTTCATGATATAAGGAAATAAATAATAACTTTATTATTGCCTCTAGGGCATGTTTCCTTCAAAAAGAGCAGGCGCCATGGCCCGTCGAGGCCGAGGCGCTCCCCGGCAACGCGATGGACGACGTCGTGATGTGCATCATCGCGAGGGTTGAGCAGACCTTTGGCGCATGGCGCTTGAGCGACGCGGATCAAGATAGGCATGTCAGTGCCAATAGGTTGCCGCTCGCTGCACAACATGATTGATGGCGCGTCATAGAGCAAGCTAGGCGTGTCCGCGCTGATAGGCTGTGGCTCGCCGCAAGGCGAGACCGTTGGAGCGCCGCAGAGCGAGAGGCATGGCGTGCCGCATAGCACGAGTGGATCCATCGGCGCTTGCCTATTGTCGACACGGCGTTGCAGCTGGGTACACGTCTCGTCAGTACCCCCATTCCTCGCCAGGACTGGGTAGGGGCCCTCAACGCCGTACTTGCACCAGAGGTCGGCCTCGCCGTACTTGCACCGGATGCCCGCCGCGCCATTTGCATGGGTGCCGCCATTTGCCTTGTCCGCGGCCCGCTGGATGCCAACGCGCTGGTCCGTAGGCTCGACCGCCTCCTTGGCCCAGGTGTCCACCTGGGCGCAGTAGAGGAACATGGTCGTGGCATCCTCGAGCTGGTGATCTCCGATGAAATAGCCAACTGGGAGCTTGAGATCGTGCTCCAGATGTACCGCGAGCGTGTCGACCGCTTGGACGAGCACATGCACGAGTTCAGGCAAAGCCAAGAGCTACCCTAGGCAAGGGCTGCTAATCATGGTCTCATGGACGCATATTATTTTGAAAAGTCGTTTCAACGTGGATAGCTATGTATTCACAGCAATCATAGTATTGCTCTGTTTATTGCTCTGTTTCAATGTGTGTACTCTTTTCTATTCTTATATGTTCTGTTTCAATGTGTGTATATACGCTTTCCATTCTGTATATGTGGATGATAACCGCTAGATTCAAATTAGTATACAAAAATAGATAAAAAATGGAATTCATAATATTTATTAAGTGTTCATTAGTTCATCATATAATATATATATATATATATATATATATATATATATATAATATCATCACATATACGTGATGATACTGAACTACTAGGTACAATGCTTAAAATTTAAAACGAACAATAATAAAACTAATAATCCCTCTGGGGCCAGTATTCCGTCTGCCCCTCTCCAGCAGCTCCCTGGTGCGCGCGTCTTCCCAGTGCGGAGGCAGTACTTCGACTCCTCCGCCTCGCAGTGCTTGACATACCGATCTGCCTCTTGCTGGCGGACACGCGCGGCCGACCTTGCCATTTCGTTGGGCGCCCACCGGAGCTCCTCGTCAGTGGCACGCTGGAGCTTATCGGCCCACCTCCATGCAGTGACGAGGCGCCCAACGCCTATGACCTTCCTCGTGAAGTACCCATCTTTGTACACCTCCTTGGCACGACGACGCGCCCTCTCCCAAAGCTCTGCCGCCTCCTTTTCCCAGGCGGCATCACGAGCTTCACAGGCCGCCTGGTACCTGGCTTCCTCCTCCACCATCTGCTTCTTGAACGCCACTTGTCTGGCTTTCTCAGCTGGCGACAGCAACTTCCACAGACAAAGATTGTACTGGCCCTGAAACCAATCCAAAGTTGGGGGGGTCCGGCGCAACCTCGTCAGGCGGCTCGTAGGGGTCCTCGTCGCTGCTAATCGAGTGAGCATCCTCGGGGGCGGCGACTCCTTGTCGGCGCGTGGGCAGACCGGCAGCGCCATGGCAGACATTTGAGAGAGAGAGAGAGAAGAGAGAGAGAGAGAGAGAGAGAGAGAGAGAGAGAGAGAGTGAGAGGGCGAGCGAGGGGAGGATGTAGATGAGAATGTAGGCGGGACGACGTGAGCAAGGTAGTATTTATTGGCGGCCAGAATCTAGATCGACGGGGACAGTACACACGCCGGTCGCCGGAATTTACGAGTACTGTAGATTGAATTACACACGATTCCCGCAGCAAAATCCGTGTGTGAACATAATAGCTGATGGTTTCCAATACAGAACCGTGTATGATTAATGATCCCCGCCAATCACCTATCAAACCTCGAGCCGCGAGATAGAGTGTCAATTGTGTGGGGGCCGGTTGTCTTGCCGGATCTTTACATTTTCTTTTTTGAACACCAGATATTTACATCGTCTGATGATTTTTTAACTCGCACACAAGTACACAAAAATATGAGTTTTCAAACCGTTTTGGTTAGGTGTTGCATGTAGATGTAGTTCAAATTTGAATTACGGTCATTAAATGGTTATAAAATCACTTAAATGTCTTTAATAGGCTAAATGACCCCTGAAAATTTCCAAATTTTCACATGGCAGTTGTATTCGTGCACGTTAAACGTAGGAAAAATTTGAAAGGCCGCAAGAGGAAGCTATCTCCCGTCCGTCATCAAATATGCATTGTCCCTCTCAAAACCACGAACCTTCTAGCGAGTTTCTCCGGTTAGTGAGGGGTGTGTGTCAAAACTTTCCTCAAATAGGCCAATTTGTTTACCACATCATCTTGGTGGCATGACATTAAATCAAGCAATGTTTCATGTTTTTCGGATCATTTTTTATATTTTGGAATTAAAATGCCATGGCATGCACTCCATGCATGTGCCCATGACTTGATACCAATATGTTTGAAAATTCCTTCTAATTTACTGCACATGGAATTAACTCGCACATAAGTACACAAAAATATGATTTTTCAAACCGTTATGGTTAGGCGTTGCATGTAGATGTAGTTCGAATTTGAATTACGGTCATTAAATGGTTAGAAAATCACTTAAATGCCTTTAAAAGGTCAAATGACCCCTGAAATTTTCCAAATTTTCACATGACTGTTGTATTAGTGCACATTAAACATAGGAAAAAATTTGAAGGCCGTAAGTGGAAGCTATCTCCCGTTCGTCATTGAGGGAGTCCTGGACTAGGGGGTGTCCGGATAGCCGAACTATCATCATTGGCCGGACTCCAAGACTATGAAGATACAAGATTGAAGACTTTGTCCCGTGTCCGGATGGGACTTTCCTTGGCGTGGAAGGCAAGCTTGGCGATACGGATATGTAGATCTCCTACCATTGTAACCGACTCTGTGTAACCCTAGCCCTCTCCGGTGTCTATATAAACCGGATTGTTTAGTCCATAGGACGAACAACAATCATACCATAGGCTAGCTTCTAGGGTTTAGCCTCCTTGATCTCGTGGTAGATCAACTCTTGTAATACCCACATCATCAATATCAATCAAGCAGGACGTAGGGTTTTACCTCCATCAAGAGGGCCCGAACCTGGGTAAAACATCGTGTCCCTTGTCTCCTGTTACCATCCGCCTAGACGCACAGTTCGGGACCCCCTACCCGAGATCCGCCGGTTTTGACACCGACATTGGTGCTTTCATTGAGAGTTCCTCTATGTTGTCACTGATAGGCTCGATGGCTTCTTCGATCATCAACAACGACGCAGTCCAGGGTGAGACTTTTCTCCCCGGATAGATCTTCGTATTCAGCAGCTTTGCACTGCGGGCCAATTCGCTTGGCCATCTGGAGCAGATCGAAAGCTACGCCCCTGGCCGTCAGGTCAGATTTGGAAGTTTGAACTTCACGGCTGACATCCGCGGGGACTTGATCTTCGATGGATTTGAGCCACAGCCGAGCGCGCCGCACTGTCACGATGGGCATGATTTAGCTCTGCAGCCGGACAGTGCCCTGGAGGCCGCACACGAGTCCGCTATGACCCTCAATTCGGAGCCGGCTGCGCAGATCAAGGATGGATGGCTAGACACCGCCTCGGGGGCTGCAACCTCTACGGCGATGGAGCCGAATACTGGCCTTGTCCCTTGTGAAGCTCGTGACTCCAAGGTGCCGGACTCCGAACCTCCCGCGCCCCCTCCAATCGAATCCGATTGGGCGCTGATCATGGAGTCCACCGCTGCGGACATCTTTCAACACTCACCTTTCAGCGACATCCTGAGTTCGCTAAAGTATCTCTCGTTATCAGGAGAGACCTGGCCGGACTGCGGTCAGGACGGTTGGGATGTGGACGACGAAGAAATTCAAGGCCCACCCACCACCCACTTAGTAGCCACTGTCGACGATCTAACCGACATGCTAGACTTCGACTCCGCAGACATCGACGGTATGGACGAAGATGTCGGAGACGACTAAGAACCAGCGCCTACTGGGCACTGGAAAGCCACCTCAACTCATGATGTATACATGGTGGATACACCAAAGGGAAGCGATAACGAGGAACAACAGGACATGGCGAAGGACAACTCCCCCGACAAACAACCAAAACGGCGATGCAAGCGCCACCCGAAGTCCCGCCTCGATAACAACGGCACCTATACTGACCCAGCCTTAGAGCAGGGCGAAGCAGTGGATGACGAACATGCCACCAAGAAACCATCCGAACAGGATGAATTGGACAAGCAACCCATCCCCGGCGAAAATGACAGTCCAGACGATCTCATGCCGGACACATCACCGAAGCATAAGAACCTTCATAAAAGGCTCGTCGCCACTGGAAGAAGTTTGAAGAAGCAAAAGCGGAAGCTCAAAACAGCGGAGGACGCACTCAGAATGAGATGGAGCAAAGTACTCAATACCGCAGATAAATACGGTGATAGTCACCAGGCAAAGAGCTACCCAAAACACAAGTTGTTGCCCGAATTTGACGAGGAGGTCGTAGAGCCCCCACAGTCAAAAAACAAAGAGGCCGCCTGGCTGGATAGATGACCAGATGATAGGCTAAGAGCAGCAAGTGGCGCCACACACAATCCGGCACACGATCCACATAAGGATCCTCGCAAAAAGGATGGCCCGGTCAGGTCCATCTATGGGCCAAAAAAGAAGACTCCATGGAGGAACACAACCCGCCGAGTGTTTGAAGACAACGGCACACCTAAATACAGGGGCGCCGCACACCCACTATGTTTCACCGATAAGGTACTGGATCATGAATTTCTAGCGGGATTCAAACCCGTAAACATAGAGGCATATGACGGAACAACAGACCCCGGGGTCTGGATTGAGGATTATATCCTACACATACATATGGCCAGAGGAGACGATCTCCATGCCATAAAATACCTACCCCTCAAGCTCAAAGGGCCAGCTCGGCATTGGCTCAAAAGCCTCCCAGAAAATACCATTGGAAGTTGGGAAGAGCTCGAGGACGCGTTTCGAGCAAATTTTCAGGGGACTTATGTCCGCCCTCTGGATGCAGACGATTTAAGTCACATAACTCAACAGCCCGAAGAGTCAGCACGCAAATTCTGGAACAGGTTCCTCACCAAAAAGAACCAAATAGTCGACTGTCCGGACGCCGAAGCCTTAGCAGCCTTTAAGCATAACGTCCGAGATGAATGGCTCACCAGACACCTCGGCCAGGAAAAACCAAGAACAATGGTCGCGCTAACAAGCCTCATGACCCGCTTTTGCGCGGGGGAAGATAGCTGGCTGGCAAGATGCAGCACCAGCGACCCGAGTACATCCGAGGTCAGGGATGGAAATGGGAAATCACGACGCAGAAAAGATCAGCGCCGGAATAAGGAAAATGGCCCAAATAGCACGGCGGTCAACGCCGGATACAAAAGCTCTCGGCCGAATAATAAAACACTGCCTCTTAAGGACAACAGTGATGAGCTATCCAACCTAAACAAAATCTTGGATAGGATATGTCAAATCCATAGTACCCCCGGGAAGCCTGCAAACCATACCCACAGAGATTGTTGGGTCTTCAAGCAGTCCGGCTGACTTAACGCCGAACACAAGGGGCTCGACACACCAAGCGAAGACGACGACGAACCCCACAAGCAGCACGCCGGAAAACAAAAGACTTTCCCACTAGAAGTCAAAACAGTGAACTCACTTCATGTGATAACAAGGAAAAATAGTGCGGCACCTGCTAAAACACGTGCCGCACGGTCCACCCCAGCAGAGTCCCGAAATTGGATGTTTAAATCAATTACTTTCGACCATCGGGATTACTCCAGAAGCGTTCGAAACGCAGGAAGGACTGCTTTGGTATTGGATCCCATAATTGACAGACTACAATTCACACAAGTCCTGATGGATGGCGGTAGCGATATAAACCTGCTATACCAGGACACCATCCGCAGAATGGGGATAGACCCTACCAAAATTCGCCGTAGCAACACTTCCTTCAAAGGAGTGACGCCAGGCCTTTACGCCAATTGCACAGGCTCTGTACTACTAGAGGTTTTGTTCGGTTCATCCGACAACCTCCGTCGTGAAAAGCTCATTTTCCATATCGCCACATTTAAAAGTAGCCATCAAGCACTATTGGGACGCGAAGCTTTCGTCCGCTTTAACGAAATACCGCATTACGCGTCTCTTACGCTTAAAATGCCCGGTCCACGCCGCATAATCTCATTAAAGGGTAACTCCGAGTGTTCCTCGACCACGGAAAACGTGAGACTGCCTTGACAGCCACACACTAATCCGACCTTGCTGGTAAAAGCCCCTAAAAACAGTCATTTAGACCTCGGACACGGTTAGGCGAGTCCGGCATAAATAAACAACGGGCTCCCCAGCCGCATACCTCTTTACAAGGGGCTGCACGTATAAACGATGAGAGCCAATAAATCTCAACTTTATTCATCTTCCAAATCGTACTTTGTTTTAAATACATCTTTTGCACGATATTTTTTCCAAACTAAGTTCTTCTCTTTTACAGATGAAGCACGTGCTACACCCGTCCAGGATACAGCACAATGGAGACACAGGCGCAGACGTGCAGCAGGGACCCGTTGCAAGGATTCTTTTCAGATTAAGACCCTGCGTAAACCTTTCTTACTGTCTCTTGTTGATACACATCCCCCGGTTTCCTACCATAACTGAGGAGGAGGCTGGCGTTTTGGCATCGGCCGCGTTAGAAGTTCTCGCCTGTACCTGGACACTAGGGTCTTAGGGCATTGTTCTGCCCGGTATCATAAAGACCGAATACCTCAGGGAGTGTTCAGCGTCTCGAGTTAGGCCTTATATGCATCAGCTCCGAATCATGTCTTTTGTCAAATGTTGGGTTTGCCCGGCTCCTGTGTTTTGCTGCCTTACGTTCTGCTCCATCGGCTAACGCGGCACCAGGAGAACTAGTGCGATTGTGCCCCGGTTCGGCCCGGCGAGCACCTCAGTAGAGAAAGCCAAAAATTAACTGTCATGATATAGCGAGAGACTGGTCAACCACTCGATCGACTACTGGAATGTTTAGAATTACTCCGCTTTGACGAAGGACCGCTTCCCGGTCAGGTACGTACGCGCCCCGAGTTCGGAGAGCGCGGTGCCTCTAGGGGCTATATAGTAGCCCCACCATCGAGCTCCTATGGCTAAGTGAAAGTGATAAAGCATTATAGTCCGGTTGCCTAGTTTGCTATGCTATCACCTCCTTCAAAGGACCAAGACGTTGGATTAAGTGTGAAAAAGCGCTTTTTTGCAAACACCCCCGCACCATGTGCGTGGGGGCTGAAGCCAAAGACTGCCATCTTTCAGGTTATACATACATATACGGCCGCACAGGAGATAGTTCAATACTTGAACGCACAAGTATAAAAAGCCGTTACATTGTAAACATGATCTCACAAATCATACATGTCATTTGAACATAACATCTTTCGAGCACTGCGACTCTATTAAACGAGCGCCCTGCAGGACTTCCTCAAAATAGTGCTCGGCGGGTAATCGGCTTTTGTCCGAACCCCGGGATGCAACATCGGTGGCATCCATCTCCTCCCAGTATGTCTTAACATGGGCGAGAGCCATCCATGCACCCTCTATGCATGCCGACCGCTTCATCGCCTCGATATACGGCACCGTCCCAAGGAATCGCTGCAACAAGCCAAAATAACTGTCCGGCTTGGGCCTCTCTGGCCACAGATGAGCCACCACATCCGTCATGGCAAGTCCGGACAATCTATTCAGCTCAACCCACTCAGCCAGCCGATCGGTCAACGGAAGTGGACGCTCCGGACTATGGAATTGAGACCAGAAAAGCTCTTCCATTTCATGATCCTTCTGGCTTCGGAAGTGCACAACTGCGTCCGCCGCACTCACCGCCAAATCCAGATAAGGATCCTCCACACCACACAATTGGCCCAACTGAGCATATTCGGATCCGTGAACTTCCTACGCAGCAAAAAGGGCTCTCCCGCCCCAATGTCTCCGGCCTGACGCAGTTCCTCCTTCATAGCCCGCATCGCACTACGAGCATCCTTGGCTTCGGCAGCGGCCTTCTTCAGGTCCTCTTGCTCCGCTCGGCGTTCTCTTTCAAGAACCTCATAGCGGTCAGTAGCATCTTTTAATTTCACGGCCATTCCGGCCATCTCCTCCCTGCTTCGGCAGTGAGCAGCCTTTTCGGCTTTTAGCTCTTCCACTGCCTTCAAGGCAGCCGCATCACTTTTCATGGCTTGCTCGTTGGCTCGAGCAAGCTCTGCTCGAAGGTCTTCCACAGCAGCGGCACCATCTACATCAAGCATACAAATTGTAAGGAACGGGCATCAGCTCCCTTACTAGGTGACTGCGGAGCAACCACCTACCTTGTGACTTGTCAAGTCGTTTATTGACCAGCGCGATGTTCGCATCCGCAACGTCGAGTTGTCGCTTCAGCTCGGCGACCCCATCAGTCCGGCTGGCCACCGAATGTTCCGCCACCTGCATAGGAAAGGCGACATTCTATAACTGAGATTATGATCCTCGGCACTTTGTCGCTTTCGACAGCATACCAAGTCTCAGGGGCTACTATCTATTCAGGGCGCACTCCATGTGCAAAACTGTCAAAAGGTATGTCATTCTTTGCGTACCTCAAACCCCGTTAGCAAACTTCCGATGGCCTCATGCAACCCGCTCTCGGCGGATGAGATCCTTTCAATCACCATACTCATTAATGTGCGGTGATCCTCTGAGATAGACGCCCTCTCGAGCAAATCCTGCAGCTCCACCGGCCGTACTCCAGTAGGTGCCGAACTCCCCGGCCCCGCCGGACTCGTGGAGACCCTCCGTGACGACACCTCAGGGTCGTCCGCCCCGCCCGACGGGGCGGCAGATGGAGGCGTTTCACTCTCCATCATCTCCGGACGAAGGTCCCCCGAAGATGAGCTCTGCTGAGAAGGGCTAAGATCCAAACTACAAGGTGAAAACTTCGGTTACCCTTAGAAATAAAATAGGGATGTCCCCTATTACAAAATTACCCTTTTTTTACTTACAGCTCGCTGGAGGGCTGATTCCTTTAGGGAGACTGTGCGGTCGGGGCTCTTCCCGGCACAGGACCTTTCGATGATTTCTTTCCCCGCTTTGAGGCCTTGGCCTCTGGGTCTTCGAAAGTGGTCCTCTTCTCCCCCTGGAGGGAGGGACTCTCGATTCCCCCCTTACTGAAAGCCTCCTTGGCAGAGGTGGTAGTTTCCCTGTGCCCCCCTTCTCCCTCCTCCAAAGGTGCAACCTCCAACATTTTGATTAACACGGGATCCGGCGTGGTCTCAGGGAGGGGGGCCAGACACCGTATTAGTTTTTCTTGCGCTATCCACTCCTATCCAAGGGATAGCTGATTAAAAGGCAAACCCATGATAAATAAATGGACAATGTGTCAGGACACAGGGCTACTTACTTGAGTATCCGGGCGATTGCAGCTTAGGCCAGCATCCTCGGTCAAGTCCGGATGCATCTCTTGTGCTCCAAAGAACAGTTTGTACATCTCCACGGGTGTCAAACCCATGAAGTGTTGGAGAGCTCGTGGTCCCTCCAGGTTAAATTCCCACAGGCGGAGGGGGCGATGTTTGCAGGGCAGAAGGCGTTGAATCAGCATAACATGTGCCACTACGACCAGATTGGTCTCCCTTTCTTGGAGGTCTCGAATCCGGCCCTGCAAACAGGGGTACGTCTTTGGACGGCCCCCAGTCAAGCCCTTTGTTGACCCATGACATCAGCCGTTGTGGAGGGCCCGGGCAAAAGGCGGGCGGCGGCCTCTGCCTGCTGCCCCTGGGAGCGGTGATATAGAACCACTCCTGTTGCCACAAGCCGAGCTCCTCCTGAAAAGAGCCCTCGGTCCATGGAGCATCGACCCTCTTGCTTATAACCGCCCCGCCGCACTCTGCCTGACGCCCCTCAATCATCTTCGTCTCCACATTGAGGGTTTTGAGCCACAAGCCGAAGTGAGGGGTAGTGCGGAGGAAGGCTTCGCAGACGACAATGAATGATGAGATGTGGAGGATGGACTCCGGAGCCAAATCATGGAATTCCAGCCCATAGTAAAACATGAGCCCCCTCACGAAGGGATCCGTCGGGAAGCCTAAACTCCGACGGAGGTGAGACACGAACACGACACTCTCGCCGGGCTCGGGAGTAGGAATAACTTGCCCTTGGGCAGGCAACCTATGCGAAATCTCGTAGGTTAAGTACCTGGCGTCTCTCTGCTTTAGCACGTCCACTTCCGTGACGGAGCCGGACATTGTCGAAGGACGAAAGTACCCGAATCTGGAGCCCTGGGAGTTGGAACTCGGGGCGAGGGGCGGATTCGATTGAGGATTGAAGAAAAAGAACGGGCCTTGGTCTCATTATAAAGAGGGAGAATACCAAGAGTCGTCCCCATGACCGTTTGGAACCCGCCTTCGATGGAGGGGGCGTGGCAACGGGCGCGGTTGGGTTACCCACGTCCGTATTGATGAGAATCCCAGAATAAGGGGAACACAATCTCTGCTTCGACAAGATGTGCCAAGGAAACCACTTCGCTAAACGCACGGAGGTGGTATAATAAAAACGATTCAAGTAAAGGCTTGGTTGTGGTGTGACGTCACGCCACAAAATACGTTAGCAGATTGAACTTGTGTAAATATTATTCTCTCTATGGTGGTATGTGGAATTTATTTTGCAGAGCCGGACACTATCCTGGTGTTCACAATCTTCTATAAATTATTCGGAGGAGGAACCCACCTTGCAATGCCGAAGACAATATGCGCGCCGGACTCATCGTCATTGAAGCCTGGTTCAGGGGCTACTAAGGGAGTCCTGGAGTACGGGGTGTCCGGATAGCCGAACTATCATCATCGGCCGGACTCCAAGACTATGAAGATACAAGATTGAAGACTTCGTCCCGTGTCCGGATGGGACTTTCCTTGGCGTGGAAGGCAAGCTTGGCGATACGGATATGTAGATCTCCTACCATTGTAACCGACTGTGTGTAACCCTAGCCCTCTCCGGTGTCTATATAAACCGGATGGCTTTAGTCCATAGGACGAACAACAATCATACCATAGGCTAGCTTCTAGGGTTTAGCCTCCTTGATCTTGTGGTAGATCAACTCTTGTAATACCCACATCATCAATATCAATCAAGCAGGACATAGGGTTTTACCTCCATCGAGAGGGCCCGAACCTGGGTAAAACATCGTGTCCCCTTGTCTCCTGTTACCATCCGTCTAGACGCACAGTTCGGGACCCCCTACCCGAGATCCGCCGGTTTTGACACCGACAGTCATCAAACATGCATTGTTCCCTCTCAGAACCACGAACCTTCTAGAGAGTTGCTCCGGTTTGTGAGGGGTGTGTGTCCAAACTTTCGTCAAACAGGCCAATTTTTTTACCACATCATCTTGGTGGCATGACATTAAATCAAGCAAGGTTTCATGTTTATCTGATCATTTTGTAATTGTTTGGAATTAAAATGCCATGGCATGCACTCCATGCATGTGCCCATGCCTTGAGACCAATATGTTTGAAAATTCCTTCTAATTTACTGCACAAATTAACTCGCACACAAGTACACAAAAATATGATTTTTCAAACCGTTATGGTTAGGCGTTGCATGTAGATGTAGTTCAAATTTGAATTACGGTCATTACATGGTTAGAACATCACTTAAATGTCTTTAAAAGGTCAAATGACCCCTGAAATTTCGCAAATTTTCACATGACAGTTGTATTAGTGCACGTTAAACGTCGGAAAAAATTTGAAGGCCATAAGAGGAAGCTATCTTCCGTTCGTCATCAATCATGCATTGTTCCCTCTCGGAACCACGAACCTTCTAGCGAGTTGCTCCGGTTTGTGAGGGGTGTGTGTCCAAACGTTCATGAAACATGCCAATTTCTTTACCACATCGTCTTGGTGGCATGACATTACATCAACCAAGATTTCATGTTTTTATGATCATTTTTTTTTATTTTTTGGAATTAAAATGCCATGTCACTCCATGCATACATATGCATGTGTCCATGTCGTGAGACCAATATGTTTGAAAATTCCTTCTAATTTACTGCACATGGAATTAACTCACACACAATTACACATATATGATTTTTCAAACCGTTTTGGTAAGGCGATGCATGTAGATGTAGTTCAAATTTGAATTACGGTCATTAAATGGTTAGAAAATCACTTAAATGTCTTTAAAAGGTCAAATGACCCCTAGAATTTTCCAAAATTTCACATTATAGTTATGGTAGTGCATGTGAGATGTAGAAAAAATTGAAGGCCGTAAGAGGAAGCTATCTCCCGTTCGTCATCAAACATGCATTGTTCCCTATCGGAACCGCGAGCCTTCTAGTGAGTTGCTCCGGTTTGTGAGGGGTGTGTGTCCAAACTTTCATTAAACATGCCAATTTCTTTACCGCATCATCTTTGTGGCATGACATTACATCAACCAAGGTTTCATGTGTTTCTGATTTTTTTGGAATTAAAATGCCATGTCACTCCATGCATATGTATGCATGCATGTGTCCATGTCATGAGACAAATATGTTTGAAAATTCCTTCTAGTTTACTGCACATGGAATTAACTCGCACACAAGTACACAAATATGTTTTTTCAAACCATTTTGGTTAGGCGTTGGATGTAGATGTAGTTCAAATTTGAATTACGATCATTAAATGGCTAGAAAATCACTTAAATGTCTTTAAAAGGTCAAATGACCCCTAGAATTTTCCAAAATTTCACATTATAGTTATACTAGTGCATGTGAGATGTAGAAAAAATTGAAGGCCGTAAGAGGAAGCTATCTCCCGTTCGTCATCAAACATGCATTGTTCCCTATCGGAACCGCGAGCCTTCTAGTGAGTTCCTCTGGTTTGTGAGGGGTGTGTGTCCAAACTTTCATCAAACATGCCAATTTCTTTACCACATCGTCTTGGTGGCATGACATTACATCAACCAAGGTTTCATGTGTTTCTGATTTTTTTGGAATTAAAATGCCATGTCACTCCATGCATACGTATGCATGCATGTGTCCATGTCATGAGACAAATATGTTTGAAAATTCCTTCTAGTTTACTGCACATGGAATTAACTCGCACAGAAGTACACAAATATGTTTTTTCAAACCGTTTTGGTTAGGCGTTGGATGTAGATGTAGTTCAAATTTAAATTACGATCATTAAATGGCTAGAAAATCACTTAAATGTCTTTAAAAGGTCAAATGACCCCTAGAATTTTCAAAATTTTCACATTACAGTTGTAGTAGTGCACATTAGACGTAGAAAAAAAATTGAAGGCCGTAAGTGGAAGCTATCTCCCGTTCGTCATCAAACATGCATTGTTCCCTCTCGGAACCACGAGCCTTCTAGTGAGTTGATGCGGTTTGTGAGGGGTGTGTGTCCAAACTTTCGTCAAACATGCCAATTTTTTACCACATCATCCTGGTGGCATGAGATTACATCAACCAAGGTTTCATGTGTTTCTGATTTTTCAAAATTTTGGGGAATTAAAATTCCATGTCACTCCATGCTTAATTGTGTCATAGCCGTTAGAATAATATGTTTGAAAATTCCTTCCAATTTACTGCACATGGAATTAAATCGCACACAAAGTACACGAAATATGGTTTCCAAACTGTTATGGTTAGCTGTTGGGTGTACTGTTGAGTTCTACGGTAGGGTGTGTCGATTGCAAATTAAAATTTCCTATGCGCAGAACAACCAAGAACATGCTACGGGAGATGGATCACAGATCGTTACCACTAGACACGCAGTGTTGTGCAGCGGAAGAAGAGTTGGGGGCAGCACGTCCGCGTCGTTCGTCTCCTCCTTGTCCGATCTCCCTCGAACAGCCGGTCGTCGGTTCCCACGTACAGGTTTGCCGGAGCAGCGCAAGTGCACCGCCTCTAACGGTATCCGCACGTGCGGGAGGAACGTCGTGCGGCAGACTTCTAGGTCCGATCACACAACCGGCGGCGAGTGGAGGTGGCTAGTTGCAACACATGCAAAGCCCTAACGACAGCGCCGAAGTGATCAATCGCATGAGTGTGCCGCACCTCCACTTTATATAGGCATCCGTCGCGGGCTCAACACTTGGGCCTCGCACGTACCCTAAAGCCTAAAATGTATTCGGCCGGGATCCGAGTCCGAGTAGGATGATATCTGACTCGTGGAGTCTGATCCGGCCTCACATGTTCCTTCCCTTAAGTGCGCGACCCCTTAGGTTCAAGTCGGCTTGGTCGCAGGTCGGATCACCTCCGACCTACTCGGCTGGTAGAGGCCTCTAGCAAGGCGTGCCGACCACCAAGTAGACTATAAAGCTGGTTAGGCGAACCTCTACAACATGTCACACTTCTGTTCCCTCTGCCACATGGTATATGTTGTAGGACTCAAGGCAAGATTGTCATCCTTGTGCTAGCCCGACCTCTTTCTCGTTCTAGTGATACCGACCACAAACCGGATTATCTCATAGTCCTTGTCGCATGGCCATGCTTATCCTGGTCGGATCACACGAGGGGCCCAGAGTATATCTCTCCTGATCGGAGGGGCAAAACCTATCTTGCTCGACCATGTCTCGCAGCATGGGACTGGACAAACCCGAAACCTACCTTTGTAACTACCCAGTCACGGAGTAGCATTTGGTTGGCCCAAAGCAAGTCTGTCACCATCCCGAGTACATGCATCAGCTCAGGTCTTAGGACATAGAACGTATGTTGTACTAGAGACTCACGGATGACATATCGTTGTGTCTCATAGTTGGGTCTGTCCGACTTGGACCTTATCTCGACTCAGATCCGACTACGTCGAATCCGACCAGGCCTTTTCAAGTCCATACTATCCGGTTAGCATCCAATGCTCCATGGCTAGTGAGACCGAGCCATCGATCGTGTCATATGCTAGTCTAGTCGGTTGCGTGTCCACACAGCCCTTTCGACTAGGGACCTTTTAGGACAGTCATCATACAATGCATAGTCCCACAAACAAGTCACGTACTTGTTGATACACATGATTGGTAATGTCCAAGGACTATCTTTATTCATAAACACATAGGAAATATCATCATACATGATTGCGTCTAGGGCATATCTCCAACAGTCTCCCACTTGCACTAGAGTCAATCCAATAGACATCGAATGCCCATAGCTCTAACGTGCCCCTCATGCTTGGGTTGTGGAAGCGGCTTAGTCAACGGATCTGCAACATTTGCATCCATGTGAATTTTGCATAAGTCTACATCACCATTCTTTACGATCTTTTGTATCAGGTGATATTTCCGATCTATGTGTCTGACCTTGTGGTGATTCCTCGGCTCCTTGGCTTGTGCAATGGCACCAGAATTATCACAATAAAGGTCCAACGGTTTTACCGAGGCTGGGAAAATACCAAGATCATCCAGAAAATGCTGGATCCAAACACCTTCCTTTGCAGCTTCACAAGCCGCAATGTATTCGGCTTCTGTGGTAGAATCGGCCACCGTATCTTGCTTGTAACTCATCCAACTCACTGCCCCTCTGTTCATGACGTACACGAATCCAGACTGTGATCGACAATCATCTCTATCGGTTTGGAAACTAGCATCGGCGTAACCCCTTACGACGAGCTCTTCCTCACCTCCATAAAGTGGGAACATCTCTTTAGTCCTTTTCATGTACTTCAAAATAGTCTTTACCGCTGCCCAGTGACTCTCACCTGGGTTGGCCTGGTATCTTCTTGTTAGGATTATTGCAAAAGCAACATCAGGCCTTGTACATATCATGGCATACATTATGGATCCGATTGCCGAGGCATACGGAATGCTACTCATTCTGCTTCACTCATCAGATGTCGAAGGACTCTGAGTCTCTCTTAGCCTTATACCATGTGAGAGTGGCAAGAACCCTTTCTTCGCCTCACTCATGTTGAACCGCTTCAATACTTTATCTATGTACGTGCTCTGGCTCAAGCTGAGCAGCCTCCTCGATCTATCTCTATAGATCTTAATGCCTAAAATATAGACTGCCTCACCAAGGTCCTTCATCGAAAACTTGCCATTTAATGACTCCTTGACCGAGTTTAGCATCAAAACATCATTTCTGATCAGTAGTATGTCATCAACATACAAGATCAAAAATACTATCAAGCTCCCACTTAACTTCTTGTATAAACAAGCATCCTCTTCGCTTTTGATGAAACCGAGACCAGTGACGACCTCATCAAAACGAATATTCCAGCTCTGAGATGCTTGCCTCAACCCATAAATGGATATCTTGAGCTTGCATACCTTACTAGCGCTAGTCGGATCGACAAAACCCTCGGGTTGTATCATATACACGTCCTCGGTTAAATTTCCGTGAAGGAAAGTCGTCTTGACATCCATTTGCCATATCTCATAATTGAAATATGCAGCTATAGCTAGTACAATCCTCACTGACTTCAGCATCGCTACCGGCGAGTAAGTCTTGTCGTAGTCAATTCCTTGAACTTTTCCATAACCCTTAGTGACAAGCCGAGCTTTATGGATCTGAACATTTCCATCCACATCGGTTTTCTTCTTAAAGACCCATTTGCAACCAATGGCTGTTACGCCAGGAAAAGGATCAACCAAGTCCCAGACTTGATTCTCATCCATGGACTTTAACTCCGATCTCATGGCCTCTAGCCATGCCTTGGAATCTGGGCTCACCATTGCTTCAGCATATGTGGCCGGCTCGTCGCTTTCTAGCAAAAATACATCGCGCACTCTGCGCAATCTTTCTGACCTCCGTGGTTCTGGTGCCGCTTCCACTACAGGTCCCCTGACTGACTCTGGTATGATCCCATCACCAACCGAGCCGTCCCTGAGTGGTCCTCGAATTTCTTCGAGTCGAACCGTCCTCCCACTGGCCTCCCGACTGAGAAACTCTTTCTCAAGGAAAATCCCGTTCCAAGCAACAAACACTTTGTTCTCTTCCCGGTTGTAGAAGCTATATCCCAATGTTTCCCTTGGATATCCCACGAATATGCATTTATTCGACTTGGGTGTAAGCTTGTATGACATAAGTCGCTTGACAAATGCTTCACAACCCCAAATCTTTAGAAAAGACAAACTGGGACTCTTCCCGGTCCACATCTCATGCAGTGTCTTGTCTACGAATTTTGATGGTACACTGTTAAGTGTGAAAGCTGCAGTTTCTAGGGTGTATCCCCAAAATGACAAGGGTAAATCTGATTTGCTCATCATAGACCAGACCATGTCCAACAAGGTCCTATTCCTCCATTCTGACACGCCATCTCTCTGTGGCGTACCTGGAGGTGTGAGCTGAGGTACTATACCTCGGCTTTTCAGATGACCATCAAACTCATGGCTCATGTACTCACCTCCATGATCAGATCGTAGAAGTTTTATAGTCTTGCCGAGCTGATTCTCAACCTTGTTCTGAAACTCTTTGAACTTTTCAAAAGTCGCCGACTTGTGCCTCATCAAATAGATATATCCATATCTACTCAAGTCGTCGGTAAAAGTCACGAAGTACTGATAGCCACCTCTGGCAGTTGTGCTCATTGGACCACACACATCACTATGTATAAGTTCCAACAGCTCGGACGCCCTCTCGCAACTCTTTCAAAAGGAGACTTAGTCATCTTGCCGAGCAAGAATGATTCACATGTCTCAAATGACTCAAAGTCAGACGAAGTTAGGAGCCCATCATCATGGAGCTTCTTCATGCGTTTCCGACTAATGTGTCCAAGCCGGCAATGCTAGAAGTATGTCGGATTTATCTCATTGGGCTTATGCCTCTTGACATTCATGTTATAGACCGGTTCCATTTCTAGATTCAATATAAATAGCCCATCAACAATGGGTGCATAGCAGTGGAACATACCATTCAAATAAAACAAACAACCATTGTCCTTTAAATTGAATTCATAACCCTGACTCATCAAGCATGAGGCAGAAATAATGTTCCGACTAAGTGCAAGAATGTAATAACAATTATTCAATTCCAAAATAAATCCAGAAGGAAGTTGGAGCTGCATCGTGCCGACCTCCAACGCAGCGACTCTTTCTTTGTTGCCGACCCTGATGTCAATCTCCCCTTGTGCCACACGCCTAGTTCTTACCAGCCCCTGCATTGAGTTGCAAATATGAACAACCAATCCGGTATCAAATACCAAAGAGCTACTAGGTATGTCAGCAAGGTAAATGTCTATAACATATGCAACAAGTGTACCTTTGCCTGAAGCAGCATTCCCGGCCTTCTTGCCATGCTCTGCAAGCCAGTTGCTACAGGTCCTCTTCCAGTGACCAGTCTCCTTGCAGTGATAGCAAATGGTCTTCGAGTCCGATCCAGACTTCGACACAGCGGTGGAGCTTACCATCTCCGTGCCCTTTTCCTTAGCCTTTTTCTTGGACCAACTGATGTGGAGCATCCCTCGACTACCCGCACCGACACTCCATCACCAACGCAAGCTCTAAGTGGACCAATGACATGAGCACGTGCATGCGCCATCGAGAACGAGGTTGATTCTCTCCTCTTCGAGTTTCGCTCGATTTCACATGAGAGTTGGATTCTACCGTCATCGGAAACATTGTGCATGCTTAGGTACCAAGCAAATGATAATGAGAAGGAGAAGACGGAGACTCAAGTGACCACGAAGCAAGGCAAAGAAGAGAAGGAAGGAGAGAACGAGAAGAAGGAAGAAGGAGGAGAAGGGGCAAAACCCCCTGGACATCCCGAGTGCCCGGCCTCTACCTGGGCCATGCCCCAGCCGGCCCCGGGTGCCCGGCCCCTCTCCTGGGCTCAACCCAGCCGGCCCCGGTTGCCCGACCCTTGCCCAGCCGCCCGCTGGAAGCCACCCCGAGTGTCCGGGCTTGGCGCCCCGGGTGCCCGGCCCCTCGCCCGCAGGCTCCTGTCCTGGCCGGGTGCCCGGCCCCTTCCCCTCCGGGTGCCCGGCCCCGCCTGGGCGCAGCTCCCTGACCGGTCTGGGTACCCAGTCGGTTCCACCCCGGGTGCCCGGACCCTTTCCCGTGGCTACGCGTTTTTAGGGACTTTTTGGTCCTTTGTATCCCCTCTCCCTAATATTTCGCCCCTAGACTATATAAGTTGAACTCCTAGGTCATTTGTGGGTTAGCAAAGATTAGACTAAACATTATGAGCCTTTGCTCCTTGTATCCCCTCCTCTTAGGAGCTCAAGCCCCCACCTTGGGAAGAATCCATAGGATTATCAAGGACTCCTCTTGGAGAAGATCATCAAGACCTCACATAGTGCGAAGAATTTACCAAGTGCTACTCTCCTTGTATTGATCTTGTAATCTTGTGGACCTTACGTGTGCTACTCTAGTGGATGTGATACTTGGGTTTGTTTGAGAGAATTGTTCTTGGTGTTCTTGGTGTTCTTGAGTTTTCCTCCTTTTCCCCCTCCAAGTGTGAAAAGATCCTTCCTAGGGTTTGACCCTACAACATCTTGGTATCAGAGCCAGATTTATTCACATCTTGGAGTCCCATCCCCCCATTTGCTAGCTTGATTTTGTTGTTTTTCGTCCAAATCTGAAAATCCCCACAAAAATAGCCCCAAAAAATTTTCTTGCAATTTGTTGGATCTTGTGAGATTTGGTTGTTTTGGTCCATGGATTTGATGTTTGGCAAGTGGATCTAGCCCCTCCCCAACAATCCCCACCCTTCCCACCACGAAATCCACCGAATTTGGCCTTTCCCCCAAAATTTCCGCCCAAATCGGCCACCACCGGGTGCCCGCACCTCGAACCACCGGGCACCCGCACCGCGCCCAGCTACCCCGGGCACCTGCACCTCACACCCCCGGGTGCCCGCACCCCCCGAAATCAGCCCACTACCAACACCATTTTGGCCATAACTTCCACCTCCCAAGCCCGTTTTTCGTGTTCTTTAGCTCGTTTAGAAGCCCTTGACATCCCCCATCCACTAATCCCACTACCACCACCATTAACCCCCATCCAAAAAATCATCAGAAATACACCCACCTTCCGCATTTGACCGATTTTGTGTTGCCTTTTGCATTTCCTAAGGTGTTTCGGCTACTTAGGAGCGTGTGACATCTTCGTCACCATCATCGACCCGGAGTCATCTTCATCGCTTACCGTAAGAAAGGACGGTAACCTCGACAACACTTACTCCTTACCTTGCTTTTGCATTGATAGCCTGAGCCACTTTGCGTCGCTTACCCATTGAGACTAGCAAGTTGAGAATTGTCGGGCCACGCTATTGTGCACCGTAGTGATCGTGTTATCATCTTAGTGTCATGCATATCATACATACTTGTCTCATATCTTACTCGGCTCGAGCATGAAGCATAGAAAAACAAAAAAAGAAAAGCTTTAAAGCAAAAGAGGAGCAACAAAGAGCTTGTAAGCAATAGAGTGAGCCATTTGCATACCTATATCATCTTGGTCATTGCATACATACCATAGTTGGGATTGAAGACGGCATAGTTCTCTCATAGGTAGGTGCACAAGCGTATCTTGCCCATTTGAGCAATCGAGCTAGTGTCTCTCGAGCATTCGCACAACAAGAGCATTTTCCGTGGTTGCACATTTTGAGCTCACCCCTTGGTTGTGTGGATCCCATCTATCTTCCGTGCGTGTGTACCTAGTGATACCGTTGGGTTTGATCTATTTGCTTTACTTGCATTTTTGTGAACCTTCTCAACCTTATCGATATCTTGACTAACATTTGCTTGAAATTTTTGCCACCATCCTAACCGAGCTACTCCATAAGCCTCTTACTTGTAGGTGTGAGAAACAAACCCGGTTCCAATTCTCCTATTGTGGCATTACATTGAGTGACACTTGTTACATCTTCAATCCTCGGAGAAGGTAACTTCGGTATTGTTCTCTCACTTTCCTACTCACCCCACTTGGTTATGATGGATAGTCCAAGCGCGTCGTCGAACCCACTTTTTGACGAGCAAGGTGATGATTCCGGATATGTCTCCAAGAACCACTTCTTCATCGCGCAATGAGCGCTTCATCAAGAAAACGTCGCATTGGGTCAACGCTTCGAACAACTCGCCTCCGACCTTCGTCAAAACATCAACGACAAATTCAACACACAAATGGAAGAGCTCCGCAACATGATCGTTCGATGCCCGTCTTCCTCATCGGCTTCTTCAAGATGGCGCCACTCAAGTCACCGTACAAGTCAGCAATCTTCAGACTACTCTTCTTATGATGCAAGTCCACCACGAGCTCGCTCTCCTCGACGTGATCATCATCAAGCTCACCAAGCTCAAGAAAATCCATTCCATGGCAATGGATTACAAGGCCGAGTTCGAGCACGTGAACGGATGCGACACCAAGTCCCTCATGGAGCAATGGAGCAAGAGAAAATACCTCCACAAGTACCACTTCAAGCCCCTCAAGATGGTGATGCACTTCGACAAGCACAAGAGAAACATGAAGCACAAGCCCTCGACCATGAAGCTCAAGCACTTGAAGCACAACAAGCTCTACGCGAGGCCACTAGAGCCGTTGAAGTCCGCAACCGCCAAGTGCGAGAACAACAGGAAGCTCTTCGATGCGAGATACAAGAAGAAGAAGCCCGACGCGAAGAACAACAAGAAAGGCACAACCAAGCGCACATTCCTCGCCCTCCTCCAAGACAAGAGTGACACCAAGTGGAACAAGTGCTTCAAGACCCTCCTCCACGCCAAGAGCGACATCATGGGGAACGAGCATTTGAGGACTTTCCAAGACAAGAGCGATATCACAACCGCTATCAAGATGAAGAACTCCACTACGGCAAGCTCAAGTTCACCATGCCAAAGTTCTCCGGAAGCAATGATCCCGAAGAATATCTCTCTTGGGCATTGAAGGTGGACAAGATTTTTCGCCTCCACAACTACAATGAAGAAAAGAAGATAGCAATGGCCTCCCTCGAGTTCCAAGACTACGTCCTCATTTGGTGGGAACAAGTGATCGAGCGACGACATACAAGAGGCAAACCACCAATCACAACTTGGGAAGCTATGAAGGAAATCATGAGAGCCCGCTTTGTGGCTACTCACTACACTCGTGATCTTTTCAAGAAGTTGCAACTCCTCAAGCAAGGCACCAAGACGGTGGAATAATACTACCAAGAAATGGAGATTGCCATGATACGAGCCAATGTCAAGGAAGACGACGAGCAAACAATGGCACGCTTCTTGAATGACCTCAACCACCCAATCAAGCGGATCGCCGACTTCCAACCATACTCCAACCTTCTTGAGCTAGTTCATCAAGCGACCAAGGCCGAGCGACAAGTACAAGATGACTTCAAATACGCCAAGTACTCATCCAAGACCTACGGCTCCTACTCTCAAGCTCCCGCGACTTCGGCACCTCCTACATCAACTCGAGCATCACCAAGTACCGGAGACAAGTCAAGTTCCAAGAAAATGGCACCTTCCTCGACTAGTCCTCCGTCAAGCACCTACAAATCCAAGACTCCTTCATCTTCGACGCCTCCCGATGATCCCGTCAAGACAAGTTCAATCAAATGCTTCACATGTGGTGGCCGAGGCCACAAGTCCTTCCAATGCACCAACAAGCGAACGATGATCTTCAACGATGACGGCACATATGACTCAATGAGTGAAGAAGAAATGGAAGCCATTGAGCACGTGGCCATGCACCAGCGCGTGAATGAAGATGAAGATGACCAAGTCTTTTGTGACAATGATTCAAGTCCCTCTCTCGTGGTCTCCAAGGTCTTGACGCTCCAACACCACCAATAAGAAGACCAACGTTGCCACATCTTCCACACCAAGGCCGGCATCAATGGAAGGTCCGTCAAGGTCATCATCGATGGAGGTAGTTGCCACAATTTGGAGAGTGAAGAACTATGCTCCAAGCTTCAATTGGTCAAGAGGAAGCATCCGCACCCTTACAAGGTTCAATGGCTAAGTGACTCCAGCACTATCCGAGTTGAGCATACGGTCCAAGTCTCCTTCAAAATTGGTTCATATGAGGACAATTTGGAGTGTGATGTGGTCCCAATGACCGTTTTCCACCTCCTTCTTGGTCGACCATGGCAATTCGACCGTGGTGTTATCCACAATGGGCGTACTAATCACTATATCTTCAAGATGAAAGGGAAGGAATATGTGCTACAACCTATGTCTCCTAGTCAAGTGATAGCCAACAAGCAAGCCACCCACCATGGAGAGAAGAGTGAGAAAGTGAGCCACCCAAACGTGAGTGAGAGCCACAAGCCAAACTTGAGCACCTCTTCGCCTAGAGAGAAAAACCTCATACTATTTGCCACAAAAAGTGAGATGAGAGAAGTGCGTGAGAACCCATTGAGTGTGATGCACTTTGTCCTTGTGTGCAAGGATGGAGAACCAAAAACTAACACCGCTCACGAGCTACCTTTGGTGTTTCAATATCTTTTGCAGGAATTTCAAGATGTTTTCCCCGATGAGCTACCTCCGGGTCTCCCTCCTCTTCGAGGCATTGAGCATCGAATCGACCTCATCCCCAGAGCTCCTCTTCCAAACAAGTCTCCTTACCGCGTCAACCCTGAAGAGACAAAGGAGATTCAACGGCAAGTACAACAACTCATTGACAACGGTCATGTACGTGAAAGCTTGAGCCCTTGTGTCGTTCCTGTTATACTTGTGCCCAAGCAAGATGGTAGCTTTCGCTTGTGTTCCGATTGTAGACCCATAAATGCTATTACCGTTCGCTATAGGAATTCCATTCCTCGCTTAGATGATATGCTTGATGAACTTGGTGGAGCCAACTTTTTCTCAAAAATTGATCTTAAAAGTGGCTATTATCAAATCCGCATACAAGAGGGTGATGAATGGAAAACCGCTTTCAAAACCAAATTTGGCTTATATGAATGGTTAGTCATGCCTATGGGTTTATCGGAATCTCCCGGTACTTTCGTGCGTCTCATGCATCATGTACTTCGCCCTTATATTGGAGTATTTGTTGTGGTTTACTTCGATGATATTCTTGTGTTTAGCAAAACCATGAAAGAGCATCTTAATCATGTTAGGGCTGTTTTGCAAACACTTCGCAAGGAAAGTCTTTATGCCAACATGAAAAAGTGCACATTTGGTGTTGACAAAGTGGTTTTCTTGGGTTTTGTTGTCTCTTCCAAGGGTGTCCATGTTGATGAAACTAAAATTGAAGCAATTAAAAATTGGCCCCAACCCACCAATTTGCAACAAGTGTGAAGTTTTCTTGGTCTTGCGGGTTTTTATCATCGCTTTGTGAAAGATTTTAGCACTATTGCTGCTCCTTTGCACGCTTTGAGCAAGAAGAATGCTCCTTTTGTTTGCGGACCTTTGCAATCAACCGCTTTTGATGAGCTCAAATCTTTGCTTACACATGCTCCGATTCTTGCTTTACCCAACTTTGACAAAACTTTTGAGGTTCATTGCAATGCAAGTGGTACCGGAATTGGTGGAGTTTTGATGCAAGAAAAACGAGCTATTGCCTATTTTAGTGAAAAACTTTCCGGGGCTCAACTTAACTATCCCATATATGACAAATAATTGTTTGCATTAGTGCGTGTGTTACATGTGTGGGAGCATTACCTTAGACCGCATGAGTTTGTTATACATACCGATCATGAAACACTTAAATACCTCAAAGGTCAAACCAAGTTGAATAAACGGCATGCTAAATGGAGTGAATTCATTGAATCTTTTCCCTATGTGATAAAGTACATTAAGGGCAAAGAAAATGTGGTGGCGGATGCCCTTTCCCGCAAATGCATGTTACTTACTCAACTTGAATTGAATGTCATAGGATTTGATCATATCAAAGATTTGTATGAGGGTGATGTGAATTTTGCTACTCCTTACGCTAACTGTGTGATGCATACTTCTTGGGAATGATATTATATCAAAGATGGTTATCTTATGAGAGCTAACAAACTATGCATTCCCAAGTCCTCTCTTCGTTTGCTCCTTTTGCAAGAGGCTCATGGAGGTGGACTCATGGGACACTTTGGACGCGATAAGACTTTCGCCATGCTCTCCAAGAACTATTATTGGCCCAAGATGTTTCGTGGTGTTGCCCGCTTCACCAACCGGTGCTCTACATGTTGCAAAGCTAAGTCACACTCACAATCCCATGGTTTACATATGCGTTTACCTGTCCCACATCAACCTTGGGAAGACATTAGCATGGATTTTGTGCTTGGATTACCTAGAACTCAAAATGGCAAGGATTCGGTTTTTGTTGTTGTGGACCGTTTCTCTAAAATGGCTCATTTTATCCCCATGCAATAAGATAGACGATGCTTCACATGTTGCCAATCTCTTTTGTAGGGAAATCTTGAGGTTGCACGGCGTGCCAAAGACAATTGTGTCGGATCGAGACGTCAAGTTCTTAAGCTACTCTTGGAAGACACTATGCGCCAAGCTCGGGATCAAGCTACTATTCTCCATGGCATATCATCCTCAAACCGATGGCCAAACGGAAGTCACCAATCGGACGCTTGCGACTCTCCTATGTGTGTTGATCAAGAAGAACATCAAGGAGTGGGAGGAGTGCCTACCCATCGCCGAGTAATCCTACAATCGCGCAAGACACTCTACAACCGGCAAGTCCCCCTTCGAGGTCGTCTATGGTTTCAACCCTTTGTTGCCATTGGACATCCTTCCTCTACCGCTTCAAGAACGAGCAAACGTGGATGCAAGTACAAGAGCCGCCTACCTCAAGAAGATTCATGAAGAAACACGTTCCACGATCGAGCGCCAAGTGCAACGCCTCTCCGCCAAGCTCAACCTCAACAAGTCTCCGATGGTGTTCCAACTGGGTGATCAAGTATGGATACATCTCCGCAAAGATCGCTTCCCCAATGAACGCAAGTCCAAGCTACTACCACGAGCCGACGGCCCATTCAAGGTGATCGCACGCTACAACGACAACGCCTACAAGGTCGACATCCCACGCGACAAGTACAACATTAGCGACATCTTCAACGTCAAATACTTGGCCAAGTACCATGGTGATGAAGAGCACGATCCGTGGATGGATCTCTCGCAAGGGGGGAAGATGATGCAGAGCATCCCTCGACTACTCGCACCGACAATTCATCACCAACGCAAGCTCCAAGTGGACCAATGACATGAGCACGTGCACGCGCCATCGATAATGAGGTTGATTCTCTCCTCTTCGAGTTTCGCTCGGTTTCACATGAGAGTTGGATTCTACCATCATCGAAAACATTGTGCATGCTTAGGTACCAAGAAGATGATAATGAGAAGGATAAGAAGGAGACTCAAGTGACCACGAAGCAAGGGAAAGAAGAGAAGGAAGGAGAGAACAAGAAGAAGGAAGAAGGAGGAGAAGGGCCAAAAAACCCTGGACATCCCGGGTGCCCGGCCATGGCAGCCCCGGGTGCCCGGCCTCTACCTGGGCCACGCCCCAGCCGGCCCAGGGTGCCCGGCCCTAAGGCCCCGGGTACCCGGCCCCTCTCCTGGGCTCAGCCCAGCCAGCCCCGGGTGCTCGGCCAACCGGCCCCGGGTGCCCGGCTGTCGGTGTCAAAACCAGCGGATCTCGGGTAGGGGGTCCCGAACTGTGCGTCTAGGCGGATGGTAACATGAGACAAGGGACACGATGTTTTACCCAGGTTCGGGCCCTCTTGATGGAGGTAAAACCCTACGTCCTGCTTGATTGATATTGATGATGTGGGTATTACAAGAGTAGATCTACCACGAGATCAAGGAGGCTAAACCCTAGAAGCTAGCCTATGGTATGATTGTTGTTCGTCCTACGGACTAAAACCATCCGGTTTATATAGACACCGGAGAGGTCTAGGGTTACACAGAGTCGGTTACAATGGTAGGAGATCTACATATCCGTATCGCCAAGCTTGCCTTCCACGCCATGGAAAGTCCCATCCGGACACGGGACGAAGTCTTCAATCTTGTATCTTCATAGTCTTGGAGTCCGGCTGATGATGATAGTTCGGCTATCCGGACACCCCCTAGTCCAGGACTCCCTCAGTAGCCCCCGAACCAGGCTTCAATGACGACGACTCCGGCGCGTATATTGTCTTCGGCGTTTGCAAGGCGGGTTCTCCTCCATATTCCATGTGTTTGCCGAATAGTGTTCGGTTTCCTTATAAATGTTGCGCTCCTTGGCTTCCACGTCCAATAATGGCCCTCTTCCACGTGTCGTATGAATGCGAAAAGCCAGGGTATTTTTACGTTTTACCCCCCTAGCTGCGCGAATAAGCCGCCTATAAGAGAGGCGAGGATCCAGATCCGAATCACACCATCCTCCTTCCGCAAGTACTCATCGAAGCGCATCTGACAAAAATCCATTCCAACATGGACAGTCGACGCGGCTCCTCCTCTCGCGCTCCCAGTCCTCAGCCAGGAGATTGGAGGAGATGTTCAGTCCCGCATGGTGAGTTAGTGACGCTCCAAGCAGAGGGATACCTTCCCCCAGCCTTTATGGTTCCGGTTCGAGCCGGACTGGCCACCTACAAGGGTGGGAAGCAGGCGGAGAGCGTCCCCAATCCCTCCAAAGGAGAGCGGGTATGCTTCGTCCCCTACCTAATAAGGGGACTCGGATTTCCCATACATCCATTTCTCCGGGGGCTCCTGGAGTTCTATGGACTCCAACTTCACCACCTCACACCTGCCTCCATTTTGCACATCGCGGGCTTTGTAGCTCTTTGCAAGCTGTTCTTGGGCATCGAGCCCCATTTTGCGCTGTGGAAGAGATTGTTTTGCCTCGTACCCCGTTCTCACGAGGGGTCAATATATCAAGTGGGCGGAGCCGAAATATGGCGCATCGCCGGGGCCGGATATCTATCTGGAACCCTGAAGAAGGTGTCCGAAGACTGGCCTTCGGAGTGGTTCTATATGGAAGACGCCCCGCTGCCGGATCCAGTTCGGATCGGCCTCCCGGAGTTTAGCAACGCTCCTCTGAAGAAATGCCTGAGTTGGCGCCCGCGGAGCCCTTAACGGGAAGATGATAGGAGCGTCCAATATCTGATGGGCCGGATAAGGTTACTGGCCAATTCCGGATTAACCATGATTGGAGTCATGGCAACATGCATTATGCGAGGGGTGCAGCCGCTCCAATATAGGGGCCACCCCATGTGGGATTTCAACGGGGAGAATGACGCCACCCGTCATGGCCGCAAGGGGCCGGGATCGGCCGCCGATCTGGTGAAGATCTTGTCCGGCTTGTACAAGGGGGAGAAGGAGGACTTCCTCCGCATGAGTCCATTGAATGGATTCTCCATGAATAACCCTCGGAGCTGGGTAAGTGTACGTTTATATATCCGATCCGTGCTTTCAAACATAAGTGTCTTACTTTATGATTTCGACGCAGGAACTGCGCCGGGATGTGGAGGGCATAGAAAGCCCGACTCCACAACCCGAGGATCCGGGAAGATCCCTTGATCCGGCCTCCGAAGAGGATCCGGACATAATGGTGGAACTGATTGACGGGGTGTTCCACTAGCTCAGCATAGACAATGCTCTAGTCGCCATTACGGCTGACTACCCCGGTTTATCTCCGGCTTCCCAGGTGAGTACGATCGAAGTCCTGACACCATTACTTTTTAATGCTTATTTCTGACCACCGTGTACCAACGGTGCTTCGAAGGAGGTGCCTTTACAGTGGGAAGCCGAGCCCGCGGCGACTGACCAACCAGGGTCAATGCGGCCCAGCAGGCGGAAGAGGAGTGCGGCGTGAATCGAAACATCGCCGCAAAGGTATGGCGCACCATTGTCTTTAAGGGAAAGACTCCTGGGAGGTATATTAATGCTCATGATTCTTCCAGGAGAAAGAGCGCTCGCCGGACTGTGCCCGGAGAGGTTGCCAACCAAGCCTCCACCAGCCAGGCTCCAACACCTGGTCCGGAGGGGGAGGCGAGCGCAAGGCGTGAGCCGGATGCTCCTCCAACGGAGGATGCCGACAGGTTATCTGCCACCAGGTCGGAGGTGGAGAGCGCCATGAATCACAGGTGCCGTCGGACCGTTCTTCGTGACGCGTGTTTCTCCCCAGAGGCGTTGAATGCCTTTAATGCGGGAGACGCGCACCTCCGTGCTGCTCAAGATGGTTTAACCAGAGCCATGGAGCAGTATGTGAAAGACATACGGGTGAGGAATTTTAATAGTTATATATGCCAGTAGCCCCCGAGACTTAAAATAGTTAAACTAACTGATTTAAGGATCATTTGTTATGCAAGATCTTACGGAGAAGAATACTCACCTGTCCCAGGAGCTTCAAGAATGCAAGGCCCAACTTGAGGCCGCACTGGCCGCCACCGGGGGAGCCACAGAGACCCCCTCTGGTAATACATATTTCGAAAAGAGAAGTAGTTTATGAAGTGTGGCGTGTGTGTTTAGTCTGACAATAATATTGCAGAGGGTGCCGGACTAGATCCGGATAAGCAACATCTGCTGCGCCAGCTGAAGGCCGGCGAGAAGGTGCTTATGAGGGTGCAGCAGGAGAGGAACAAACTCCAAGATGCCAACACCCAGCTGGGCGAAGAACTAAAAGATGTTCGGGTCCAGCTGTCTAACTCCGTAAAGGAGAACCGGCGGCTTCGTCGCGGCATTTACAGTAAGTGCTTGAGCAAACTCTTTTGAAAAGAAGAGTTCGGCGAGGAAGTCGATTGACAGAAATGTGTCTGTAGGTGTGCTCACGGGTTGTCCGGCGGAGGAAATGCCTGGTTCCACGGGTGACCTTCTTCCCGAGCTGCTGCAACTGCACGAACATGTCCGGCAGGCGATGAGCGGAGTCGTTCAGGCCTTATGGCCTTCCGTCTCCCTACCCGAGGGTCTTGGAGGGCTTGCTGAGAAGCTTCAGGGAGTACGGCAGCGCTTCCGTCTGTGGAAGATATCGGCCTGCCGTCAAGGCGCCAGGGAGGCCTGGGCCATGGTGAAGACGCGGTACACGAAGGCTGATCCAAACCACATGGCTGAGGTCGGACCTGTGGGGCCCGATGGGAAGGAGATCCCTGTGAGCCTGATGTACGGCCAAGTAGAGTTGGCCGCAAAATATTCCCAACGGGACTGTAAACTAGACAGCCTGTTAGATGGGATTGAAGAGGAGTACAATCAGTCAGTTTGACGATGTAATTTAAAATGACATGTAAAATGCCTTCTAGCCGGATTGTAGATCGTTTGTCTTTGCGGACCTTCTCGCTTCAACCTCGGGACCCAACAGTCCGGAGTGTGTCTGAATACCCTCACGGTTATACAAAAACCGAGGCATGCATGGAGACCAGGCGTAGGGGTCATAAGTGCTTTATCGGACAAGTGCCCAACTAGCTATGTTATATTACATGGTTAGTAAGAAACATCTTCCAGGGAGAATAGTTCCGTTAGGGGTTCCTTTCCCTGGGAGGCATGCCCTAAAGTGCATGTCCGGACTGCGAAAAGAGCAGAAAAAGCATCTGGGGGCAGATAAATAAATAAGTAATAAATCATCTTTCAAGTCACTGCCCGAATATTCCCTTAAGAACGCTAGCCTTCGGCTTCACCCAGTCTGAGGTACACATCCGGCTGACCCGGCAGTAACAATCGCAGAGGTGCTCCCTTTACCTCCTAGCCGAACAATTGAGAACGTAGGGGTAAGCACAGGAGCCAGGCAACCCATCTTGGCCAAAACTTAAGTCATATCGATGCATATAATGGTGAGTAAAAGGTACATGCGGAAGTATGACACATGTGTTGGGCATGAAGCCCGTATAAATAAGCTTCTGTTAAAGAAGCCCCCAGGTATAACGAGTGCGAGTAGCACATCGAGTGTGTGCGAACAATGCGCAGATCAGCCCTCAAAGGCTTTTACTGAAAGAGGGGGGGAGGAGGGAAACAAAAGACAGCGAAAAATAATATGAAAGGTGGACGGAGGAAGGAGACGAACTCTGAGTCCGGCGCTAGGCGTAGAATCTTCGGAGACGGGCTGCGTTCCATGGGTTCGGCTCGAGTAGGTTGTTAGATGCGTTGCGTAGATGGTATGCACCGCCGGTAAGGACTTGGTCGATGATGAAGGGACCTTCCCATTTGGGCTTAAGTTTGTCCTTTTTCTTATCCGGCAGGCGTAGAACTAGCTCGCCCACATTGTAAGTTTTGGCCCGTACTTCTCTGCTTTGATATCTTCGAGCCTGCTGCTGATAGAATGCGGAACGGGATTTTGCCACGTCGCGCTCCTCCTCTAAGGCGTCCAAACTGTCCTGCCGATCCAACTCGGCTTCTCTTTCTTCGTACATGTGCACGCGAGGTGAGTCATGAATTATATCGCAGGGCAAAACTGCCTCTGCGCCGTATACCATAAAAAATGTGTGAATCCGGTAGTGCGGTTTGCCGTGGTCCGCAGCCCCGAGAGTACGGAGTTGAGCTCCTCTACCCAGTGCGTGTTAGATTCCGTGAGGGACCGCACTAATCTGGGTTTAATGCCGCTCATGATTAGACCATTTGCTCATTTGACTTGACCGTTAGTTTGAGGGTGATAGACTGAAGCGTAGTTGAGCTTAATGCCCATGTTTTTGCACGAGAGTTTAACCTCGTCGGCCGTGAAATTCGTGTCGTTATCAGTGATGTGCTATGGGGGACGCCAAAACGGTGTACTACACCGGATATGAAGTCTATCACAGGTACGGATTCTGCCGTTTTAACCGGCTTGGCCTCTATCCATTTGGTGAATTTGTCCACCATGACCAATAAGTATTTTTGCTTGTGGGTTCCCCCTTTAAGGGGTCCAACCATGTCAAGCCCCCAGACCGCGAACGGCCAAGTGATGGGTATAGTTTTCAGGGCAGTGGGTGGCATGTGGCTTTGATTAGCAAAGAGCTGGCAACCGACGCATCGTTGGACTAAGTCCTGAGCATCTGCCCGGGCTGTCGGCCAATAAAATCCTGTACAGAAGGCCTTGCCTACAAGGGCACGGGCTGCAGCGTGGTACCCGCCGAGTCTGGTGTGAATTTCAGCCAGGAGATTTCGCCCTTCCTCTTCAGAGATACACCTTTGAAGGACTCCGGTTGTGCTTTTCTTATAAAGTTCTCCCTCATGGACCTTGTAGGCCTTAGATCGCCGAACTATGCAGCGGGCCTCATTTTGGTCTTCGGGAAGTTCCTGCCTAATTAAGTAGGCTAGGAATGGTTCCGTCCACGGGGCAATTACTGCCATTATTTCGTGGGCTGAAGGTGTTATTTCATTGGCTGAGCCACCGATTGTGTCAGAATGTTCCGTGTTGGGTGGTGCAGTTGGTTCCGGGTTGTAATTTCCGGACTCCTCTTCCCATAATACGGATGGCTTAAAGAGCCGCTCCAGGAAGATGTTTGGAGGGACGGCGTCGCGTTTTGCGCCGATGCGTGCCAACACGTCTGCTGCCTGGTTATTATCCCGGGCTACATGGTGGAATTCGAGTCCTTCGAACCGAGCTGACAATTTTAGGACGGCATACGGTAGGCTGCCATTTTTGGATCCTTGGCATCAAAGTCTCCATTTACTTGGGATATTGCGAGGTTTGAATCCCCGCGCACCTCTAGGCGTTGAATACCCATGGAGATTGACCATGTAGAAGGGCCTCGTATTCGGCTGCGTTGTTGGAGTCCGTGTACATTATTTGAAGTACGTATTGGACTGTGTCTCCGGTTGGGGCCGTCAAGACGATGCCAGCCCCCAAGCTAGCCAACATTTTGGAACTGTCGAAATGCATGATCCAATTGGAGTATGCGTCGTACTCTTTAGGGAGTTCGGCTTCGGTCCATTCGGCGATGAAGTCAGCCAAAACTTGCGACTTTATAGCTCGCCGTGGTTTGTAGGTTATGTCAAATGGTAAGAGCTCAATGGCCCATTTTGCAATCCTGCCCGTCGCGTCGCGATTGTTTATAATATCGTTGAGACGTACTTCGGAGGCCACCGTTATGGAACACTCTTGAAAGTAGTGTCGCAGCTTCCGGGATGCCATGAACACCGCGTACGCTATCTTTTGATAATGTGGGTACCGGGACTTGCATGGAGTTAAGACAGTGGATACTTAGTACACTGGTTTTTGAAGAGGGAATTTATGCCCTTCTGTTTCTCATTCGACGATGAGTACCGCGCTGACAACTTGATGTGTTGCCGCGATATATAATAACATCGGTTCGCCCAGGTTGGGCACGGCCAGGACCGGATTTGATGCCAATATGGCCTTAATTTCTTCGAGTTCGGCCCTGGCAGCATCCATCCATTCGAAGTGTTCGGTGCGCCAGAGGAGGCGATAGAGGGGCAGTGCCTTTTCTCCCAAACGGGAGATGAAGCGGCTTAGAGCCGCCACGCATCCAGTTAATTTTTGTATTTGTTTGAGGTCAGAGCTCGGATCTTGGCTGGGTTTGCTTCAATTCCTCTACCGAATACAATGAAGCCCAAGAGCTTTCCGGCTGGTACGCCGAAAACACATTTTTTCTGGGTTGAGCTTAATGTCGTATGCTCGGAGGTTGTTGAATGTAAGCCTCAAATCGTCTACTAGAGTTTCGACGTGTTTGGTCTTAACGACCACATCATCTACGTATGCCTCCACTATTTTGCCTATCTGGGTAGCCAGACATGTCTGAATCATGCGCTGATATGTTGCGCCTATGTTTTTGAGTCCGAAGGGCATTGTGTTGAAGTAGAATGGTCCGTATGGAGTAATGAATGCCGTTGCGGCCTGGTCTTTTTCCGCCATCTTGATTTGATGGTATCCGGAGTATGCGTCGAGGAAGCACAATGAATCGTGCCCTGCGGTAGCATCGATGATTTGGTCGATGCGGGTGAGGGGGAACGGATCCTTTGGATAGGCCTTGTTAAGGTCTTTGAAATCAACACAAAGGCGCCAGGATTTGTCCTTTTTGGTACCATTACCAGGTTTGCTAGCCAGTCCGGATGTTTTATATCTCTGATGAATCCGGCTTCTAAGAGTTTGGCTAGCTCCTCTCCCATTGCCTGTCTTTTGGGTTCGGAGAATCGCCGAAGAGCCTATTTGACTGGCTTGAATCCTTTTAGGATATTTAGGCTGTGTTCTGCCAGCCTGTGTGGGATTCCTGGCATATCTGAAGGGTGCCAGGCAAAAATGTCCCAATTTTCCCGAAGGAATTCTCGTAGTGCGGCTTCTACATCAGGGTTTAATTGTGCCCCAATGGAGGCCGTCTTTGTGGGGTCCGTTGGATGGACCTGGAATTTGACTATTTCGTCTGCTGGTTTAAAAGAGGTGGACTTAGATCTCTTATCGAGTATCACATCGTCCCTATCCACCATGGAGCGCAGCATAGTGAGTTCCTCTGCCGCTAGGGCTTCGGATAGTGCCTCTAGGGCTAGTGCGGCTGTCTTATTTTCAGCGCGGAGTGCTATATCTGGATCACTGACAAGAGTGATGATTCCATTGGGCCCGGGCATTTTAAGCTTCATGTACCCGTAATGGGGTATAGCTTAGAAAATTGTGAATGCCTCTCGCCCTAACAAGGCGTGATATCCGCTGCCGAACGGGGCCACTTGGAACGTGACCTCCTCGGACCTGTAATTGTCCGGTGAGCCGAACACTACATCTAGTGTGATTTTTCCTGTGCAGCGTACTTCCCGACTAGGGATTATTCCTCTAAAGGTTGTGCTGCTTCGCTCAATGCGGCTCCAGTCAATTTCCATTTTTTGGAGGGTTTCCTCGTAGATGAGGTTTAATCCGCTGCCTCCATCCATGAGTACCTTGGTAAGACGAAAGCCGTCCACTATCGGACTGAGGACCAATGCGGCTGGTGCTCGGGCTGTTCGGAATTTAGGTTCGTCGCTGGCATTGAAGGTGATAGCCGTGTCGCTCCATGGATTTGTTGTTGCTACTTGCTAGACTTTGGCGAGGCTGCGAATTGTTCGTTTCCGCATATTATTTGATGCGAAAGTATCGAAGACTGTTAATACCGTACTGGTACTGTTGGGCTGGTTACCCGGGGCTAGAAAACCTTCGCCACTTTTGGCCACCTGCCATAGTATCCAACATGCTCGAAGGCTATGTGTTGGAGTGGCGCCCTCTGTACTATGGATTTTACAGGGTCCATTGAGCCATCCCTCCAGTACGGTTCCGTGCCCTTTAGGGGGTTTTTGCTTTTTGGTTTTTAACCCAGGTGCTTGAGTATGACGCACCCTTTTATTTCGAACTAGGGTTGTGTTCAGGGCCGGATTGTCCCAAAACCTGGTTTCGGTTTTCCAGGCACTCTCCATTGCACAGTATTTTTGTACTATGGTCGCCAGGTCGGCGAAGCGTGTAACTTCGCGACGACTTATGGCGTTCATGATTCCCTTGTCCGTGCAATTGTTGCAGAAAATTGAGATTGCGCTTTCCTCATAGCAGTCCTTTATCCTGTCCATAACCAGGAGGAATCTGGCCCAGTAATGATGTACTGTTTCATCGGGCTCTTGCCGTATTTGAGATAGATCGCTTATGTTTGGGTGGGCGGGCGGAATTAAATTCAGAACCCCACCCAATCTGAGGCTCAAAGGCCGAGAAGTTTCCGGATTTGGAAGCTTGGATTGCTGGATGTTATCCAACAAATCTGGTCCGATGCCTGACTTTAGGTTCAGTACTTGATTGACGTCCATCCCTCCGCGAGAATCCGGCATGGAGGGATCGGGAATCCGGACATAACTGGTCTTTAACATAGAAGAAGAGTCGCCACGTTGTTCCTCTACCACAACAACGTGGTGGGTAGCCTGGGGAGAGTTAATTTCTCTCTGGTCGGTTTTAAGCCCAATCTGATCGTAGTCTGTAGTGACTCCCAGGGCAGCGATGCGATCCAAGAGCTCATTTACGGAGGAGAGCTCCATCGGATCTAGCTGCTCGGCAAATTCCGAGTTGACGTGAAGATCGCTTTTGATGACCTGAGAGGTCATTTTCGGAGCGGTGGCCGAATAGGCGGTCATAAGAAAACCGCCTAGCCGGATAGTTTGGCCGGTGGCCAAAGCTCCCTTGACGACGGCGCCATCTTTAAAGACGGGAAAAGGCATCCCTCCTGATTGCGACGGCACAGAGGAACTCTCAATGAAAGCACCAATGTAGGAGTCAAAATCGGCGGATCTCGGGTAGGGGGTCCCGAACTGTGCGTCTAGGCGGATGGTAACAGGAGACAAGGGACACGATGTTTTACCCAGGTTCGGGCCCTCTTGATGGAGGTAAAACCCTACGTCCTACTTGATTGATATTGATGATGTGGGTATTACAAGAGTAGATCTACCACGAGATCAAGGAGGCTAAACCCTAGAAGCTAGCCTATGGTATGATTGTTGTTCGTCCTACGGACTAAAACCATCCGGTTTATATAGACACCGGAGAGGGCTAGGGTTACACAGAGTCGGTTACAATGGTAGGAGATCTACATATCCGTATCGCCAAGCTTGCCTTCCACGCCAAGGAAAGTCCCATCCGGACACGAGACGAAGTCTTCAATCTTGTATCTTCATAGTCTTGGAGTCCGGCTGATGATGATAGTTCGGCTATCTGGACACCCCCTAGTCTAGGACTCCCTCACCGGCCCAGCCGCCCGCTGGGAGCCACCTCGGGTGCCCGGGCTTGGCGCCCCGGGTGCTCGGCCCCTCGCCCGTAGCCTCCTGTCCTGGCCGGGTGCCCGGCCCCTTCCCCTCTGGGTGCCCGGCCCCGCCTGGGCGCAGCTCCCTGACCGGTCCGGGTGCCCGGCCGGTTCCACCGCGGGTGCCCGGACCCTTTCCCGTGCTTACGCGTTTTTAGGGACTTTTTGGTCCTTTGTATCCCATCTCCCTAATATTTCGCCCCTAGACTATATAAGTGGAACTCCTAGGTCATTTGTGGGTTAGCAAAGATTATACTAAACATTGTGAGCCTTTGCTCCTTGTATCCCCTCCTCTTAGGAGCTCAAGCCCCCACCTTGGGAAGAATCCATAGGATTATCAAGGCCTCCTCTTGGAGAAGATCATCAAGACCTCACATAGTGGGAAGAATTTACCAAGTGCTACTCTCCTTGTATTGATCTTGTAATCTTGTGGATCTTATGTGTGCTACTCTAGTGGATGTGATACTTGGGTTTGTTTGAAAGAATTGTTCTTGGTGTTCTTGGTGTTCTTGATTTTTCCTCCTTTTCCCCCCTCCAAGTGTGAAAAGATCCTTCCTAGGGTTTGACCCTACAACACCAACTCTTCTTGAACTTAGCCAATTTCTACACCATCAACACTTGATGTGTGCCTTTCTTTATATCCTGCTCTGCCACTTTGAGCATCCCATGCAATTCAGTGAGCTTCTTATCATGCCATGCATATGATAGTTCGAGATGAACGTCCCATAGCTTGGCGGAAGAGAACCTAGAACTGCATCAGTAGCCAACTCATCCAAGAGCGGGAAGCCCAACCGATCCAAAGCTTGCACATATCTGATCATCTTGATCACATGTGAGCTTAGTGGATCACCTTCCTTCAGCTTGTAATCCATCAAGGATCGCCAAATGTTGAACCTTTCGGTCTTAGCCTATGTCTGAAACATGCTCTTGAGACTCTCGATCATATCATAAGCCTCAACATTTTCAAAATGTTGTTGCAAATCAGGCTCCATACAAGCCAGCATCAGACAGCTGATCTCCATTGATTCATCAACGAGTTTCTGGTAGGCATTCTTAGTTGTGGCATTAGCATTATCGGCAGGTTCCTTTGGAAGTGGATCCTCTAGAACATGTTCCTTTTTATCGTGCTTGAGAACTATCCTCATATTTCTATACCAGGTGGTAAAGTTTGTTCCATTCAGTTTATCCTTTTCCAGAATTGATTTCAATGCAAAGTTGGGTTAAGCAGGTGGTGCCATTGATCTACAACAGAAATATATGCAATCACTAAGCAATGTGTTTATGTAGAGTAATTCAAGCCTAAGCAGAAATACTCCCACTAAAGTTAGCATCCCTCCACAAACTCTCAGTGATTCAGGATCCGACTAGCGCATGCGACTAGTGAACTTTAGCATCACTGCTAGCCAACATACCTATCCGGTAAGCAACTCCTTGCTAATCGTATCTCTATATGACTCATGTCGGTTGGGTAGGTATCTTATAACCCGGCTCCCAACCTTCTTTGCCACAAGGCCCAAAACCATTTTGATAGCCTTGTCAAGTTAACCTGATGCAGTGCATGTCTGTGTCCGACATGAACCCTTCAGTTCAAGGACAACCAGCAGAACCCCAATTTTATGAGCCCACTACTAGACGTACTTGACGTGCGAAGGTGCAATATCGGGGATGGCAATTCGCTTGATATTCATGAGGGATCTTTCTACCATTCTAACATGCATAGAAACAAAGAAGCATAACAATCACAAATAAACACATATTGTGAAATAGTATGGCTCCTTCATGGACTTTCTTCCAGGTCGGCTCCGACTCCGATGACCATCTAGGAACTCCATCTTGTTTTCATGCCGGGATGCCAAGCCACCAACCTGATCTCTATTATCCAACTACTACAACTAGTAATGAATTTTTACATAGAGTCACAAGTTGACACGCAGGTTGTTATACAATATAATGACAGCACTTTGGCTCCTGCCGGCTGACTAACATGACATGCAGGCCATGTATAAATTACATACATGCATCACATACACATGAGCCATACTATTCACATCAAACATGCAAAACAAAGTTATGCATAGAATCGCATTCTACCGGTTTGTGTGTTGGGTACGAAATACACGACGCTACGCACACGGCGGTCCTGCTAGCCTCTTAGCGGGCGGAGTTCAAAGGGGCAGCGCCCCTCACGGTTACGGGCAGCGCCGGACGTTTTCGGAAATCACAGATCACATCTGAACTCCGATCACACCAAATTTTATAATCTGACCGATCTTATTGATCATCCCGAGTCTGATTCAGATTTATGTTTCACTATTAACCCCGATGGCGGATAACCGACCGGTAGGGGTAGATTGTGTCACGACCTCATTGATCCCGATTGACAGAAATCATCGCCTCAATGATCCCCATGTGCAATTGATCACATCAACTGTGCACATAGCCGATCTCATAAACAACAGCATATCTCATCTGCCGCCTCCACATATCTAATATGCATGCGATCTAAATCCAAATCCTATAACTGGCTCTGATGCCACTATTGGGTTCTACGGTAGGGTGCGTCGACTGCAATTTAAAATTTCCTATGCGCAGAACAACTAAGAACATGCTACGGGAGATGGATCACAGATTGTTACCACTAGTTGCGCAGTGCCGTGTAGCGGAAGAAGAGTTGGGGGCAGCACGTCCGCGTCATTCGTCTCCTCCTTGTCCGATCTCCCTCGAATAGCCGGTCGTCGGTTCCCATGTACAGGTTCGCCAGAGCAGCGCAAGTGCACCGCCTCTAACAGTATCCACGTGTGTGGGAGGAACGTCGTGCGGCGGACTGCTAGGTCTGATCACACAACTGGCAACGAGTGGAGGTGGCTAGTTGCAACACATGCAAAGCCCTAACGACAGCACTGAAGCGATCAATCGCATGAGTGTGCAGCAACTCCACTTTATATAGGCGTCCGTCGCGGGCTCAACACTTGGGCCTCGCACGTACCCTAAAGCCCAAAATTTGTTCGGCCAGGATCCGAGTCCGAGTAGGATGATATCTGACTCGTGGAGTCCGATCCGGCCTCACATGTTCCTTCCCTTAAGCACGCGACCCCTTAGGTTCAAGTCGGCTTGGTCGCAGGTTGGATCACCTACGACCTGCTCGGCTGGTAGCGGCCTCTAGCAAGGCGTGCCGACCACCAAGTAGACTATGAAGCTGGTTAGGTGAACCTATACAACATGTCACACTTATGTTCCCTCTGCCACATGATATATGTTGTCGGGCTCAAGGCGAGATTTTCATCCTTGTGCTAGCCCTCGTTCCAGTGATACTGACCACAAACTGGATTATCTCATAATCCTTGTCGCATGGCCATGCTTATCCTGGTCGGATCACACGAGGGGCCCAGAGTATATCTCTCCTGATAGGAGGGGCAAATCCCATCTTGCTCGACCATGTCTCGCAGCATGGGACTGGACAAACCCGAAACCTACCTTTGTAACTACCCAGTCATGGAGTAGTGTTTGGTCGGCCCAAAGCAAGTCTATCACCATCCCGAGTACATGCGTCAGCTCAGGTCTTAGGACACAGAACGTATGTTGTACTAGAGACTCACAGATCACATATCGCTGTGTCTCATAGTTGGGTTTGTCTGACTCGGACCTTATCTTGACTCGGATCCGACTACGTCGAATCCGACTAGACCTTTCTAATTCCATATTATCCGGTTAGCATCCAATGCTCCATGGCTAGTGAGACCGGGCCATCGACCGTGTCATATGCTAGTCTAGTCGGCTGCGCGTCCACACAGCCCTTTCGACTAGGGACCTTTTAGGACAGTCATCATACAATGCATAGTCCCACAAACAAGTCACGTACTTGTTGATACACATGATTGATAATGTCCAAGGACTATCTTTATTCATAAACACATAGGAAATCGTCATACATGATTGCCTCTAGGGCATATCTCCAACATGTACATGTAGTTCAAATTTCAATTACGGTCATTAAATGGCTAGAAAATCACTTAAATGACTTAAAAGGTCAAATGACCCCTGAAATTTTCCAAAATTTGACATGACAGTTGTATTAGTACTACAAAATTTCTCGTTCATTTAAAACACCATCCGTTGGCACTTTACTCCAAATTCGTCTTTCACAGCTAATAAAAAGTATCTACAACATCACACACAGTTGTTTTCTAGGAACCGTTTGCGATGAAAATATCTGGGTCTATTTAAATCTCCCTCCTTAAGCTTCGCCAGCTCATCTATTCCTGATCCCCATTCCCGCACCCTCTTCTTGCAAAGATGACGCCGTGGAAATGCTTCGTGAAGGCCCATACGATGGCCGCATCCCCCCTCCCCCCCAAGCGCCGCCGCCTGCGCCGAGAGCGCGGCCGCCTACGCCGAGAGTGCCGCCGCATCTGCATTGAGCTTGGCCGATTCCGCTGAGAGGGCATCTGCGGCAGCCGACATGGCAGCTGCAGCAGCCGAGATGGCTGCAGCTGCTGCTGCGACGGCCACTGCAAACGCCGAGAGCGCTCGAGTTGTCGTCTGTGCCGCTCATGTCGCCCTGGCCTGGTTCGAGGCCATCCACGCCAAGATCGAGGATGCACACGCCAAGATATTCCAGGCCACCTCGGACTCCAGCATGCAACCCATGTCTGAAAAGGCGGCGGTGGCCATGGAGCACCTGCTTCCTCATGAGGTTGCCGAGAGGGAGCTAGAGATGCAGGAGGCGGCGGAGTTCGAGCGCCGGGAGGAGGAGTTGTGCATGGCCGAGGTCGAGGAAAGAAAAGTCTGTCCCTCGAGGAATTGGCGGTGGAGTACCAACGCGAGCTCCGGCGCAGCCATTACTACGAGTACTACAACCTTGAGGGCAGCGCCGAGGACGAGGACGAGGACGCGGTTGACTTCAGCATGGGGGATGCGGAGTCCACCAACGGCGGCATGTCGCCAGGACAAGTCATCGACGTCTCATCTCACACCGGTGATGCATAGGCCGGCGCGGCGGTGGATTTGTTAAAATTATGCGTACTTAGGCTTTGTTTTTAATGCTGGTCTTTTGCTAGAGCAATGTTTAGGCCAACTGGCTCTGTTTAATTACTAAAATTGCTGGATTCAGTAAGTGTGGTCTGTCTGCTGTATGCTCTTTTGTGTGCCCAAATTAGCAAGCGACGTTAAATTATGCAATAACGTACCCGAGGAAATTTCCACCAAAATTTGAATTATCAAACTCATCCCATGCACGTAAAGCAGAAGAATCGTTTGTGATGCACACGATCGTTCAAAGTGAATGGTCCGGCAGCACCACGCACAAAGTTTCCCTCCACATTTCCAAAATTTTGTCCTACCGCCAAAATATCTACCCCCGCCCCCCTTCCCCACCCCCTTTTCTCCCCGACCAGAAGTCACATTTCCCCTATTTCATCCTTCCTTCCTTCCTTGCTAAGCTATAGCCGCTTCCTCGCTCTCGCCATCTTGCATCCTACTGTCGGGGTCGCCATGGTCTTCTTCAAAGACATCTCCAACGGTTCCTCCTCCGGTGACTACTCCTTCACCACCCAGGTATGCCTCTCTTCTGTCTCTCGGGCTATGACTTGGAATAATGGATTTTTACCCGGCGGTCATGGATTTTTACTCGGCGGTCGATTTGAGTCATTTCTTCCCCTTGTAGCTCCCTAGGACCATCAGTGGCAACGAATGGAGCGGGGTGGCTGAAGATCTATCTACTCGTTGTCACCATCAATCTCCATGCATGAAGCTAGTTGCGTTTGATTCTGTGGACAGTGGGAGGAAGTTTCTGGCATGTGCAGAGAAGGTTAGACCCTCTTTCGTTGTTACAAAACATTTGTTAGATGTGATTCAGACACTGTCACAGTCCCAACCCATTCATACGACACCTTCAACCAAACGCATCCTAAGACAGTGTCACAGTTTGTACCTAGTATCTTAAATTGTTGCCATCTCATCAGTGGTGCCATTAGAAAATTATTTGGCACCGCTTCAGCAGTTTGTGCAGCCAACTGTGGTCCACACATCCGAGCAGCCAAGCAGTAAAATACTAAATCTTTATGGCACGAAGGAACTGGGCATCGGAGCAACTGCGTGCTTCAGAGTCTGGGTCCCTGATTTTTTTTTTGCTGCATCGGCTCGCCAGTGCAGGGCACCAGTGCAAGATGTAGCAACACTTTTCTGTACCCCATTTTTGGCATACATAGTGGATGGCCTTAGTGCTATTAGTTCTATGTTACTAAATTTGTGCATGTACACACCTGTTAGTATCAATTTGCTGTCATCCAAACACTGTCGCTATGTTGTTGCAGTTATATTTACCTTACTCATAAAATGTTTAATTTGTTATTTATTGTACATGAGTAAGAACTTGTAGTGTCGTTGTAGTTAATTATAGCTTCTGATGTTCTAGAATCTGGTTGTTGTCTCAGTACCAATTATTTCATTTGCACATTGATCTTTTTAAGAAGATATGTCATAATTAACATGTTTCTTTAGTTTTTCAAAATAAGCATTGGTGATTTTCTATGTTGCTATAAACCCATTTCCCCTACAATTGTTACTGATCTAGTTTTAAATATTATAGGATGAACGGAAGTGTTCTTACTTGGAGTGGGTTGATCAAGAGTGGCCACAGTCTTTGAAGATGTGCCTAGCGAAGCTCTGGAGCATGTATGAGGAAGAGAACGCACATAGGCTTAGAGAAAATGTTGTCAACGCTAAAGCATATTTCAAGATGCGGGATAAAAAGTTGAAGGTGGAGAATGAGCTCAGATTTTTTAAATCGGACTTTGCTAAGATGGTGTTGGCGAAACAGGAAGCACTTTCCCAGTTGGCCCGTGCAAAACGGGTTCTTACTAAACTAAAAGCAGAGGTGGATAAGACTAGCCTGGATGATCTCGATTAGGGAAATGAATATATAGTTCTTATGAAGTTCAACTAGCTATATGTTGTACTATGTTGTTTTCATGTAGCTACCGTACTGCGACGTTATAATATATTTATGTGCCTGATATGAAATTGGCAAACAGCTGTTCGATATGAAATGTGAATTTGCGTAATACTAGAATTATTAATTGTAAACTAATAAACCTACTAAACGTGTCATGGACCTTTGCAAACGGTTCTAGCAGTAAAAGCGCTTGCGATGGATAGCCCAATGCCACACAGTTTTCTTCATCAAATCGTGTGTGATATAGTTGATAAAAGCAAACAGTTAACCAAGGCAGACCATGTGTGATAGTTACACCTTTCACACACGAGCCTGCACATAGAACTGTGTGGGATGTACGCCCGAACGGAAACGTTTTCCCTGGATTGACTTTGTGGGATGTACATAAGAACGGAAATGTATTCCTTGGATTGACTATGTGTGATATACATACGAACGGAAATGTTTTTCTGGGATTCACCGTGTGGGATGTACATACCTACGGAAATGATTTCTGGGATTCACCTTGGGGGATGTACATACCTACGGGAATGATTTCTAGGATTCAGCGTGTGGGATGTAGATACCTATGGAAATGATTTCTGGGATTCACCGTGTGCGATGTACATACCTATGGAAATGATTTCTGGGATTCACCATGTGGGATGTACATACCTATGGAAATGATTGGGTTTTGATGCCTTGCCCGATGATTTCTGGGTCGTGTGGAAGGACCCCCCCCCCTATCGCCCACACTCACTTGGCGACAGTTCCAAATGCCATCGTGAAAAGGGGTTTTAAACCATTTTTTTAGGACCGACGCATACCAATGTGATATTACTAATGATTCCAACATCTCCTTTGGCACGCATAAGGTCATGAAGCTCAAACAAACAATCACCAAACTTAGGATCATCAGATTTCATCTTACTTAAGGCAATTGACTTATGAAGAATCACATCTAGATTAGCAAGGAATAGTTTGGAAATCGTTCCTCAAGAAATTTCCATATTGTCTAAGCACAATCAAGAGTAGGCAAGCAAGCAATAAAATTTCTAGGTAATCCTCTAGTGATGAGATTGACAGTTCTAAGATTATGGATCATGTCAAGAGACTCATTGGGAGTAGGATGCAAAGGATCAACAAGGGGCGCACAAGGAGTAGTAATGTACTTGTTCAAGTGATATTCATTGAAAATCAAGCATCTCATTTTTTCATTCATGAAAGAACTCTCCATCAAGTATAGGCACTCTACGTCTAAGACTCCCCAACATAGACTCATCCATTTTCCTCCAATGGTAATTAAACCAAAGCAATGGAGACCTTTGCTCTGATACCAATTGAAAGTATCGAGAAGAGGTGTCCAGAGGGGGGATTAGACCCTCAACAAAGAAAAGTAGCAGTTTTTAAGTTCTTCAAGTTAGGGTGGAGTTTTAGCACGAGATTAAACATTCACAATACATTTCAAGCAAGCATGGCAAGAGTATATGAGCAGCGGAAAGTAAAACATGCAAGTTGCAAGAAAGTAAAGGGATGGGATTGGAGTGTGCAAACGCAATGGGAGACACGAAGATTTTTTCCGTGGTTTCGATAGGTGGTGCTATTGTACATCCACGTTGATGGAGACTTCAACCCACGAAGGGTAACGGTTGCGCAAGTCCATGGAGGGCTCCACCCACGAAGGGTCCACAAAGAAGCAACCTTGTCTATCCCACCATGGCCATCGCCCACGAAGGACTTGCCTCACTAGGGTAGATCTTCACGAAGTAGGCGATCTCCTTGCCCGTGCAAACTCCTTGGTTCGACTCCACAAACTTGACGGAGGCTCCCAAGTAACACCTAACCAATCTAGGAGACACCACTCTCCAAAAGGTAATAGATGGTGTGTTGATGATGAACTCCTTGCTCTTGTGCTTCAAATGATAGTCTCCCCAACACTCAACTCTCTCTCTCTCATAGATTTGGATTTGGTGGAAAGATGATTTGAGTGGAAAGCAACTTGGGGAAGGCTAGAGATCAAGATTCTTGTGGTTGGATTGGAATGTCTTGGTCTCAACACATGAGTAGGTGGTTCTCTCTCAGAAAATGAATGCTGAAAGTGTAGGAACGTTCTGATGGCTCTCTCCACAAATGGAGGAAGGGTGGAGGGGTATATATAGCCTCCACACAAAATCTAACCGTTACACACAATTTACCAAACTCGGTGGGACCGAATAGTGAAACTCGGTCAGACCGTTTTAGTTCAAAATGTGAACGTTAGGCTTTTCAGTGGGGCCGACATGATCAACTCCATGGGACCGATGTGCTAGGGTTAGGGTAAACCTTAACTCGGTTTGACCGATTACACAAACTCGGTGAGACCGATTTTGGTAATAAGCAAACAGAGAGTTGGTCAAGCAAACTCAGTAGGACCGACTGCATATCTCGGTGGGACCAAAATGATTGCAACAAGCAACAGAGAGTTTGCAAGCCCATCTCGATGAGACCGAGATCCCATCAGTGAGATCAAACTGATTAGGGTTTCTGACAGTGGCTATGTCAAGTGAACTCGGTGGCGCCGGATAGATCAAATTGGTGGGGCCGAGTTTGACTTTAGGTTTGGAACATTTGTGGAAATGAGAAAGTGGTTGAGGGCTTTGGAGCAAATCACTAAGCACTTGGAGCAAGCAAGCCATTAAGCAACACCTCATCACCTTTTAAAAGTATTAGATTTCCTATGGACTCAATATGATCTTGGATCACTAAAATGAAAATGTAGAGTCTTGAGCTTTTGAGATTTTGCCAATCTTCTGTCCTTAGCATCTTGAAGGGGTTCCATGTCTCTTGTCCATGCCACGCCTTTGTTGAACTCTCTGAAATATACTAGATAAAAGTATTGGTCCAACAAGAGATATGTTGACATTAATTACCAAAATCACCCAGCGAGCACTTGTGCTTTCAAATAGCATACGGTGGGTAAACAAATAACTGTTGGGCAATTGATAGAAGACCAAATAATTACATTGATATCTAGGAAATGATCATTATATAGGCATCACATCCAAGATTAGTAGACCGAAACAACTATGTATCTACTACTATTACTCCACACATCGACCGCTATCTAGCATGCATCTAGTGTATTAAGTTCATGGAGAAACAGAGTAATGCAATAAGAACGGTGACATGATGTAAACAAGATCTATTCATGTAGGAATAGACCCCATCTTGTTATCCTTAATAGCAACGATACATGCGTGCCTTGCTGCCCCTTCTATCACTGGGAAAGAACACCGCAAGATCGAATATATCACAAAGCACCTCTTCCCATGGCAAGAAAAATGTCACGACCGGCTTTTCAATAAAATGCTTATTGATAAAACCGATCTTTTAAACCCAGTATAGGAAAAGTCATCCTGTCTGGTAGACAAATACTTGATAAACAGAGGACCAGTAGCATCAAATATATTACAGGATTGAGCTGAGGCTGCTCAACAATTTATTACAAACTCGCCAATATCTTACATAAAGGCGGTTATGGCACAGGGGTGTGGTGACCTGCTACTAGCTCGAAATAAAAAGTGGTGGAGGATAACTTGACTTCTACTGGCAGCTCATCGAGCGTCGAGGTGAGGCTCGATGAATTTATTCTGGGGTAGCGGAAGTGGATATGATACAATGACCAACACAGGATCTCACGGGACTGGCTGGGACTCCTCTAGGCGTCGGACTCACTATTGAATTCCTCATCCATGAGATCGCCTTCATCAACATCTGGCCAAATCAACAAGCCAGGTGAGTACTTTGAAAGTACTCACAAGACAGTTCGTACAAAGGATATAACAAATGCATGCATGAATGCGTCATGAGCAAATTAATAATGCTCAATACAAAAATAAATATTTGACAAGTAGAATAAATAACTGAAAACCGATCGGGTGTCTGGAGCGACGCCTCAAAAGGTAAACAAATAAAATGCATGCCACAGTCGGGCGTCTAAGCGACACCACATAAAGGGCTTTAAAAGAAATGCCACAGTCGGACGTCTGAGCGACATCACATAAAGGGCTTAAAAGGAAATGCCACAGTCGGACGTCTGAGCGACATCACATAAAGGGCTTTAAAAGAAATGCCACAGTCGGACGTCTGAGCGACATCACATAAAGGGCTTTAAAAGAAATGCCACAGTCGGACGTCTGAGCGACATCACATAAAGGGCTTTAAAGGAAATGCCACAGTCGGACGTCTGAGCGACATCACATAAAGGGCTTTAAAAGAAATGCCACCGTCGGACGTCTGAGCGACATCGCAGACAGGGCTTGTAACAAATGTAAATAACAGGTATGCCACCGTCGGACGTCTGAGCAACATCACAGACAGGGCTTATAAGAAATGTAAATAACAGATATGCCACCGTCGGACGTCTGAGCGACATCACAGACAGGGCTTATGACAAATGTAAATAACCATATTAGTCCATCCACAAGAATAATCATTTAACCGGGTTTATCACCCAGGTAGTCCACCGGAGTTTTTTCACTGAGACTGATACCTGACAAGATAAGATGAATACAGTACTTGGACAAGTACAAGGTGATTTAAAGGAGTTGTGACTCTACAGAGTTTGTACTCACTGTCCACAGCCAACGGATTTCCGTAGTCACGAAGGACTAGTTCCGTTTACGGTATTTCGGAAGAAACACATTTAACTAGTACACACCCGTTCCACCAAACGATGCCAGGAATCACCCTAGGCAACGTCCAAGAAAAACTTTGAGACGGGGAGGCCATAACCTCGAATGGCATGGGATCAAATTTCTATATGCGCTCTCTAAGGGGTGCCCCCCTCTCGGTCCCAACCGGAAACACCCATGCCCCCTGACCGGATGACGGGCTTTAATCCAGGGCCATGGAACCCTCATCCTGGCCTCTCTACTTGGTGTGTACCAGGAAAACGGTTGCAACTTACTACGCCATATTCCGTGCGGAAAACATTTGGCAGCACAGGAAGGAAATGAATGGGAATATGATTTGATCATGATGACACTGTTGTCAAATGGACTGGCATAAGACTGGCATGTCACAACACTGCCATCTTACCCATCCTCATGCCATCCCATGGCCTTGCCAATATGTATCCAACAACATATGGCTTTCCGAAACTTACTTTCCACTACTGTGCATGAAATATAACATTCAATGATATGTTCATCAACATGCCATGAAACTCCTAAAATGCAAACATGCAACAAACACTTCATCATATCAATAGTTCAAACATGCTTGCCTGGTTCGGAGTAGTCGGAGTCTAACTGTGCGAAGTTTGCGGCTCCGTCGCTTCCTCCGGAATCTACGGTATAAGAAAAATACGTACGTAACGTAAATACCGTGAGTGTACAGAAAATTATTCCAAATATTTTCAAATAAATATGAAAAAAAACTAGACAGAAAAATAAAGATGACAGAAAAAGAATCAATCAAAAACCATTTTCTATTTATAAGTTATAAGAGTTTTGGTCCAAGGACCCATCTGTAATGAAACAGAAAGTTTCCAGGGGGTTCTGCGGCAAAGTCCAGAAAACGTTTCGTTTAAAAGAAACGGCTGAGAGACTGGCAGGCGGGCTCCACCTGTCAGGTTTGAATTTTCAAACGAGGGAAACAGAGCGCGACGGCGCCCGAGAGGTGCGGTGGTCGCCGGCGGCGATCCATGATGAGGCAAGGTGATCGGGGGTTACCTTCCTGATCAGTGCACCTTTCCGCGTCTGTGGGTGGTGGTAGAGGTCGCCGGCGAGCACCACGTCAACGGCGGCCCTTGCTCCGGCGGACGGCGGTTCGGGCAGTCGTGGATCTCGCCGGAGGGAGCTGCGGGGTCAAAATTGAAGTGGGGGTTAACCTACTGGAGGTGGTACGAGGCTACGGGCGAGAGTAGGGCGACGGAGGAGTTCTCATCGGAGAGAACGTTGTCGGAGCCCGAGGCGAACGGAGGTGGCCGGAGTCGAGGAAGAAAGGCCCCTCGAGGCTCTTCCAGTGGCTAGGCGGGGTCTGGTGAGGTGGTGGAGTTGTGCGGGGGGCGAGAGCAAGCTCGGTGGTGCTATTTATAGCTAGCCCGAGGCGGTTGCCGTGAACGGATAAGTCCGGCGAGTGATTACGGCGACGCTGTGGCTGGACGGTCGGCTTAGGAGCTTGAGCATCGTCTAGGTGGAGCATTGGTGCCATTTCCGTGTCCAACTCAGCACGGGAGGGTTGGTTGCGGCCTGTCCTCGACGGAACGGCCGCACGGCCCGTCAGCGGCAGAGAACGCGCTCTGCGCGTGCTAGGCCACGGCGACGGTGCCGCATGCGTGCGCTGGCAAGGGGATGGCCACGCGGAGCTACCAGGAGGATTGGGCGGCGCCGAATGGCGTTATGCCGCAGTTTTGCTCCCTGTCGGCCGCTATGGTGGTTCTGCCGCCGCAAGACACGCCGGCGCAGGCGGGCCAGGGTGCCACCGACGCCAGGAATGCGCCAAGCACGCGTGTGAAGCTCCGGACAAGAGGGAGGGGCTGCGAGCAACGAGCCAAAAGCACAGTGGACATGTGACTGAAGGTACTGACGGAGAAACGACACTGAAACTCTGAATTTACTGAATATGAACAGTAACAATGCATGCAAGGTGTTCTATAGAATGACTTAGGCATGTAGGGATTTTTCCTTGAGCTGGTTTTTGGTGGAGTGGTCTCTCATTGCAGCTAGGGGTTGCCTGAATTTTGGTGGAATTTTTAGAGCAGTGGAAATATGAATTTCAACAAATTTGGCAAATCTGGTCCAAACTTGCAGAGAGTGAAATTTGAAATATTTGAAAAGAAGAAGAGTGGATCAAGATGGTTCTAGGTTGTGGGTACAAAGGACTATCCAGAGGAGTTGAGTTGAGGTCAAAAATCAAATGCATTAAGGTACTTGCTTTGCAAACTACCTAGGCTCCAAATGAAGGAACAGAATTATTTTGGGAAAAGAAATAATTGGAATAAAATCCAAAAATGGATTTTATTAGTTTGGACAGAATGTTTGGGTTGTACCAAAGTGGAAGGAGGGGTTTTGAGAAAATTTTACCATAGGAGGCATGGTAAAATTAAGAAAGGATCAAAACCAAATAAAAGCCCAAAACCAAAAAGGGTTTTCTTTTTTGAAAACAAAAACCACAAAAAAAATTGGAGTGTCACAGCACCTACCCCCTTAGGAAAAATCTCGTCCCCGAGATTTCAGCTGATCCTTAAACAGGTGTGGGTGCTCAGTCCGAAGAAAATCCTCTCTCTCTCCCAAGTTGCTTCATTCTCAGTGTGGTTGCTCCACTGAACTCTGAAAATTTTGATAGTTTTCTGTCGGGTCCTCCTCTCAGACTCTTCTAATATTTTTATTGGGTGCTCTCGATAGGTGAGGTCTGGTTGCACGTCAATATTTTCATGTGATACCTGCTTCTCTGGGTTGCTTACATACTTTCTCAATTGCGAGATGTGAAACACGTTGTGGATATCAGATAAATCCCTGGGTAAGTCTAGCTGGTAGGCTACCGTGCCTCTTCGGGCCATTATACGGAATGGTCCGATGAATCTTGGTGCTAGCTTTCCCTTAATCCTGAATCATTGCAGACCCCTCATAGGAGAGACTCTTAGGTATACAAACTCTCCGGGTTCAAAACTGATCTCACGATGTTTTCGATCGTAATAACTCTTTTGCCGACTTTGAGCTGTCTTGAGTCGGTCTCTAATCGTTTTAACTTTCTCTTCAGCCTCTTTGAGCATATCTGGGCCGAAGACGTGGCTGTCCCCGGTTTCCGACCAATTTAGCGGGGTACGACATCTTCTGCCATACAGAGCTTCAAAGGGTGCCATTTGCAAGCTGGCTTGATAACTGTTGTTGTATGCGAACTCTGCATATGGCAAGCTTTCCTCCCAACTGGTTCCGTAGGTGAGGACACAAGCTCTCAGCATATCTTCTAGAATTTGGTTTACACGTTCAGTCTGGGGATGGTATGCGGTACTGAATGCTAGTTGAGTACCCAGTGCCTGCTGTAGGTGATCCCAAAATCTAGAGACGAACTGTGTGCCTCTGTCAGATATGATAGTCTTTGGGACTCCATGCAGGCAGAAGATACGGGCAAGATAAAGCCTGGCTAGTCTCTGAGTGGTGTAAGTTGTCTTCACTGGAATAAAATGTGCCACCTTAGTTAACCTATCGGTTATGACCCATATGGCATTACTTCCATGTCGTGACCGTGGTAGTCCAACAATGAAATCAATTCCAATCTCGTCCCACTTCCACTCGGGTATTTTGTTCGGCTGCAACAGCCCGGCTGGTTTCTGGTGCTCGGCCATTATGCGTTGACAAGAGTCACAACATGCAATGAATGTGGCTATGTCCCTCTTCATACCGTGCCACCAAAAATTTTCCTGAAGGTCCTTGTACATTTTTGTCCCTCCAGGGTGGATTGAATACGGAGCGGTGTGGCTTTCGGACAGAATTTGCTGTTTGAGGTCTTGGATATTTGGTACGCAAATTCTTTCTCCGTACCATAATATTCCTTGCTCATCTACGTTGAATTCCGAGGCCTTGCCCAAACTTACTTTCCTTTTTATGCCATCAATGTTGGGGTGTCCGTGCTGGGCTTCCTTGATCTTTTCCATCAGGGTAGGTTGTATTTCCAGATTCGACACACTGCCTTCGGTAACCATTATTAAATTGAGTCTGGCAAATTCCTGTTGAAATTCTGGCCTCAACTTTGGTATACTGTCGTCGTCCGTGTTGGGATTCTGACTTAGGGCATCTGCCACAATGTTTGCTTTTCCAGGATGGTAGTGGACTCCAACATCATAATCCTTCACCAACTCCAACCAGCGTCGTTGCCGTAAATTAAGTTCCGGCTGTGTGAAAATATACTTAAGACTCTTATGGTCTGTGTATATTTCACAGCGGTTTCCAAGTAGAAAGTGTCTCCATTCCTTGAGTGCATGGATGACCGCTGCTAATTCTAAATCATGAGTGGGATAATTCTCCTCATGCTTGCGAAGTTGTCTGGATACATATGCAACTACCTTGCCTTCTTGCATCAATACGCATCCGAGGCCTTTCCGGGATGCATCACAATATACCTCAAAATTCTTGTGTATGTCTGGCACAATTAATATTGGTGCCGTTGTTAATTTTCTTTTTAGCTCTTGGAAGCTTTTCTCACAAGCTTCCGTCCATTCAAACTTTTTGCCTTTCTTGAGCAACTGCGTCATTGGCTTTGCTATGGTGGAGAATCCTTCAATAAATCCCCGATAATAGCCTGCCATTCCCAAGAAACTCCGTACGTCCGTTACGTTAGCTGGTGGTTTCCAGCCAAGTACGGCCTTGACTTTTTCCGGGTCTACTGTAATACCTTCTTGGGTTAGCACGTGGCCCAGAAAACCCACCTGTCTTAGCCAAAATTCACATTTGCTGAATTTGGCGTACAGTCGATGTTTCCTGAGTTCTCCTAGTACAATCCTGAGATGCTCGGCGTGCTCTTCTGGTGTTTTGGAGTATATCAGAATATCATCGATGAATACCACAACAAATTTGTCCATATACTTCATAAATACTTTGTTCATAAGGTGAACAAAATATGCGGGGGCGTTGGTCAGCCCGAATGGCATCACTGTGAACTCATACAGCCCATATCTGGAGGTGAAGGCTGTCCTGGGAATATCTTCTGTTCGCACTTTTAATTGGTGATATCCTGATCTCAAGTCAATTTTTGAGAAGACTTTGGCCTGTGCGAGCTGATCAAATAAATCATTTATTCGGGGCATTGGGCATTTGTTCTTGATTGTGACCATGTTAAGAGCCCGATAGTCAATACACAACCTCATTGTTCCATCCTTCTTCTTGGCAAATAAAATTGGAGAACCCCATGGTGAGGAGCTGGCTCGTATGTATCCTTTCTCCAATAATTCTTTTATTTGCTTCTTCAACTCTACCAATTCGGATGGTGCCATTCTGTATGGTTTCTTGTAAATGGCAGCGGTTTCGGGTGCTAGCTCAATGCTGAATTCTATCTCTCTGTCTGGTGGCATGCCTGGTAGTTCTTCTGGGAATACATCTGGAAATTCACACACTACTGGAACCTTGTCCAGCTCAGAAACGTCCACCTTGTTTAATCTTGGTTGCCGAGGTATTTGCCTCTCTTTGGTTGAAACTTTTATTGTCTTCCCGTGATGGTGTGTGAGAATCACGGCTCGGTTGAAGCAGTCAATAAAACCTTTGTTGGTGGTTAACCAATCCATACCTAGGATGACATCCAGTCCTTTGCTTTCCAATATAATAAGGTTGGCCTAAAACTTCAATCCTTCAAATTCAATAACCACACCTTGACAGTAACTCTGGGTCACTTGCTTAATTCCAGGGGACTTGATGATCATAGATTTTTCCAAGGGAAGCATCGAAAAATTAGTTTGCAAAGCAAAACTCTTCGAAATGAATGAGTGAGAAGCTCCAGAATCAAACAAAACCATGGCAGGTATTGTGTTGACGGGGTACGTACCATGTACGATATCTGGGGCGTTCTGTGCTTCCTCTTTTGTCACGTGGTTCAAGTGACCCTTCCGGTGGTTGTTATTGGGGTTGAAATTGTTTCGCTTTGGCGCTGAATTATTGCCAACATTGTTAGTCTTTGGGGTTGAATTTCTTGGCTTAGGACATTGCTTGGCGTAGTGCCCTTCTTCTCCACAAGCGTAACAAGTAACGCCTGGGCGATATGTGAACTCCTTGTCCCTTGCATGAAAATTCTTGGCTGGGCGTGAATTATTCGTCGGGGTTTTGTGTGTTTCCCCCTTCTGAAAGTCCTTCTTGCTTCTGTGATTGCGAGCAAAAGTAGTGTGGTCCCTCTTGCGTTTGCGGAAATCTTCCAGGCTACGTCGTTCATTTTCCAGTGTAATGGCCTTATCCACCAGTGTTTTAAAATCTGGGAAGGTATGCACAACCAGCTGGCATTTAAGAGTGGGTGCCAGGCCTTCCAAGAATTTTTCCATCTTCTTGCTCTCGGTCATGCGCTCTTCATTGACGTAGCGAGACAGCAGAGTGAATTTGCTGTTATATTCTGACACTGTCATGGTCCTTTGCTTGAGTTCATCAATTCTTTCTTCTTGATTTTCATAACGCTCTTAGGAATATGTGCCCCACGAAAACCTTCTTTGAAATTTTCCCAGGTGATTTCATTTTTGTTGGGGTGCATGTGCAGGAAGTTTTCCCACCATGATGCAGCTGCTCCTGTGAGATAATGTGGTGCGTACAATACTTTTTCCTGGTCTGAACACTGTGCAATGATTAATTTTATTTCCATGTCCCGAAGCCAGTCGTCGGCTTCAAGCGGCTTATCAGTATGCGAGAAAGTTGGGGGGCGCGTCTTCTGTAACTCAGATAACTTGGATTGCTGCTGATACTGACCACGGTGACTTCCCATATTGATGAATTGGTTCATCATTTCCTGGTGTTGTTGCTGACTCTGTTCGTACAGACGACACACTTGGGTAAATGTTGTCTCACTGTCCTGTTGACTTGTCTGTCCCTGAGTGAAATTTTGGTTTGGCGGTGTGCCAAAATTTTCTTCTGGCTGGTTTGGCATAGAGCGCGTCCAAGGACGAGACATCTTTCACTCTGGGGATACATTTTGTGAAACTCATAAGACAGGAAAGAGAGTCGCAAATGTCAATAAAATCACACACGAAGAAAATACTGAAATACCAAATACACGTTTGCGCGTGGAGAAGGACTATTACATATCTTACATGCGAGCATAATTATACATTACATCACTCAGGATATGCGTACATAATCCTGACATGTTATCGAACTAGTGCACTTCTCCAGATCCTACATGATGCGCAAACAGGCTACTTCTCACAACCTATGTACATATACACATATCACACAAGTCGTTGCGTCGCATGGCGGCTACGCGTACTCAGTCGGAGATGGTGAGTATCTCCCTTGGCTTGCCGAGGGTGAGACGCAGAGACACTGGGGAATCAACCTCCTCCTTGCTAATAGGTTCCAGACGAGAAACGCTACGCTGAGCTGATGGAGCAGGTGCCGTAGGCGGAATAACACGAAGGCGAGTGGGTGGAATAGGTGGAGTAGCACGTATGCGAGTGGGTGCAACAAGTGGTGCAGAGCGGACGGGAGTGGGTACAATATCTTGGTTAAATTCCTCTGTGGTAGGCAGACGACGAGCAGTGGCGAGAATGGTAGGCGAATGAGAAGCTGCGGATGAGACAAAAGTCAGCGGTGGAGTGGTGTGTAGGAGTTCCCTCCTGTTAGCAGCACAGCCATGAACTGAGTCCATGCGTGCAGCTACGAGGTCGTCCACCATGCTGTCGAAGGCTGCCTCCAGGGCTCGGAGGTACTCGACAAGCATCTCAAAAGCCTCGTCTCGCTCTCCTCTGGGGCAAGAGAATGAGTAGTGACAGGTGTAAGGCACATGGCATGGAAGGTAGCGGTAGCGACGGGTCTTCATTGCAGGAAGAACATCCCGAAGACGGGCTATCGTCTTGCGGGCAGCCATCTGCATAGCATGCCTTTCTGTAGGCATGGCTCTTCCCACGAATCGGAGGCGGCGTATCTCAGCATGACCTCCCCTGAATTGCACCGCGGCCTGGTGCATAGTCAGACTGTCGTTGATCTTGTGTGGATAAAGTGTGAAAACTGGGCGCATGGATGGCCCCATCGCGACCTGAATGATGAAGGAGAGGAGTTTGACGAACCCCTCAGGCACGTTGGCGAACATCTGTGACTCACATTCGTCGCCGGCCATCTAAAAAAGTAGGCAAAAGCTCTGAGTGATCAGATCATAAATTTTATGCTGACTGTCAAAAAATGACTACATTTGTAAAGACATGAATAAACTCTATCATGCTAATAACTGATTAGCAATCGCACCTAGTGGCTTCCTACAGTCAGCCTGGCTCTAGTACCAAGTCTGTCACGACCGGCTTTTCAATAAAATGCTTATTCATAAAACCGATCTTACATAACTCGCCAATATTACAGGATTGAGCTGAGGCTGCTCAACAATTTATTACAAACTCGCCAATATCTTACATAAAGGCGGTTATGGCACAGGGGTGTGGTGACATGCTACTAGCTCGAAATAAAAAGTGGTGGAGGATAACTTGACTTCTACTGGCAGCTCATCGAGCGTTGAGGTGAGGCTCGATGAATTTATTCTGGGGTAGCGGAAGCGGATATGATACAATGACCAAAACAGGATTGCACGGGACTGACTGGGACTCCTCTAGGCGTCGGACTCGCTATTGAATTCCTCATCCATGAGATCGCCTTCATCAACATCTGGCCAAATCAACAAGCCAGGTGAGTACTTTGAAAGTACTCGCAAGACAGTTCGTACAAAGGATATAACAAATGCATGCATGAATGCGTCATGAGCAAATTAATAATGCTCAATACAAAAATAAAGATTTGACAAGTAGAATAAATAACTGAAAACCGATCGGGTGTCTGGAGCGACGCCTCGAATGGTAAACAAATAAAATGCATGCCACAGTCGGGCGTCTAAGCGACACCACATAAAGGGCTTTAAAAGAAATGCCACAGTCGGACGTCTGAGCGACATCACATAAAGGGCTTAAAAGGAAATGCCACAGTCGGACGTCTGAGCGACATCACATAAAGGGCTTTAAAAGAAATGCCACAGTCGGACGTCTGAGCGACATCACATAAAGGGCTTTAAAAGAAATGCCACTGTCAGACGTCTGAGCGACATCGCAGACAGGGCTTGTAACAAATGTAAATAACAGGTATGCCACCGTCGGACGTCTGAGCGACATCACAGACAGGGCTTATAAGAAATGTAAATAACAGATATGCCACCGTCAGACGTCTGAACGACATCATAGACAGGGCTTATGACAAATGTAAATAACCATATTAGTCCATCCACAAGAATAATCATTTAACCGGGTTTATCACCCAGGTAGTCCACCGGAGTTTTGTCACTGAGAATGATACCTGACAAGATAAGATGAATACGGTACTTGGACAAGTACAAGGTGACATAAAGGAGTGGTGACTCTACAGAGTTTCTACTCACTGTCCACAGCCAACGGATTTCCGTAGTCACGAAGGACTAGTTCCGTTTACGGTATTTCAAAAGAAACACATTTAACTAGTAAACACCCATTCCACCACACGATGCCAGGAATCACCCTAGGCAACGTCCAAGAAAAACTTTGAGACGGGGAGGCCACAACCTCGAATAGCATGGGATCAAATTTCTATATGCGCGCTCTAAGGGGTGCCCCCCTCTCGGTCCCAACCGGAAACACCCATGCCCCCTGACCGGATGACGGGCTTTAATCTAGGGCCATGGAACCCTCATCCCGGCCTCTCTACTTGGTGTGTACCAGGAAAACGGTTGCAACTTACTACGCCACATTCCATGCGGAAAACATGTGGCAGCACAGGAAGGAAATGAATGGGAATATGATTTGATCATGATGACACTGCTGTCAAATGGACTGGCATAAGACTGGCATGTCACAACACTGCCATCTTACCCATCCTCATGCCATCCCATGGCCTTGCCAATATGTATCCAACAACATATGGCTTTCCGAAACTTACTTTCCACTACTATGCATGAAATATAACATTCAATGATATGTTCATCAACATGCCATGAAACTCCTAAAATGCAAACATGCAACAAACACTTCATCATATCAATAGTTCAAACATGCTTGCCTGGTTCGGAGTAGTCGGAGTCTAACTGTGCGAAGTTTGCGGCTTCGTCGCTTCCTCCGGAATCTACGGTATAAGAAAAATACGTACGTAACATAAATATCGTGAGTGTACAGAAAATTATTCCAAATATTTTTCAAATAAATATGACAAAAAACTAGACAGAAAAATAAAGATGACAGAAAAAGAATCAATCAAAAACCATTTTCTGTTTATAAGTTATAAGAGTTTTGGTCCAAGGACCCATCTGTAATGAAACAAAAAGTTTCCAGGGGGTTCTGCGGAAAAGTCCAGAAAACGTTTCGTTTAAAAGAAACGGCTGAGAGACTGGCAGGCGGGCTCCACCCGTCAGGTTTGAATTTTCAAACGAGGGAAACAGAGCGCGACGGCGCCCGAGAGGTTTGGTGGTCGCCGGCGGCGATCCACGGTGAGGCAAGGTGATCGGGGGTTACCTTCGTGATCAGTGCACCTTTCCGCGTCTGTGGGTGGTGGTAGAGGTCGCCGGCGAGCACCACGTCGACGGCGTCCCTTGCTCCGGCGGACGGCGGTTCGGGCAGTCGTGGATCTCGCCGGAGAGAGCTGCGGGGTCAAAATTGAAGTGGGGGTTAACCTACTGGAGGTGGTACGAGGCTACGGGCGAGAGTAGGGTGGCGGAGGAGTTCTCACCGGAGAGAACGTTGCCGGAGCCCGAGGCGGACAGAGGTGGCCGGAGTCGAGGAATAAAGGCCCCTCGAGGCTCTTCCAGTGGCTAGGCGGGGTCTGGTGAGGTGGTGGAGTTGTGCGGGGGCGAGAGCAAGCTCGGGGGTGCTATTTATAGCCGGCCCGAGGCGGTTGCCGTGAACGGATAAGTCCGGTACGGCGGTGCTGTGGCTGGACGGTCGGCTTAGGAGCTTGAGCATCATCTAGGTGGAGCATTGGTGCCATTTCCGTGTGCAACTCAGCACGGGAGGGTTGGTTACGGCCTGTCCTCGACGGAACGGCCGCATGGCCCGTCGGCGGCAGAGAACGCGCTCTGCGCGTGCCAGGCCATGGCGACGGTGCCGCATGCGTGCGCTGGCAAGGGGATGGCCATGCGGAGCTACCAGGAGGATTGGGCGGCGCCGAACAGCGTTATGCCGCAGTTTTGCTCCCTGTCGGCCGCTGCGGTGGTTCTGCCGCTGCAAGACACGCCGGCGCAGGCGGGCCAGGGTGCCACCGATGCAAGGAACGCGCCAAGCACGCGTGTGAAGCTCCGGACAAGAGGGAGGGGCTGCGAGCAACAAGCCAAAAGCATAGTCGACATGTGACTGAAGTTACTGACGGAGAAACGACACTGAAACTCCGAATTTACTGAATATGAACAGTAACAGTGCATGCAAGGTGTTCGACAGAATGACTTAGGCATGTAGGGATTTTTCCTTGAGCTGGTTTTTGGTGGAGTGGTCTCTCATTGCAGCTAGGGGTTGCCTGAATTTTGGTGGAATTTTTAGAGCAGTGGAAATATGAGTTTCACCAAATTTGGCAAATCTGGTCCAAACTTGCAGAGAGTGAAATTTGAAATATTTGAAAGGAAGAAGAGTGGATCAAGATGGTTCTAGGTTGTGGGTACAAAGGACTATCCAGAGGAGTTGAGTTGAGGTCAAAAATCCAATGCATTAAGGTACTTGCTTTGCAAACTACCTAGGCTCCAAATGAAGGAACAGAATTATTTTGGGAAAAGAAATAATTGGAATAAAATCCAAAAATGGATTTTATTAGTTTGGACAGAATGTTTGGGTTGTACCAAAGTGGAAGGAGGGGTTTTGAGAAAATTTTACCATAGGAGGCATGGTAAAATTAAGAAAGGATCAAAACCAAATAAAAGCCCAAAACCAAAAAGGGTTTTCTTTTTTGAAAACAAAAACCACAAAAAAATTTGGAGTGTCACAAAAAATCGATTTAGTCAGCCTAACTAAACCAAAGATTCGAAGAAGAAATACGAGGCTATAAGTAATCATGCATATAAGAGATCAAAGAAAACTCAAATAACTTTCATGGATGTAGATCTGATCATAAACTCAAACTTCATCAGATCCCAGCAAACACACCGCAAAAAGTAATTACATCAAATAGATCTCCAAGAGACCATTGTATTGAGAATCAAGAGAGAGAGAGAGAGAGAGAGAGAGAGAGAGAGAAAGCCATCTCGCTACTTCCTACGGACCCATAGGTCTATGGTGGACTACTCATGCATCATCAGAGAGGCACCAATGAGGATGATGAACCCATCCGTGATGGTTGGAATTGTGTTTCGACGTCTCCCTTAGGGTTTCCGGAATATTTGGGAATTTATAGGGCAAAGAGGCGGTGCAGGGGGGCTACATGGGGGGTACAACCCCCCTAGGCGCGCCCTGGTGGGTTGTGCTCCCCACGCGCCTCCCCTCTGGTACTTTCTTGACCCCCAAGGTGTCTTCTGGTCCAAAAAAAATCTCGAAAGTTTCGTGGCATTTGGACTCCGTTTGGTACTGATATTCTGTGAAGTAAAAAACATGCAAAAAACAACAACTGGCACTGAGCACTATGTCACTAGGTTAGTCCCAAAAAATGATATAAAGTTGCTATAAAATGATTGTAAAACATCCAAGAATGATAATATTACAGCATGGAACAATAAAAAATTATAGATACGTTGGAGACGTATCACGCCCTAGGGGGTGGGCGTCCCTCCAGGCTTGTGGATCCCTCGGCCACTTCCTGGCCCAGCTCCGGTGCTTCGGGGATCTCTTTTGGTACACAAAAAATCACTGTAAATTTTCGGTGTCCTCTACAATCAAGAGAGAATCTTTCCTCACATGTGTCTTGATTGTGAAGCTATTGCTAGGCTCCCCTGTCTTGAAGAAGCTCTGGACTGCTTTCGGGATGCTGGTCTTCTGCAATTTGTCACTGCCAAAGAGCACTAGAATGAAGAGCTTCTGCTGCAGCTCTATGCTACTCTTCACATTCGTGGCTACAACAGGGATCCGAAGACATGGATCCTCGAGTGGATGACAGGAGATGTGCACCATGAAGCTAAAGCTCAAGATATCATTGAGCTTACCTCCCTGCCCACTCTAGGTGAATTGTATGAGCCTGGTTGTCAGCGTCATACAGAAGAACTGCAGAGCATTTTTCAGAGGCCTGAACCCAATATGAGTCAGATGCTCAGCAGATGAAGCCATTGCCTCAAGATACAGAATATCCCAAGGAATTCTTTATCAAGGACCTCGAGTAATTGCCCCGCGCAGTCTATCATATACTAAGGCATACTCTATGGCAAATCAAGGGACATTCTTCTGAAGCCAAACTTGAAGGCACCATGAAGACCTTGGTATTCTATATTGTCAATGGCATCAGATTCAACTCCCAGGATTTCTTCATCAGACAACTTGCCATATCCGGGATTGATCTATTTGGCCTGAAATTTTATGCTCCATGGGTAATGCACCTGATCAAACTCCATTCTTCTGTCAACTATCAGCTTTCAGCATGCAACCATCTTGTCTTTCTCATGAGGTTGATCTGTCAGTTGAAGCCATCTGCCCCGAGCCTGCCAAGGAGCCGATATATCTTCATAATGTTGATCATCAAAGCTTCACACAGCCAATAAAAGGTGTTCATGTTCCAAATGCTTCTATTCCTGCTTATCCTCTGGTTGGCAATGTCCGTATGCCTCATCGTGCAAATACCGAAGCCACTGCCAATACAATAGCTCAAAGGCCTCAGAAGCCTTCTCGTGTACTCAATGACCGAGAGCTGCTTGTGTCTTTACATTAGAAGCAGGACAAGCACCATGACTGGCTGAAGTGTCAGATGCATAGTATCTTGGTGGATGTCAATCGCATTCGCAACCTAGCCACCAAGAACTCATTTGTTGCCCATGAAAACTCACGGCGGTCCTGGAAGGGCCTCACTCCGCTATGTTCTGAAGACGGTCTTCGTGCAGATGGCTTCACCGAGAGCTTCAAGTTTGATTCCAGGCCTCCACCAAATGCAAGCTGGTGCCGCACTCCCTCACTTGAAGATTCTGAATATTCATCTTCGGCTGCAACTGTTGTTGCGAATGTCGTCGATGAAGAAGACGACGCCACTTCACCGGCAATGGATACACTGCATCTCAACATTGCACCTGGCCCTTCTGCACCGCCAAACTCCAACACTGACCCTACTCCTTCTGGGAATGAGTAGACGCTCTATGTATTCAAACCTTTTTGGTTATTACAGACAAAAGGGGGAGAAGCATATGAGTTGATAGTCTTCAAGCGGGTCCTTATGGGTTGCATTATTTTGCCAAGTTTTTACAACTCGCGTCTTTTGATACATTTGGTTGTTTGAGTTGTAACACTTAAACTCGATGGCCGCCTGCTGTCAGGACCCCGACTCGATGTCACATCGATCTAGCCGGTAACACCTCATATCACTTTGCGGCCTCACGCACGGTATCCCCACGGGTGTCGCCTTACCTTTGCCCGGGACCGTTTGCGCCTTTTGGCTCACGTATATGATAGTGTCGCTAGCATCCATATGATAAGGAGCCCGGGCTGACATGACTAGTCGTAAACCCAAAGTGGCACAGACTTACAGGGACAGGCATCCATGACCCAGCTTCGAACGTGTCGGTCATCAGCAAGTGGGTCCGGGCTGTAGCACTGGGCTAGCAGGACTCCGGTAAACCGGGCTGTAGCGGGCTAACAGGACTCCGGTACTCAAAGCGTGACATTTCCCCGAAGGGACAGACACAGGAACGAAGAAGGACACATGCCGGCCAGCCTAAGTGTTCCAGAGCAGTAGCAAGCTACCATGGCTCAGCGGTAACACTAGGAGACATTTCCCGGTAAGAGAGGCTACTAAAGATAAACAACTAGGTAGTCAGATCCCACACATACCAAGCATTTCAATCATACACACAATATGCTCGATATGTGCAAATACAACGAAGCATCACAACATGACTCTACGACACAAGTACTTTATTTAAGGCTCAGAGAGCCATACATAGCATACACAAAGGTACGGGTCTCACGACCCCACATACAAGTCATACAGTCATACAAACCAGCAGCGGAAGTAACTTGTCTGAGTACAGACAACTAGTAAAATAAAAGAGGCTTGGAAAGCCTAGCTATACTACGTGGTCCATCACAAGCTCAGGGTCACCACCTGGGTCTTTAGCCTACTCGTTGATGTCAACGTCTACATAGAACCCATCAGAAGGGGTTGCAGCGTCTTCTGTAAAAATGTAGATTATAGCAACATGAGTACAAAGGTACTCAGCAAGACTTACATCAGATCCTACATACATGCATAGTATCAAGAGGGGTTGGTGGAGTTATTGCAGCAAGCCAGCTTTGACTCTTGGCTAGACTATCCTACGATACTCCAACTTGAAATGGTTTTGCGCACACGAGTCCACTACTCACCACTTCAATACACTACCGAGGATCCACCTCCGTCTTCCTACGGAAGAGCCATCCTCGGCACTCACACTTATCTTGAGGCTTTTAACAGTTTCCATTTACTTGTCTATGAACTGTATAGGCAACCAAGTAGTCCTTTACCGCGGACGCGGCTATTCGAATAGATCATGTTAACCCTGCAGGGGTGTACTTCTTCATACACGCTCTCACCACTTATCGTCGCTTACACGACATGTACTCGGCAACCTTCAAGCGGAAGCCCAACGTGGGTGTCGGCCACGACCTACCTAATCACCTAAGCCTCCAGTAGGCTACAAACACCAGAAACTACTTGCAACTCCTGGACGGAGAACTAGGGTGAATAAGAAGCCGAGAGGGTCCATTGGTTTCGGGCCCAATGCATGGTAGTAGCTGATTCTTAAATCACACATACAGATCTCAGTGCTTAAGGTCGGCTTCAATGAAACAACCCACCATGTACTCCTACATGGCCTCTCATCGATACCTTTACCAAATCGTGTTCACCACACCACTCTCATTACTGACATAACATTTCACTCTAGCCCATCACCCAGATGAACCAGACCTGACACGACTCTAAGCATAGCAGGCATAGCAAGGTAGGAACAACACATACATATGGCTCAATCAACTCCTACACATGCTAGTGGGTTTCATCTAGTTACTGTGGCAATGACAGGTCATGCAGAGGAAATGGGTTCAACTACCGTAGCACACAACAGTTTGAATCGCGTTGTCTTAATGCAGTAAAAGAGAGCAGGAGCGAGAACATGGGATTGTATCGATATGATCAAATGGTTGGTTGCTTGCCTGATGGTTCGATGCACGGATACGGTTCTTCGTTAGGGTAGTCACGGTACTCCTCGGGGACAGATCCTGTCGTAAAGGATAACGATACACAGGCATCACCAAACAATGTGCAACAATATGATGCATGCATGAAACATGGCAATATGAGTGTGTTGGGCTAATGCAACTAAAGCTACCAACGCTGTCAGGACCCCGACTCGATGTCACATCGATCTAGCTGGTAACACCTCATATCACTTTGCGGCCTCACGCACGGTATCCCCACGGGTGTCGTCTTACCTTTTCCCGGGACCGTTTGCGCCTTTTGGCTCGCGTATATGAAAGTGTCGCTAGCATCCATATGATAAAGAGCCCGGGCTGACATGACTAGTCGTAAACCCAAAGTGGCACAGACTTACAGGGACAGGCATCCATGACCCAGCTTTGAACGTGTCGGTCATCAGCAAGTGGGTCCGGGCTGTAGCACTGGGCTAGCAGGACTCCGGTAAACCGGGCTGTAGCGGGCTAACAGGACTCCGGTACTCAAAGCGTGACATTTCCCCGAAGGGACAGACACAGGAACGAAGAAGGACACATGCCGGCCAGCCTAAGTGTTCCAGAGCAGTAGCAAGCTACCATGGCTCAGCGGTAACACTAGGAGACATTTCCCGGTAAGAGAGGCTACTAAAGATAAACAACTAGATAGTCAGATCCCACACATACCAAGCATTTCAATCATACACACAATATGCTCGATATGTGCAAATACAACGAAGCACCACAACATGACTCTATGACACAAGTACTTTATTTAAGGCTCAGGGAGCCATACATAACATACACAAGGGTACGGGTCTCACGACCCAACATTCAAGTCATACAGTCATACAAACCAGCAGCGGAAGTAACTTGTCTGAGTACAGACAACTAGTAAAATAAAAGAGGCTTGAAAAGCCTAACTATACTACGTGGTCCTTCACAAGCTCAGGGTCACCACCTGGGCCTTTAGCCTACTCGTTGATGTCAATGTCTACATAGAACCCATCAGAAGGGGTTGCAGCGTCTTCTGTAAAAATGTAAATTATAGCAACATGAGTACAAAGGTACTCAGCAAGACTTACATCAGATCCTACATACATGCATATTATCAAGAAGGGTTGGTGGAGTTATTGCAGCAAGCCAGCTTTGACTCTTGGCTAGACTATCCTACGACACTCCAACTTGAAATGATTTTGCGCACACGAGTCCACTACTCACCACTTCAATACACTACCGAGGATCCACCTCCGTCTTCCTACGGAAGAGCCATCCTCGGCACTCACACTTATCTTGAGGCCTTTAGTAGTTTCCATTTACTTGTCTATGAACTGTATAGGCAACCAAGTAGTCCTTTACCGCGGACGCGGCTATTCGAATAGATCATGCTAACCCTGCAGGGGTGTACTTCTTCATACATGTTTCCACCACTTAGCGTCTGCACCCGACATGTGCTCGGCAGACTTCAAGCGAAAGCCGACGTGGGTGTAGACCACGACCTACCTAAACACTTAAGTCTCTAGTCCAGGTTTATCGCCTATCCAGGTTCCATCCGCAGGGAGTCCGGCCGAGGTTTCCCATACGGCCCCGAACGATGTGAACAGGGTTCCCGAGATACCTAACGGGTATTCGGTACACCGTGCCACGTACCTACCGCATCACAGCCCACCCCTACGGTCAGCGCTGTCCACGGCCTCCAGTAGGCTACAAACACCAGAAACTACTTGCAACTCCTGGACAGAGAGCTAGGGTGATTAAGAAGTCGAGCGGGGTCATATTTCAGGGCCCAATGCATGGTAGTAGTTGTATCTTAAATCACACATACAGATCTCAGTGCTTAGGGTCGGCTTCAATGAAACAACCCACCATGTACTCCTACATGGCCTCTCATCGATACCTTTACCAAATCGTGTTCACCACACCACTCTCATTACCGACATAATCATTTCACTCTAGCCCATCACCCAGATGAACCAGACCTGACACGACTCTAAGCATAGCAGGCATAGCAAGGTAGGAACAACACATACATATGGCTCAATCAACTCCTACACATGCTAGTGGGTTTCATCTAGTTACTGTGGCAATGACAGGTCATGCAGAGGAAATGGGTTCAACTACCGTAGCACACAGCAGTTTGAAACGCGTTGTCTTAATGCAGTAAAAGAGAGCAGGAGCGAGAACATGGGATTGTATCGATATGATCAAATGGTTGGTTGCTTGCCTGATGGTTCGATGCACGGATAAGGTTCTTCGTTAGGGTAATCACGGTACTCCTCGGAGGCAGAACCTGTCGCAAAGGACACCGATACACAACCATCACCAAACAATGTGCAACAATATGATGCATGCATGAAACATGGCAATATGAGTGTGTTGGGCTAATGCAACTAAAACCAGAAGGGTTTGAACCAATTTGAATCAAATATTCAAATTTCAAACTCAAACATGGCCTTTTAAAGTGCTTTTCCTTGTTCTGCATTAAACATCAAGTTAACTTGTTTAGTCATGCATGAAAATAGTACAGATGGATAGATTTGATTTTTCTGATCATTTTTCATATATAATTTGTCTGATTTGGAGTTACAGAGTAAAAGTTATGAATTTTTGAAGTTTAAATAATATTCTGGAATTTCCTGATTTAAAATAATTCCAGAAAATCATTATTGCGTCAGCCTGACGTCAGTGTGACGTCAGCAGGTCAACGGAACACGTCAGGGTCAAACCTGACAGTGGGTCCCGCATGTCAGGGTGATTATTTTAATTAATGTTTAATTAAAACTAAACATGTTTAATTAACAGGGCTGGGCCCCACCTGTCATTGACTTAGGGGAGTCAACCAGGGCCCACCCGTGGTCAAAGTCAAAGCCAGCGAATACCAATGCTGTCAGGACCCCGACTCGATGTCACATCGATCTAGCCGGTAACACCTCATATCACTTTGCGTCCTCACGCACGGTATCCCCACGGGTGTCGCCTTACCTTTGCCCGGGACCGTTTGCGCCTTTTGGCTCACGTATATGATAGTGTCGCTAGCATCCATATGATAAGGAGCCCGGGCTGACATGACTAGTCGTAAACCCAAAGTGGCACAGACTTACAGGGACAGGCATCCATGACCCAGCTTCGAACGTGTCGGTCATCAGCAAGTGGGTCCGGGCTGTAGCACTGGGCTAGCAGGACTCCGGTAAACCGGGCTGTAGCGGGCTAACAGGACTCCGGTACTCAATGCGTGACATTTCCCCGAAGGGACAGACACAGGAACGAAGAAGGACACATGCCGGCCAGCCTAAGTGTTCCAGAGTAGTAGCAAGCTACCATGGCTCAGCGGTAACACTAGGAGACATTTCCCGGTAAGAGAGGCTACTAAAGATAAACAACTAGATAGTCAGATCCCACACATACCAAGCATTTCAATCATACACACAATATGCTCGATATGTGCAAATACAACGAAGCATCACAACATGACTCTACGACACAAGTACTTTATTTAAGGCTCAGGGAGCCATACATAACATACACACAGGTATGGGTCTCACGACCCAACATACAAGTCATACAGTCATACAAACCAGCAGCGGAAGTAACTTGTCTGAGTACAGACAACTAGTAAAATAAAAGAGGCTTGGAAAGCCTAACTATACTACGTGGTCCTTCACAAGCTCAGGGTCACCACCTGGGTCTTTAGCCTACTCGTTGATGTCAACGTCTACATAGAACCCATCAGAAGGGGTTGCAGCGTCTTCTGTAAAATGCAGATTATAGCAACATGAGTACAAAGGTACTCAGCAAGACTTACATCAGATCCTACATACATGGATATTATCAAGAAGGGTTGGTGGAGTTATTGCAGCAAGCCAGCTTTGACTCTTGGCTAGACTATCCTACGATACTCCAACTTGAAATGGTTTTGCGCACACGAGTCCACTACTCACCACTTCAATACACTACCGAGGATCCACCTCCGTCTACCTACGGAAGAGCCATCCTCGGCACTCACACTTATCTTGAGGCTTTTAACAGTTTCCATTTACTTGTCTATGAACTGTATAGGCAACCAAGTAGTCCTTTACCGCGGACGCGGCTATTCGAATAGATCATGTTAACCCTGCAGGGGTGTACTTCTTCATACACGCTCTCACCACTTACCGTCGTTTACACGACATGTACTCGGCAACCTTCAAGCGGAAGCCCAACGTGGGTGTCGGCCACGACCTACCTAACCACCTAAGCCTCCAGTCCAGGTTTATCGCCTATCCAGGTTCCATCCGCAGGGAGTCCGGCCGAGGTTTCCCATACGGCCCCGAACGATGTGAACAGGGTTCCCGAGATACCTAACGGGTATTCGGTACACCGTGCCACGTACCTACCGCATCACAGCCCACCCCTACGGTCAGCGCTGTCCACGGCCTCCAGTAGGCTACAAACACCAGAAACTACTTGCAACTCCTGGACGGAGAACTAGGGTGAATAAGAAGCCGAGAGGGTCCATTGGTTTTGGGCCCAATGCATGGTAGTAGCTGATTCTTAAATCACACATACAGATCTCAGTGCTTAGGGTCGGCTTCAATGAAACAACCCACCATGTACTCCTACATGGCCTCTCATCGATACCTTTACCAAATCGTGTTCACACACCACTCTCATTACCGACATAAACATTTCACTCTAGCCCATCACCCAGATGAACCAGACCTGACACGACTCTAAGCATAGCAGGCATAGCAAGGTAGGAACAACACATACATATGGCTCAATCAACTCCTACACATGCTAGTGGGTTTCATCTAGTTACTGTGGCAATGACAGGTCATGCAGAGGAAATGGGTTCAACTACCGTAGCACACAGCAGTTTGAAACGCGTTGTCTTAATGCAGTAAAAGAGAGCAGGAGCGAGAACATGGGATTGTATCGATATGATCAAATGGTTGGTTGCTTGCCTGATGGTTCGATGCACTGATACGGTTCTTCGTTAGGGTAATCACGGTACTCCTCGGAGGCAGAACCTGTCGCAAAGGACACCGATACACAACCATCACCAAACAATGTGCAACAATATGATGCATGCATGAAACATGGCAATATGAGTGTGCTGGGCTAATGCAACTAAAACCAGAAGGGTTTGAACAAATTTGAATCAAAGATTCAAATTTCAAACTCAAACATGGCCTTTTTAAGTGCTTTTCCTTGTTCTGCATTAAACATCAAGTTAACTTGTTTAGTCATGCATGAAAGTAGTACAGATGGATAGATTGGATTTTTCTGATCATTTTTCATATATAATTTGTCTGATTTGGAGTTACAGAATAAAAGTTATGAATTTTTGAAGTTTAAATAATATTCTGGAATTTACTGATTTAAATTAAATCCAGAAATATATATATTGCGCCATCATGACGTCAGCATGACGTCAGTGGTCAACTGCGGCTGGCTGGGGTCAAACCTGACGTGTGGGGTCCACACGTCAGTGACAGGGGGGTTTAACAGGGTTAATTTAATTCTAATTAGGAATTAGTGGCGCTGGGGCCCACTGGTCAGTGTCAGGGGGGTTAACTAACAGTAATTAGCGCTAATCTAACCACCTGGCCGACGGGGCCCACGCGTCAGTGACCCTGGGGGGGTCAAACCCCAGGTCAAACAGGTCAAACCCACCGGCGACATGACGCCGGCGAGGCCCGAGACGGTGGCGCGATACGGAAACGCGCTACAGGGCACGGGCGAGGCCGTGCTTGGGCTCGTTGGAGAGCCCTTGCTCCCGCGCGTCGAACGGTGGTGGTGGCCGTGCCTGTGGTGGCCGGTACCGATGACGGCGAGCTCGTGAGCGGCGGCCGGAGTTCGGGTGCGGTCGGGATCGGCGCTGCTGCTTGCAGGCGAGGGAGCTGAGGCGCTGGAGGGGCTCTACGGGTCGCGGCAAGCACAACGGGTGCACGCCCGTGACCAAATGGTCACCGGGGCTTCGCCGGCGACGAGCCCGTGCGGCGGAGCGTCTCGGCTCCGGTAGAGGGGCGGCTAGAGCTCGAAATCGAACATGGGGTTAGGGGGAAACGAAGCAGGGGCTCACGGGGATCATGCAGGGAGGGTCAGCGAGCTCGGGGAAGCACGAACGGCGGCGAATCGACGGCAACCATCGGCGGCGGTCGAGGACGAAGACGATGGCGTGGAGGCGATGCAGAGCTTCCCGAGGGGCTTGGCTTGGTGGGGAGGAAGAGGGGGTCGCGGCGGAGCTCCTGAGCTCAGCGGAGGGGCGAGGGGTGGCCGGTGGCGGCTGCTATGGCGAATGGCGGCGATGGTGGCGTTCGGACACGGGAGAGGGAGAGCGAGGGAGAGGAGGGGAAGAACCGAGGGAGAGTGAGAGAGAGCAGGGGGAGGGCATGGCGTCGTTCCAGGCCATCCAGACGAGGAGGGGAGGGGCAGGCAGGCAGGCGAGCTGGTGGCGTGGCGCGGTGGCGCGCGCGCGCGCCGGGCACACTCCCCTCCCTCTGTCGAGGACGAAGACGACAGAGGAGGGAGGCGGGCTGGGCCGCCTGCTGGCTGGGCCGGCCAGCTGGCTGGGCCGGACAGGGAGGAGCCCAGGTAAGCTCCTCCTTTTATTTATTTTTGTTTTTCTAATTTCTGACATTTGTTTTGATTTAAATAAAATATTAAATCATTTTATAACCTTATGCCAATTTTTGCAGGAGCTAGATATATTATTCCAGAGCTCCCCAACAGGTGGCATAATTTTTGGACATATATTAATATATATAACTAATATATTTCCAATGCAAATATTTATGCATTAATTCCAAATGCCCAAAATAAATACTTATGAGCTCTTAAAAATATTGGTTTGATTTTTATCTCTGTCCAATATTTTCAGAGAGCAACATGAGCATTTTCTTGGACCTTTTTGGAGAATTTTTTATTTGGATCATTTTCAGAAATGATTCTGAGGGTTTCACAAATCCCCATTTCAAGTTTCTGATGAAAGAGTAAACATGATGCAACACTCTAATGCATGACTAGCTAGGGTGTGACACCTGCTACTTTTTCTGCTATTTTGTGATGCGATGATAAATTCCGCATGAAGTCATTCTGCAGACGTCCATTTTCCATTATGCATATCATTATCTTCATTATCTAAATATATGCATAATGTATTGTCTTCACACTTTGAAGATGGCCTCCACAAAGCAAAACCTGCCATGTGCATTTGCAATCAAAGGCAAATCATTTATATGCACATCTTCAGGGGGAGCCTATTCATATGTATGAAGAAAATACCCACAACAATAAACTTTCACATACTTTTATCCCCGTTAAAAGCTTCAACCAGTTTGTCATCAATCACCAAAAAGGGGGAGATTGTAAGTGCATCTAGTGCCACCCCTAGTTGGTTTTGGAGTATTGATGACAAACTTGGTTGAGGGACTAATGTGTTTGTGAGAATTGCAGGATAACACAGGTAGTAGTCCCATATTGATTCGGTTTACCTACCAGAGATGACCCCTAAAAATGTGTGAAGACATTGAAGACAATGGCGGTCTATGAAGATATTCACATTGAAGACTATGACAAGAGAAGACATCGCATGAAGACTATGGAGTGCGAAGACATAGTTGTTTTGTAGTTTCCTTTTCTTCTTTGTTGAGTCATAGGAACCACCTTCTGTTAAGTGGGGTCCAAGTGAACAAAGTCAGAGTGACTGAAGTGATGCTCAACCAAATCCTATGTCTTTGAGCGAAGACAATGAGAGCAAATCTTATTCAGAGCTGGATGAGTCAGCTTTACTTGTAGCCCAAGTCAAGTTGTCGCGTGTGTTTGAAATCTGGCCGTTGGACACATGTCAGTTCCTTAGTGACCCAGGGTCATTTTGGACAAATCAGGTCGGGTTGCCTCCTAGCTATAAATAGCCCACCCCCTACACCATAAATTGGTGGCTGCTCGGAGTTAGTGCATGGCTTTTGTCGTTTGAGAGCAACCCACCTTCGAAGCCTTTGAGAGAGTAATCCTTGCAAGGACAAAGCCCCAAATACCCAAAGCCAAAGAGTGTTAGGCATCACTAAAGTCTTTCTGTCCGTGTGATCTGAAGACTTATTACACTTGAGGACTGTGAATCCTCCAGCCGGTTAGGCATCGCGTTCTGAGCATCCAAGAGTCATTGTGGATTGCCGGTGAACAAAGTCTGTGAAGGTTTGGAAGTCTCCCTTGAAGAATTACCAGAGTGATTGGGCGAGGACTAAGTGTTCTTAGCTCTAGGGGAATAAGGTGAAGACACGGTTTTATGAGTTGAATCTCAGCCTCCCTAACCAGATGTACAGTTGTCACAGCAACTACTGGTCCAACAAACCCCTTGTCCTCTTTGAGCAACTGGTTCCGTCTTTTCTCTCGCTTTACTTACAGTTTGTCTTCGTGAAGTCATTTCCCATTTGTCTGATCTGATTGACTTCATTGTGTGAAGACTGATTACTATTTGGCTTCATACTATCTTCCATCTTGATCCATACTACCTAGCTGCTGATAGTCTTCGTGCTTTCACTACATTGCTTATTTGACTATGGCTTGTCTAGTGTAATCTACCTTCCGTTGCATATCAATAGGTTCATTTCTAGTGTTTGTCTTCAAAGCACCCCTGTTTTGAAGACTTCCATAAAAATCGCCTATTCACCCCCCCTTCCAGTCAAATACTAGCACTTTCAACTTTACATCACCTATTTTGGGGCTGCCAATTTGCCATGAGGTGTTGGGATTTCATATGCCCTCAAAGATCTCACGATTTGTCTGTTCTTGAGGCCTTCCAGGACTTAAAGGATAAACTAAGGGTACCATTCTTCATGGAAGTTATCATCCTGGGATCATGGGCTTTATGGATCACCAGAAACAACAAAATCTTTGAGAACATACAACCTTCCTTTCACGGCTGGAAACACATTTATTTGGAAGAAATGAAACTTCTCTCCCACAGGATCAAGAAGAAATATGAAGGTGAATTTAAAAATTGGTTGGCAAGTGTGCTATCATCATGAGGAGCTCCTTCCTGTTTGTATTTTTAGTTTCCCTTAGTGTTAGTTTTTAGCTATTTTCTTCTTTTTGGGGGGCTCCTCTCAAGCCCATCTGTTGTTTCCTTCCTTTTCTTTCTTTTTCCTTCTTTGTTTTCTTCTAGTTTTATAGATGTAGTTGTTATTTCTTCTTTTTTAGTGTTTAGTCTTTAGTCTTAGCTTTAGTTCTTACTTTCTTTGTTCTCAGATACTCCTTTTTATTTATTAATATAAAAATTGCAGTGGGTTTTTCCCTACTGTACATAGTCAAAAAAACATTGAGATACATGGTTTTTAAATTCTAGTAAATCAAAATTGTGTCTGAAATTTATGAAACTTGACATGATAGCATGGAATGGCATCAACATGTCGTGGTAAAAATATTGTCCCATTTGGGGCAGGTTGGGGTATAAGCTTCTCACAAACCAGAGCTTCTCACAACAAGCCTCATGGCTACGGTAGGCAACATTTCATGTTTCTAGACGAAACGATATCCGTTGCCTCTTCTTGATTTCAATTTTTTCTAGTGTCAACATAGAACAACATGAGTGTTGTGTTAATTTTAGGAATTTTTTGGGGTTTGTTTGGACATTTTTATACATTAACTAAGTTTTCTATGCATTTATGTGCATAATTCAAATTTTAACTACAGGCACATGCTCCAATGCATGTAAATTGGTTGAAAAATCAAATTTGTGTCCTTAGTTGCATGCTTAGGTCCCATGCAAGAAATGGGAATGAATATCAAACACCTTGCCACCGTCGCTCGGCCGCAAACATTGAGATACATAGTTTTTAAATTCTAGTAAATCCAAAACTCGTCTAAAGTTCATGAAACTTGACATGCTATCATGGAGCGGCATAAACATGCTATGGTAAAAGAATTGTCCCATTATGGGCAGGTTTGGGTATAAGCTTCTCGCAAACCAGAGCTTCTCAAAACAAGCCTAATGGTTTCGGTAGGGAACGTGCCCCCTTTGGGGAAGAAATGATATCCATTGCCTCTTCTTGCTTTCAAAACTTTTCTAGTGTCAACATAGAACGACAGGAGTGTTGTGTCAATTTTTGGGATTTTTCGGGGTTCGCTTGGACATTTTTATACATTAACTCGGTTTTCTAGGCATTTTATGTGCATAATTCAAATTTGAACTACATCCACATGCTCAAGTGCAGAAAAATGGGTTGACATATCAAATGTGTGTCCTTGGGTGCATGCTTAGGTCCCTCGCAAGAAATGGGAATGAATTTCAAACACCAGGGCACTGTTGATTGCCGGCAAAACGTTGAGATACTTTGTTTTAAATTCTAGTAAATCCAAAACTCGTCTGAAATTCATGAAACTTGGCATGCTATCATGGAATGGTACCAGACATGTTATGGTATTTTTCGTGCCCATTTTGAGAGAAGGCGCACTCGAATAACAGCCAACAAAGGCATTTTGAAACAAATAGTTGCCACTTTAACATCTCAAATGTTTGTATTATTTAAATCGTGTGTGTTCTGTTAACCATTCACGTGATGCCACGTGCCTGGCTTTTAATGGATATAGGAGGTGCCATGTGGGCAACCGCTTGACTGGACGGGAGGCGTGCGAGCACAGTCCGGTGCACACGCTGACCGAGAGGAATGTAAGCTGTCCTCCAATGAGCAAGCGCACCGGGAAGCGTGCGAGCTGTACGCTGGGCAGGCTCACCAGGAAGCAGGCCCTTTGACTTCCATGGCCGCCCGCCTTGCTCGCATCCTCTCCATTAATGGCGCCCGAGCCGCTGTTTAATAAAGGCGGCCTTACTATTCGCCTCCCATTCCCCTCCCTCCCGCAGACCTCCACCAACGCCATGGCACAGAAGGATCATCTGCCACTAGTCTTCAAGTTTGGTGAAGTCGACTCTGAGTCGGAGGAGATAGAAAATAAGGAGGAATGGGGCCTCATGGACATGGCCCTGAACAAGCTGGCCGCGGCGATTGCTGCCCCCACGCCTGTCCCAGCTCCCATCCTCGCGCCCACACCAGCTACCATCCCCGTAGCATTGACGGGCCGGTCGCCAAGCACTATCGCAGAGCTGGAAGCCGCGGGCGTCAGCGAGGTCTCTACGGACCCGCGCGAGCTCGTGTACATGCCAGCGCCAGCACCCATGCCCGTGCGCGCCCCTCCACCTACCATGGCAGGGCCGACCCTGTGAGGGGCAGGGGATGGCCGCCCCGGGCCCCCAGATTCCACGGGCCCAACTTATGGGTTGTGCGAGGATGTAGGTAGTCCATGATCAAATATATACGCCTTCCCCGTGATTCTCTATGATTGCAGGGCCCGTAGGCAATACCATGTACCTTGCTGAGATATGGGGCCTGGCCCAGCGCATGACCGGTGGCCTGACTCCGTTGCCAAAGCCCTCCAGATTTTAGTGCACAATGCCCACGACCCCATGTCTTGTTTTTGCACCGTCAACACCCCCAATCATGGCAAGATCATGGCTGCCATTGTGGTGGTGGCGGCAACAATGAAGTACACCAGCACGCTCGTCGACAGCCTCTGGTAAGTATTGCTTTGCTCTTTTTTCTTTTATTGAATCCTGCACGTTCTTATGGATTTTGAGATTTCTACCTTCCCTTTAGTGGGAAAAATTTGGTCTCCAGAAGCAGACTTCCGCTTGGCATTGGATATGTCAAAGATATTCAGATGGTTGAGAAGATTTCAAGTTACTACCATGCCCTAAATTATAAGATGTTTTTGCAGGCTATTTAGTCTACAAAAATCGTCTTATAGTTTGGGACAGATGAATTAGATCTCCAGGATCAAGGTGCATAGAAAACAATGTTTTTGGATCTTCAAATGTAATATTTTTTCAATGGGTTTCTCATGTAGCTATACCATTTACTTGTTATCTGTGTTAATCTAAAGGGCTTAGAAGATGGTTCTAATGTTTTATCAATGAACAAAATTCTTATCAGCAAGCACATGTGTAAGTAAGCACTGGATGCAGTGATAATGGCTAAGGTATTGTTTTGGTCTATCATAAAAAGCACATGCATCTTTTAAATGGCTATATATTGACAAAAATATATGTGAGGTTTGTAGATGTCCCAAGAGAGGTTAGGTTTGGCAACTTTACACATTGAGAGGAAATTGTTGAATAAGCCATCGGCAGACATTAATTGCATATGGGAAGCTACAAGAAAATTTTCAAGGTAATATATAAGGGGCCCCGGATTATAGTTTTGCCCCGGGCCCACGAACTATCAGGACCAGCCCTGCACCACGGCGCCGGTACCCATGCATTTGCCTGCACCCGCCACGCCTGTGCCCATGCACACGCCCCCCTCAGTGGCATATGACGCCGTCGTCGACCGCTAGCTCACAGCGCTGCCAGTTGCCGTCCTCCTGCGCCCCGCCCGTCGATCGCGCTACGACATGATGTTTGATTTCCAAGTGAAGAACATTCTATGCTGTCTTGAAGACTTCACCAACGGCGTCCCGAAGGACGACAATGACAACGTCGGCGCGGCACGCCGCCTCCTCCGCCGCTGAACATAGTTTTTTCGAGTTTAATATTGTATCTCGATCATATGAATATAAATTCACAGTGTGACTGAATGAAAGATATTGTTTGAACGAACTTGCATTTTTCTCTCTTAATGTACAGACTTATTAAATGATTTTCTTTAAAAAAACGTCAATGGTTTTTAAATATAAGACGCTCATCGCAAACGTTTTAGTCAGAACACCTATATGCAAACCAATAGCTTCCCCAGGAAGCCAAGGGAAAATGTGCCGAGCAGGATTTCTGCAGCTCTTGATCGCAAACGTTTTAGATAGAATACCCGTATGCAAAGTGAGAGCTATTATCTTCCCCAGTAAGTCAAGGGAAAATTTGCAGCGCGGGATTTGTGCATCTTTTCAACGCAAATGGTTCAGATTGAATATGGTATGCAAAGCCAGACTTCGGTGCTAAGTCAAGAGAAAATGTCCCGAGCAGGATTTGTACATCCCTTCAACGCAAACGGCTTTTTTGGATGACCCGTGTGCAACCATGTACAGAAAATTTGGTAAGATTTGCATCTGTCATATTGGGCATATTGCCATTTGTCAAACTGGATTGACATATGTTGATATAGTAACATTGACATTTGTCAACATTGTAACACTATGATTTGTCAAAATATGTAGCTAAAAATCACTAGCATTATCTAATTTTTGCAACTCAAATTCAGTAATTAAGCATAGATTTCATTCATAGATTAAGCAGTCGTTCTTTATATAAATAGTTCAACTAGATAGCTGAACCGACCAAACTTTTCCCCAATTGTTGCCAACCACGTACTGAAATAGCTAGTTCATCTATATATACTAGCTAATTTTAAGTACATTGTACAATTTCACCACATCTATAGTCAGATAAATTGAACAAAATAGCCCCTAAATACTACTACTACAAAGGGGCTTTGTACTACTTTCGGCAGCATCTCCTCTGTCGAGCGCGCTCAGTAAGAGGCAGAGGAGGAGGAGCATATCAACGAGCTGGACAACTGCAATACAGTGCCTGCCGCTGTTGCATCTTCAGCGACGCTCACCTCGAACGCCCTCTGCCGCTCCAGACGACCCCTCTCGAAGCAGTGGTTCTCCTCGTAGATCTCCTGATTCCTCGCCTCTGTGGTGGCGTGTGCTACGGCCACGGCGGCGGTCAGGCTCTTTGCGTGCTCGACGAGGCGCTCCTCCTCATCCTGCAGGAGCTCGATGTAGCGCGCAAGGTTGCCGACGCATGGCGGGCCTCCACTCCACCTCCCACCTTCGGGCGGTGGTGGTGGAGCGTGTGATGACCCCGACAGTCGATGGTGGGCTGGCGGCCATGACGGCTGATGATGGGGTAGCGGCCATGACCACCACCTCCCGCCTTCGGGCCGCGGCAGCGGAGCAGGTGATGGCCACGTTGAACGGCAGTGGGGTGGCGGCCACGACGGCCACCTCCCGCCTTCGAGCCGCGATGGCAGAGCGGGCGACGGCCCTGGCTTTTGATGGTGGGGTGGCGGCCATAGCGGCCGGCAACAGCTGCCGCCCGGCAGTGATGGTGGAGCGTGTGGTGGGTGTTCCATGCACACTGATACGTCTCCAACATATCTATAATTTTTGATTGTTCCATGTTGTTATGTTATCAATCTTGGATGTTTTATAATCATTTTATAGTCATTTTACATCATTTTTTGGTACTAACCTATTGACATAGTGCCAAGTGCCAGTTGTTGTTTTCTGCATGTTTTTACATCACGGGAAATCAATATCAGACGGAGTCCAAACGCAACGAATCTCCATGAAGCATTTTTATGGACCAGAAGGAACGTAATGGGCCCTGGCTACGCCTGGGGGTGCCCCAAGGGAGGCACAACCCACCAGGGCGTGCCAGGAGATCCAGGCGCGCCCTGGTGGGTTGTGCCGACCTCGGGTGCCCCCCGGACCACCTCTTTGCTCTATAAATACCCCAATATTCCAGAAACCCTAGGGGAGTTGAGGAAATATTCTTCCAGCCGCCACAGAGTCCAGAACCACCAGATCCAATCTAGACACCATCTCGGATGGGGTTCACCACCTCCATTGGTGCCTCTCCGATAATGCGTGAGTAGTTCTTTGTAGACCTTCGGGTCCGTAGTTAGTAGCTAGATGGCTTCCTCTCTCTCGTTGAATTCTCAATACAATGGTCTCTTGGAGATCCATATGATGTAACTCTTTTGTGGTGTGTTTGTTGGGATCGATGGACTTTGAGTTTCTGATCAGATCTATCTTTTTATATCCATGAAAGTTATTTGAGTTTCTTTGGTCTCTTATATGCATGATTGCTTATAGCCTCGTATTTATTCTCTGATATTTGGGTTTTGTTTGGCCAACTTGATCTATTTATCTTGCAATGGGAAGAGGTGCTTTGTAGTGGGTTCGATCTTACGGTGCTTGATCCCAGTGACAGAAAGGAAAATGACACGTATGTATTGTTGCTACTAAGGATAAACGATGGGGTCTATCTCTACATAGATAGATCTTGTCTACATCATGTCATCATTCTTATTTCATTACTCCGTTTTTCCATGAACTTAATACAATAGATGCATGATGGATAGCGGTCGATGTGTGGAGTAATAGTAGTAGATGCAGGCAGGAGTTGGTCTACTAATCTTGGATGTGATGCCTATATAATGATCATTGCCTGGATATCCTCATGAGTATTTGAAGTTCTGTCAATTTCCCAATAGTAATTTGTTCACCTATCGTTTGATATTTTTCTTGAGAGAAGCCAGTAGTGAAACCTACGGCCCCCGGGTCTTCTTTCGCATATTATTTGCCTTTGTGATCTACTTTTCCTTTGCATTCATTTTCAGATCTATTAAACCAAAAATACAAAAATACCTTGCTATGTTTTATTTCTATTTATTTTATTTGGCGTTCGATTTATCAATTTATTACAACTTTCTCCCGTCCACGCACCATTTTTGGCGTCGTACCCCGGAAGGGATTGACAACCCCTTTAACACGTCGGGTTGCGTGGATTTGTTATCTGTGTACAGGGGCTGTTTATGTTGTATTGCTTGGTTCTCCTACTAGTTCGATAACCTTGGTTTCATTTCTGAGGGAAATACCTACCGCCGTTGTGCTGCATCATCCCTTCCTCTTTGGGGAAAGACCGACGTAGCTTCAAGCTTGAAGTTTTCTTATACTAACGGATCTCACGAAGGTTTTGTTGAGTTTTGTGTGATTGAAGTTTTCAAGTTTTGGGTTATCTTACGATGGATGAAGGAAGGATAGAAGAACCTAAGCTTGGGGATGCCCTGGCATCCCAAGCTATTATCCAAAAAAGAGCAACTAACTAAGCTTGGGGATGCCCCCGAGTGGCATCCCCTCTTTCTTCTAACGACCATCGGTATTTTACTCGAAGCTATATTTTTATTCGTCGCATGATATGTGTTTTGCTTGGAGCGTCTTGTATGATATGAGTCTTTTCTTGTTCTATTTTGTGTTTTAAGTCTTGATCCCTTGCTGGACACACCTATTTGGGAGATCTAAAATTATGTTATGACTTGTTAGAATTGCTCTCTACGCTTCACTAAAAAATTTATGAGCAATGGACCTGCTCTAATGCTTCACTTATATCTTTTTGAGCACGGTGTGCTTAGTATTTTTGAATAAATGATCTCTTGATTCGCTTAAATTTCTTTGAGATTTAGTAAAACTTTGAATAAATTCTCGCTTGCTTCACTTAAATTATTTTGAGAGAAAGAAATTTATTTATGCTCATGATCTTCACTTATATTTGTTTGAGCTTATGAAAAGCAACACAAGAAAATTAGTCCCAAAGTGATAGATATCCAAGAAGGATATAATAAAAACTTTCATGAAGATCATTGGACAAAATAAACTTGATTCTTAGTAATAGTTTTGAGATATGATGATGTGATATGTGAGTTATGTTGATGAGTAATTATGCTTTAGTAAGAATATTGGTGTTAAGGTTTTTGATTCCCTATGCAAGCACGAAAGTCAATAGTTATGCAATGAAATTATATCCTACTTGTGGTGCATTATTCGGTGTTATTTATGCTTAATGCTTGCTTATGAGATTATTCGTTTATTGGTTGGTCGCTTCTCAATCTTTTTGCTAGCCTTCATTTTGCACCAAGTATGATCTCTACTTATGCATCCAAAATCCTTTAAACCAGTTTTGCCACATGAATCCACTATATATATCTATATGTGGTATTCTTTTGCCGTTCCAAGCAAATTTTCATGTGCCATCTCTAATTTTCAAAATAAACTTCTGTTTTGTGTGTTTGTTTCGCTCGCGGAGCGGTGAGGAGTGGCTAATATTTTCCATGCTGGATGTGTTATTCTCACGATGAGATTTTATTCACTTGTCATTGCACGAGAGTAAGGCAAAGGTTTTAGGGACGCCCAGTCCCGAAATGCAAAAATGAATTTATTTTATGTTGTCGAATAATAAATTCCTTGGAAAGTGTTGGTATGGAGGGCAACCGTGGATACGGCTAGCCATGGAAAGTGAAAGTATGGTGGAAAAAGGAATAAACTTTATTTTCTTTTTGGGAACCGCCTATGATATATCTAGCATGGAAAGTGTTGGGAACTCTAAGTTGTTTTCGTTCGTGGGATGGATACACCTCCCAAAATGTTTTTATCTCTAATTTTTCGCTTTGAGCTCTGGCACCTCTATAAATCCCTACTTCCCTCTGTGAAGGGCCTTTCTTTTACTTTATGCAATTTTTATTTTTGAATTTCAGTCTCCATCTTCACTTATAAAAGCACCAACTAGAGAGGCAATATGATTGTACTTAAGTATTGGGTTTAGCTAATATTCGAGTGTGTTTCGTGAATGGGTCAATGCTTGAGCATGATGGGCTAGGGATAACTTATTTTAGCGTTGATATTTTGAAAGACTTGGTTGTTTGTTGATATGCTTGAATATCTAAATTATTATGTGTAAACTAGACTATTGCTTTGAATCACGTAGAAGTCCAATTGTCCATTCTATAAAGAAAAGAATATGATATGAAATGTTAGGCAACATTCCACATCAAAAATTCTGTTTTATCACTTACCTACTCGAGGACGAGTAGGAGTTAAGCTTGGGGACGCTGATACGTCTCCAATGTATCTATAATTTTTGATTGTTCCATGTTGTTATGTTATCAATCTTGGATGTTTTATAATCATTTTATATCATTTTTTGGTACTAACCTATTGACATAGTGCCAAGTGATGGTTGCTGTTTTCTGCATGTTTTTTACATCGCAGGAAATCAATATCAGACGGAGTCCAAACACAATGGAACTCCGCGGAGAATTTTTATGGACCAGAAGGAACGTAATGGGCCCTGGCTGCGCTTGGGGGGTGCCCCGAGGGAGGCACAACCCATCAGGGCGCGCCAGGAGGCCCAGGCGCGCCCTGGTGGGTTGTGCCCATGTCGGGTGCCCCCAGGCCGCCTCTTTGCTCTATAAATACCCCAATACTCCAGAAATCCTAGGGGAGTCGATGAAATATTCATCCAGTCGCCGCAGAATCTAGAACCACCAGATCCAATCTAGACACCATCTCGGATGGGGGTCACCACCTCCATTGGTGCCTCTCCGATGATGCGTGAGTAGTTCTTTGCAGACCTTCAGGTCCGTAGTTAGTAGCTAGATGGCTTCCTCTCTCTCACTGAATTCTCAATACAATGGTCTCTTGGAGATCCATATGATGTAACTCTTTTGCGGTGTGTTTGTTGGGATCAATGAACTTTGAGTTTATGATCAGATCTATCTTTTTATATCCATGAAAGTTATTTGAGTTTCTTTGATCTCTTATATGCATGATTGCTTATAGCCTCATATTTCTTCTTTGATATTTGGGTTTTGTTTGGCAAACCTGATCTATTTATCTTGCAATAGGAAGAGGTGCTTTGTAGTGGGTTCGATCTTACGGTGCTTGATCCTAGTGACAGAAAGGGAAACGACATGTATGTATCGTTGCTACTAAGGATAAAACGGTGGGGTCTATCACTACATAGATAGATCTTGTCTACATCATGGCATCATTCTTATTGCATTACTCCGTTTTTCCATGAACTTAATACACTAGATGCATGTTGGATAGCGGTCGATGTGTGGAGTAATAGTAGTAGATGCAGGCAGGAGTCGGTCTACTAATCTAGGACGTGATGCCTATATGATGATCATTGCCTGGATATCGTCGTGAGTATTTGAAGTTCTGTCAATTTCCCTAGAGTAATTTTTTCACCCACGGTTTGCTATTTTTCTCGAGAGAAGCCACTAGTGAAACCTACGGCCCCCGCGTCTTCTTTCTCATATTATTTGCCTTTGCAATCTACTTTTCCTTTGCATTTATTTTCAAATCTATTAAACCAAAAATACAAAAATACCTTGTTGTGTTTTATTTCTATTTATTTTATTTGGCGTTCAATCTATCAATTTATTACAAGTTTCTCCCGTCCATGCACCATTTCTGGCATCGTACCCCGGAAGGGATTGACAACCCCTTTAACACGTCGGGTTGCGAGGATTTTTTATCTTTGTGCAGGGGCTGTTTACATTGTGTTGCTTGGTTCTACTACTGGTTCGATAACCTTGGTTTCATTTCTGAGGGAAATACCTACTGCCGTGGTGCTGCATCATCCCTTGCTCTTTGGGGAAATACCGACGTAGCTTCAAGTGACATCACACACCCAACAGGGATGCCACGCGCACTACACTACGCCAGGGACTGCGCCGCCACCGCGATGTAGCCTCCTAGCTGGAGTTGTCCTCTAATGACGGCAGAGTGGCTGAGCGATGATGATGGACCGGTGCCATTGACGATTGTGGGAGAAGCAGACGAGATAAGCTACAGGGAGGGAGGGGAAAATGCGACGTGGGACTCGCTGGCCATGAGGGTTTATATAGCAGGCCGGTAAGCATTGGGATTTTAGGGGATTTCACCGAATCGGGCTGAAAGCTTGCGCGGGAACCGGCTCACCACCGTTTGGCCAAAAGAACGCCCTCGCGCGCTGCTCAAGATTGCGCTCTAAGCCGTCTGCGACAGCGGGGTGACAAAACGTGCGAGAGGAAGATGAAAGGACACACATACGGTTAACAAAATAAAAACATTTGCGATTAAATTACCTACTAGCCCCATCCTGCTTTATAAGTTGTCTATGTATTTTTGTGCCAAATTTTGACTATATATTTAACTAATAAAATACGAATGCAAGTCGCTAGAGATTATATCGTTGGATTCGTATTTGAACATAGTCTCCAATTATATAATTTTTGTAACATGCATTAACATTTTGTTGCTTAAATTTAGGGTCAAAGTATGGCACAGAATATAAAGGGGACTAATAGACCAAGACAGCGGTAGTAGCACACGGCCGCTCTCTACGCAGTGACGCAACTGTCGGCCGTCTTGTAGACGACCATTTCCTATGTGTTCAACTACTTTATGCATGTGGTTGCTTGCGGTTGAGGCGGCCGTGGCGCGCTCTGCTCGCGTCCCGCCGCGCGCGCTCTTCTCTCGCGTCCCTCCAGGCGCGCTGCCAGTATTTGGGGCTAGCGCACGATCACGCACGTTCATGTGCATGCAGTTGCGCCGGGCACGGCACCATGATGCAGTTACCCACTGCAAAAATTACCATGCGAACGCACTGAGAATCCAGGTCGCCCGGCCTTGCTACTTCTTGAGCTTGCGTTGGTTTTTCCCTTGAAGAGGAAAGGGTGATGCAGCAAAGTAGAGATAAGTATTTCCTCAGTTTGAGAACCAAGGTATCAATCCAGTAGGAGACAACGCACAAATCACAGAATACATGCACAAACAATCAAACAACTTGCACCCAATGCGATAAAGAGGTTGTCAATCCCTTCATGGTTACTTGCAAAAGTGAGATCTGATAGAGATAGATAAACGATAAAGTAAATATTATAGATTGGAAAGTAAAATATTGCAGAATAGTAGATCGGAAACTTATAAGATGGAAAATAGACCCGGGGCCATAGATTTCACTAGAGGCTTCTCTCAAGATAGCAAATAATACGGTGGGTGAACAAATTACTGCCGAGCAATTGATAGAAAAGTGCAAAGTTATGACGATATCTAAGGCGATGATCATGAATATAGGCATCACGTCCGTGTCAAGTAGACCGAAATGATTATGCATCTACTACTATTACTCCACACATCAGCCGACTCTTGCCTGCATCTAGAGTATTAAGTTCATGAAGAATAGAGTAACGCATTAAGTAAGATGACATGATGTAGAAGAATTAACTCAAGCAATATGATGAAAACCCCATCTTTTTATCCTCGATGGCAACAATACAATACGTGCCTTGCTACCCCTATGGTCACTAGGAAAGGACACCGCAAGATTGAACCCAAAGCTAAGCACTTCTCCCATCGCAAGAAAAACCAATCTAGTTGGCCAAACCAAACCGATAGTTCGAAGAGAATTACAATGATATCAAATCATGCATAAATTCAGAGAAGATTCAAATAATATTCATAGATAAGCTAATCATAAATCCACAATTCATCGGATCTCGGCAAATACACCGCAAAATAGTATTACATTGAATAGATCTCCAAGAACATTGAGGAGAACATGGTATTCAGAATCAAAGAGAGAGAAGAGGCCATCTAGATACTAGCTATGTACCCATAGGTTTGTGGTAAACTACTCACGCTTCATCGGAAGGGCAATAGAGTTGATGTAGAAGCCCTCCATGATTGAATCCCCCTTCGGCAGGGTGCCGCAAAAGGTCCCTAGATGGGATCCCACGGGTACAGAAGGTTGCGGCGGTGGAAAAGTGTTTTCGTGGATACTTCTGGTGGTTTGGGAATATTTGGAAATATATAGGCTAAAGAATTAGGTCAGGTGAGTCACGAGGGGATACAAGGGTGGGGGCGCGCCCTACCCTCCTGGGCGCACCCTCCGTCCTTGTGGTTGCCTCGTGCCTACTCCGACTTGATCTCCAAGTCTCTGGTGTGTCTTATGGTCCAAGAAAAATCATCGCGAAGGTTTCATTCCGTTTGCACTCCGTTTGGTATTCCTTTTCTCCAAAACTCTAAAATAAGGAAAGAACAAAAACGAGCACTGGGCCCTAGGTTAATAAGTACAAAAATAATATAAAATAGCATATTAATGCATATAAAGCATCCAAAATAGATAATATAAAAGCATGGAACAATAAAAAATTATAGATACATTGGAGACGTATCAAGCATCCCCAAGCTTAATTCCTGCTCGTCCTCGAGTAGGTAAATGATAAAAATAGAATTTTTGATGTGGAATGCTACCTAACATATTTATCCATGTAATTTTTCTTTATTGTGGCATGAATTTTCAGATCCATAAGATTCAAAACAAAAGTTTAATATTGGCATAAAAACAATAATACTTCAAGCATACTAATAAGGCAATTATGTCTTCTCAAAATAACATGGCCAAAGAAAGCGTATCCCTACAAAATCATATAGTCTGGCTATGCTCCATCTTCATCACACAAAATATGCAAATCATGCACAACCCCGATGACAAGCCAAGCAATTGTTTCATACTTTTGGTGTTCTCAAACTTTTTCAACTTTCACGCAATACATGAGCGTGAGCCATGGACATAGCACTATAGGTGGAATAGAATATGGTGGTTGTGGAGAAGACAAAAAGAAGAAGATAGTATCACAGCAACTAGGCGTATCAACGGGCTATGGAGATGCCCATCAATAGATATCAATGTGAGTGAGTAGGGATTGCCATGCAACGGATGCACTAGAGCTATAAGTTTATGAAAGCTCAAAATGAAAACTAAGTGGGTGTGCATCCAACTTGCTTGCTCATGAAGACCTAGGGCAATTTGAGGAAGCCCATCGTTGGAATATACAAGCCAAGTTCTATAATGAAAAATTTCCACTAGCATATGAAAGTGACAACATAGGAGACTCTCTATCATGAAGATCATGGTGCTACTTTGAAGCACAAGTGTGGAAAAGGATAGTAACATTGCCCCTTCTCTCTTTTT
>NC_041393.1:432597306-432598785 GCF_002162155.2 Triticum dicoccoides | reverse complement strand
TTGGCCTTTCTCTCTTTCTTTTTATTTCCTCACATGGGACAATGCTCTAATAATGAAGATCATCACACTTCTATTTACTTAAAACTCAAGAATTACAACTCGGTACTTAGAACTAAATATGACTCTATATGAATGCCTCCAGCGGTGTACCGGGATGTGCAATGAATCAAGAGCTACATTTATAAAAATTATGAAAGGTTGCTTTGCCACAAAAACGATGTCAACTACATGATCATGCAAAGCAATATGACAATGATGAAGCGTGTCATAATAAACGGAATGGTGGAAAGTTGCATGGCAATATATCTCGGAATGACTATGGAAATACCATAATAGGTAGGTATGGTGTCTGTTTTGGGGAAGGTATATGATGGGTTTATTGTACCGGCGAAAGTTGCGCGGTACTAGAGAGGCTAGCAATGGTGGAAGGGTGAGAGTGTGTATAATCCATGGACTCAACATTAGTCATAAAGAACTCACATACTTATTGCAAAAGTCTATTGGTTATTGAAACAAAGTACTACGTGCATGCTCCTAGGGGGATAGATTGGTAGGAAAAGACCATCGCTCGTCCCCAACCGCCACTCATAAGGAAGACAATCAATAAATAAATCATGCTCTGACTTCATCACATAAAGGTTCACCGTACATGCATGCTACGGGAATCACAAACGTTAACACAAGTATTTCTACCAATCCACAATTACTTACTAGCATGACTCTAATATCACTATCTTTATATCTCAAAACAATCATAAGGAATCAAACTTCACATAGTATTCAATGCACTTTATATGAAAGTTTTTATTATATCCCTCTTGGATGGCTATCATATTAGGACTAAATTCATAACCAAAGCAAATTATCATGCTCTTTAGAGAGACTCTCAAAATAATATAAGTTAAGCATGAGAGTTCAACAATTTCTATAAAATAAAGCCACTATCGTGCTCTAAAAAGATATAAGTGAAGCACTAGAGCAAAATTGCCTAGCTCAAAAGATATAAGTGAAGCACATAGAGTATTCTAATAAATCACGATTCATGCGTGTCCCTAAGGTGTGTATAGTAAGGATGATTGTGGCAAACTAAAAAGCAAAGACTCATATCATACAAGACGCTCCAAGCAAAACACATATCATGTGGTGAATAAAAATATAGCCTCAAGTAAAGTTACCTGTAGACGAAGACGAAAAAGGGATGCCTTCCGGGGCATCCCCAAGCTTAGGCTCTTGGTTGTCCTTGAATATTACCTTGGGGTGTCTTGGGAATCCCCAAGCTTAGGCTCTTGCCACTCCTTATTCCAGAGTCCATCAAATCGTTACCCAAAACTTGAAAACTTCACAACACAAAACTCAACAAAAAAATCTCATAAGCTCTGTTATTATAAGAAAATAAATCACCACTTTTGGTACTATTGTGAACTCATTATTTATTTATATTGGTGTAATATCTATTGTATTCCAACTTCTCCATAGTTC